>NC_080383.1:3458125-3772500 GCF_014773155.1 Arachis stenosperma | reverse complement strand
GGCCGAACACAAACACCCCCCCCACGACTTCCCGACTAAGGCCAAACAAGACTAAATGGCTAAGAACGTGAAAAAGCCTACCCTGGAATGGTACTTTCCCCCCTAACACGTCTACTCGCAACTAAAGGGCTACGCAGTAACATCAAAAGAACCAAGCAACAAGCATACCAAAAATAATGCATAAAAGGGGGGAATGATTCGAAAGTTACCTAAGTTGATGAAAAGAGGATGATTGCGAGTCTGGGAAGATGCAAGAAACACGAACGGAGGCACCACAGCAACACCTTGGAATCTTGTAGCGGGGAGAAAGAAAGGAAAAATAGGGAGTGTGAAAAAAGTGCAGAAATATCAAAACCGATCGTTTAAAAACTGCCTCCAAAGCGCGAAACGCCTGGGGGCTGAACGGTCTTTTCAAACGGGGTTTTTTCACCCCATTATGACCATTCAATGCTCGGCGCAGGAAACGAAGCGATGAAACGGTTGTTTGAGCAACCAAAAGACGCGCGTTGGAGGCACATCCTGCCCACGAGCGTCCGACCAGACGAGATGCGAGACGACACGCCATTGGTAGCTCCCACGACTACCAGTGGCGCGTGGGGGCACTGTTACGGCTCGGCCCAAGATCAGCGCGGGTCGACCCGATCCAAGCCATACCCGACCCGGACACGCGCCCTCCACCCGACCCGGACACGCGTCCTGTACGGCTCACACACGGCTGCAGGACAGCGTCCTTGGGAACATGGGCCTATCCCATGAAGGGCCCACCACTGACATGTATATAAGGGGAAGATTGGCTCTTCTCCCGAGGTACGTCATATCCCCTCACCTCGTTATTCTGCTCGCCTGCACATTGCTGACTTAAGCGTCGGAGTGTCCTTGCAGGTGACACCCCCCTTCGCCCATTCACCAGTACAAGTGCTCGACAGCTCGGCAAACCCGCAATCAGCGCGACCAAGGCTAAGGCATCCTCACCTATCCACCCCTTCACTTGCACACCCGACCTGTCCGGAACCCGACTACCGAACAGTTACTTTCTTTACATTATTTACACGTTTATTCTGAAATTAGTATTCAAATTAAACATCATGTTCTATCTTAAAGGAAACAAGAGAAGCTTTTCAATTTCAATTGTAGATAAAGAATGTGCACTATTCTTGTGTGACAAGTAATGAGCAAAGGAATGTAAAGCTTAAACTAAAAGTCTTGGTTATCAGCTTTGTATAGTTGGTCTTAGTTGAATGGTCTAACAAAAACTACCAAATCAGGTTTTATTCTAACTAACTCTAATTGGTTATTGCACGTGAATATCTATTGTGTATTTGAATACTAAAAACAAGGCTAGAAGTAATAAATTTGTCGATCACTCTGCATCATAGTATATCTTGAAGCTGAGCCTTGTATAAATATGTTTCTTATTTTATAATCTCAGTGATACTTGCCTTAGAGCATCCAAGAAAAAAAAAGTGATATACTTGTCTTCACTTTGCAAGCTAAGATCATTTCCCAGTCTCAGCTATATATCTATCTCATGTTGAATGTTGCTCTTGAAATTTGGAATTGTCCTCGCATAACACAACTTGTATTTTTTATAAGGTTGTGCATGTTTCCTATTCCACCCATGCTATTCAAACTCTTGTGATTCTTCCAGAACTTTTGATTTCTGACAAAAGGTTCAACTATTTTAATCTTTATTATATACACACTAATTTGACCAAGTGGCTAACTAAAAGGGCAAACTATTCATATAGATGGCAAGTTGGAATACTAATGAAGTAATGAAGATTAAAGCCATGTTGGAGGAGGGACAACCTCGCTTTAAGGAGGAATGCTGCATCTATAGGGTGCCCCATGAGATCCGCAAGTTTAATGAAGATGCATACACTCCAAAGGTTGTTTCCATTGGTCCTTTGCACCATGGAAATGAAAAATTGCTACAGATGGAGGATCAGAAAAAATTATATTGCAGACAATTCATTGAAAGATCGGAGACAAAGAACTTGGAAAGTTTTGTGAGTTGCGTGCGAGAGCTGGAGCCAAAGGTTCGTTCTTGTTACTCAGATAACATCAAGCTTAGTGAAGAAGAACATGTTAGGGTCATATTGGTGGACTGCTGCTTCATATTAGAGCTTTTACTCAAGTACCATTTTAACCAGAGGACCAGTCATGATGCCATTTTTCTGTCACCACGGTTACAGACCTATGTAGGCTTAGATTTGGTGTTGCTCGAGAATCAAGTTCCTTTCTTTGTTCTTGAGAAGCTTTTCAATCTAGCTTTTCCTTCTACTTTTAATAGTGGCAACCCAAGCCCTCCTTCTTTATTATTAAGGCTCGCTCTTGTTTATATGGTTCCTCACAGTACCATTCCCGGTGATATTGATGAGCTAATCTTATCCGGTGTTGGTAACATAACTCATTTCACAGATTTATCAAGAAAGTTTCTATTAGCATCCTCTCACTTATTCCAACCATCAGCCTCTGTATGCTCAAGAGAAGCACAGCTAACACAACTCTATAGTGCAATTGAGTTGAAGGAAGCAGGAGTGAAGTTTGAGGTAAACAAAAATAGTCAATGCTTACAGGACTTGGAAATTTCAGGTCATACTCTCAGAATTCCTTTCACTAGAGTGCATGACTGGACTGAAGTTGTTTTGAGAAATTTGTTAGCTTTCGAGCAATGCCATTGTATCAGTGAATCCTATCTCGCTGACTATATCTTTTTCTTGGATTTTCTTATCAACACAGAAAAGATGTAGATTTGCTGATTAAGAAAGGAATAATTGAGAATTGGTTAGGTGATAGCAATGCAGTGGCTACAATGTTCAATGGTCTTGCAGTGAATCTTGTGAATGTAGGTTTTAGTGTGAAATATTCCTGTATTTTTAAAGGCTTGAATGCTTTCTGTAAGAAACCTTGGAACAGAAGAGTAGCAACTTTGAAGCGCTACTACTGCAACACTCCGTGGAAGACGAGAGCTTCCATTGCTGGAATTTTTCTACTCAAGCATGTTCAATGAGAATTTAATTTCTTGGATGTGAGAAAAATATGAATTTATTATCGATGATTGATAGTTGAGACAATAATTCATACAAAAAAATAGTGTAAGCCAAACTTGGAGGCCAGGTGAACTACTGAATCACTGAATTTTGCTTTCTTCCAACAAAAGAAATGTTTAAAAACTGTGATTAATCACATGGGGGAAAAGTCATGTTACAGATTTCTTAAAAAACAATCTATTTATTAGTGAGGATTAAATACAACTTTTGCATGATGCAATATAAAAGTAATAAAATCAGGATAATTTTTGAAGCCATCTGTGTTTGTAAGCGCTACAAACACACATACAATTACAATGGATCATCACATATTCTGACTAAGAAACTAGAAACAAGAGTTGACCAAGTTCATGAACAAGTCAACTACTACACAGTTCAAGCTGATGGAACATGCCATGTTATTCTGTATTTTTATGCGATTCGAATCCAGAGAAATCACTTTCAATGCACAAGTTTAGGACACCTAGCTAGCAGAGAATTTTAATGTTCAATATTTCTGCATGTTTGAGAAGTTGAATGATTTCTGTAATCATCCTTGGAACAAAAAAGTTGCCACTTTGAAGCTTGATTACTGCAACACTCCATGGAAGACAGTAGCTTCAATTGCTGGAATTTTTCTCTTTATTCTCACTATTATTCAGACAGTATTTTCTATCCTCCAAGTAGTACTAGCTTAATGCATGTGCTGTGTACCTTGGATGATGATTATATATTCAATGCTCAATATATCATGTTTGTTTTGAACACATGTATAGCCTATATATTATATATATAGGGCTACTCTGCAGTTGTATCAACATTTGAATGTAATATTTTTCTTATTGTTACTTTCTTTATATTATTTACACGTTTATTCTGAAATTAGTATTCAAATTAAACATCATGTTTTATCTTAAAGAAAACAAGAGAAGCTATTAAGTAATTAAATAATGGCGAGCCTAATTAAATATTAAAGTAATTTTAACAAGAGAATAATATGCTTTGTCATGGACGAGTTAATGACATAAAGACAAATAAACTTAAAAAGTGATAATTAAATAAAAATTAACATAAAAATAAGAACAATTAAAATATTATTAATAGAAGAAATTAAAACATACATCAGTGTGACAAATATGAGTAAGTTAAAATTTGACTGAAGCTAAAAACCAAGCGTACGAATTTCACAATTTCATCACACTTAAGATGAATTAAAAAAAGAAAGTAGTTGGCTCGAGTTTGTTTGAGAAACATTGATAAAGAAAATTGTGGAAAGAATAATATAGTACTTAGCAAAAGAGTTGAATCCAACACGTTGATGCCTACGTGGCCTTCTTCCACTTTCTGCTTCTTCCTTTGATAACAGTTTCAGAGCTTTGTACTACAACTTTTGGTGCACCGCTTTATTATTCATTCTTCCCCTTTTGAAGATCTTGTTCCTTCTCCTCTCTTCAGTTGACCACTTTTCTGTCAAAGCCTTCCAAGTAATTTCAAAGCTCTCACTGAATCTCCTTGCAACTCTATGAATCTGATCCCTTTGAGGGTACATGAATCCATAAGAAAACAAAAGCCTCATATCGTTTGCAAATTCATGAGGCCCTGAATACACGAATTTGTGCAGCTTTGACTCTATATCCTCAAACCCTATTGGCTTCAACAACACACTCTCACATTTGTTACCAACAATCCCTAACTTCTTGGGATCCACAGTCTTATTGAAAGCCCAGCCATCTCTTCCAACCATGAAGCGCTTCAAGATCACCCAACACTGCATCTTTTGGTAACGATCCATTCTCTGCTCATTCAGAACAACCTTCATCTCCTCTTCCTTCTTCGAACCGGTTCTTGGAATTCTTGAACATGCATTGTGATGTTCTTCCTCTTCCTTCTTCGTGTTCTTCGAGTCAAGCACCTTAGAACCGGTTCTTGGGATTCTTAAACATGCATTGTGGTGTTCTTGCACAGAAGATTTTGTGGAAACAGAAACTTCAGAAGTTGCCAACTTTCTTCTCTTTCTGTCTCCGCGAGAATCAGCACCGTCATCGTCCTTCTTCTGTTTGCACTGTGCATCAGTTGACAAGGTTCTAGAACCTTCTGCATGGCTCTTTCCCACTACATTACACGAGTATTCAGTAGTGGTGCAATGCTGATCTTTCTTCCTCTTCTCGCCGCATGACTCAGAAGCCATAAATTCTGGTCCACGCGTTTCAGTATCAGCATCATGCTTTAGTGTGCACTCTTCAGATGACACTGTTCTTGAACGCGGCAAACGAAGCTTAATTATGAGTCTCTTTCTTGGGGCAATCTCTGCCTCTGCCATTGAAAAGCTTGGTTGTTGATGTTTCGAGTGAACAAGGGTTTCAAGACTCGATCTTTGGTAGGATTAATTAAGGAAAGAAGAAACAAACAAGTTCGTGTGGGTACAATCACTACTACAATCTGGTATAATATAGGATTAAAAGGGTTTGCTTTACCATTACTGGTTTACTTACAAAACAAGGCAAAATAATATATTGTGGTAGTTCTTTTTTAATATGGTTTGTTTGAGTTATCTTTTTTTGAGAGAGTTATCTTCTTTTAAAAAATTTTATAAAAAAATAAAAATAATTTTATGTTTGGATATATTATATAAATTTTTTTTTGTTTATTAATTATATTCAGGTATAATAATATAAAAATATATTTTTTATTTATTATGTAAAAATTATCTTTCTTATAAGAAAAAAAAATCTTCTAAAAAAAAGATATAAATTATAGCTTTTTAAATTATCCGAAAAGATCTTTTGGATTAACTTAAATGAAAAGAATCACTTTTGTGTACACATTTCTTTCATATACAATAATAAATAATAGAGGCATATTCAAATTAGTATAGAGTCATTGCATCTGTTTTGTTTTCTCAAGCTCTCTTCTGCTGTTATTTGTTCTTCAAGCAAGTTATCTAGTTAGTTATCAGTTATTCTGTTGTGACTAGTCTTGGAGTTAGCAAGCTGACTCACTTTTCATTTAGCATAGCTTATATATGTTGTACTTGAGACACATAATAATTCTGATTCACAATACAAACATATTTTTCCATTTTCTGCACAACTCATCCCTAATGTTTATGTTTGCTATGATTTCAACCACTCTTACCTAAACACGAATTCTGGTGCTAAGTGCTATCATAGTAACACCATCATCATGGTTCTGACTTTGTTACTCCCTCTCTCCATGCCACTCTTATTCATTAAATTGGTGCCTTTCTGCTTATTTTTGTCATAATTGAGTTAAGACTTGTTAAGTGAGTCACCCTATTCGGCCTTGATTTCATTTCATATCTGAAACATCACTTATTTGAATGTCATTGTTATTATTATGTATCTGAATTACTTCATTGTTTTCTATATCATTCTGTATTTGAATGGAATTATAGCCATGTATGCAACCCTTGCAAGCAGAGAATTCCAGAATCACTTTTATCTTGGAGTTCACTGAAGGAATTAACATAAAAAGTGATAATTGAATAGAAATTAACATAAAAATAAGAACAATTACTGGTTTACTTATAATATAGAAAAAAAAAAAGAAGCTTGGGACATTACAATCTTTATCTTTATCTTTGTTGAATTTGGGAATTATTTGTTTAGGTATCTTTATTAGAAATTTTTAAAATTTTATTTATAAATTATAAATTAAATTATTTATTTAGCTGGTTGTTTTTTAAATTTTTAAATTTAAGTTGTTAGATATTTAGTTTTTAAAATTGTTGAATTAATTTAAAAAAATCATTTATAAATAATAAATTAGGGGAACCGAGAAGAGGGAAAGGGAAGGGTGGAAGAAGGAGAAGAGGATGAAGAAAGAAGAAGGGAAGCGCGAGAAGGAGCGTGAGAGGGCGTTGATCGGGGAGAAGGGCCACAGCGCCGCAGCGATAGAGATGTGTATGGAAACAAGAAGTTTAACAGGTGATCACATATTGAACATGTTTTTAATGTTATGCATTTGGCAATTTTGTTTGATGCTCTTTTAAATGATAAATGCTCTTGGTAGGTTTTCTTTCATCAAGTAATTTCTTAATTCTAAATGTCGAAATTCAGTTAGGATCATATATTTGTAAAATAAAGTTACAAAATTAGTAGAGATATATGCCCCTATTCAAATTTTGTATCTGACCCGCAACTGTTCACAAGGTTCTGACTTCTGACTTCTGGGGTCTCATTGTTGTAAAACATAATATGAATATGACATTGTCTATTTGAGTTTTTCAGGAAGTAATTCAGAATATGCCTGAGATCCTCGGTCCATCTTATTAACCTGGGTTTTTTTTTTTTTCAATCTTTGTTGCTGTTTCACTGTCCACTATTTGAATGGTGTCATTTTTTTCTAATATTGATTTATTGAATTGCTCCACATCTAAATATGATACTTAACATTAGAATTCATAATTTTAATTATTTTTTAACTTACCCTTTAGACTTTTCCTTTCCAAAGTATATAGTCAGATACAATTGCAAAGGAATGTTGAGTGAATGTTATGTTTGCGAAAATGGACTACTGGCCGTATTTCTTTCTTTACATTTACATATAACAGTAGATTATGTTTGATACTAAGCCTAGATGATGACAGGCCAAAAAGTGCACATCATACCTGATGTTAATGGAACATGGACCTAGAGAATTTTGTAAAGAAGAATTCTCAAATTGTCCTCCTTACGAAGCACTTAGTTTAGATGATTCTAGTAGTAATCTGGAGACGAATTCAGAATATAAGAACATGGACCTAGAGAATTTTGTATATGAAAAGGTTTCAGAAGAAATTGAAGCAAGAAAGGAGGCTAATGAAAGAATTCCATTCCATCTTCATTTACCAAATACGCTTCTGAGTTTAGTTGATGGTATGGTTGTGATTGGGCTGTTCTCTGTTTGCTATTTTGTATAGTTCATCCTTTAATTAAAGATAGAAAATAAAAAATAAAATCAGAACATTAAATAAACTCATCCTGGTTCATGAAGGCGTCTGAATATAAAACCAGGACTTTTTATAATTTATGCTTTTTTTGGCCTGTTTCTTGACATAGTGATCTAACTATGCTTGGTCAAAATTTACAAACACAGATATTGATGTTCCGGGTGATTCGGCATCTAAACAGAGTGAATGTTAGAGTAGCTAGTCCTTATGGAGATCCTTCAAGTAACATGCTAAGAGATGATGATCCTAGTGGTGCAGTATTCCTGCGCACAAACTGGCAGTTGCAAGGGTACTTACAAGAGCAAGCTGATATAATTGAAAAGTATGCATCTTGTAGTATTTGAACTGTTAGTTCTTTTACATTGCTGCTTTGGAGAATCTTCATTGCTACTTGGATTACAGGTATTTGAACTGTTAGTTCTTTTCTAGTATCTCTAGTGATATTGAAATTGGACAATGAATTGTTAATTCCTCATTTGGTGACTAGTTATTTTAAAGCAAGTGATAGAGGTAAAAAGGCATAATCATTGTGCCTGGTGTCCATTCTATCTAGGGTACAAACGAGGCCTTGTTGACTATGTTGCCAAGTGTCACTTTTCTCGGTTGTTGTAACTTATCTGTCAAACCATTCCTCAAAAGGTTGACTTTACCTTGTGTATCAATTTTCATGACAATTATTCAATTATAATATGTACACTTTACTTAAGAAACCCAGCTATTTTACAGCTCCTATTTCCTAATAATAACTAAGCAAAGAATTTTAATTTGGCTGAATTAGACCTTAGCTTCTTATCCCAGGAAGGAGAAAAAGGTACTGGTTGCTGCTAGTGTTAGTGAGTGTTAAAAGAGAACACACTGTTTAAAGGGTTGCGTTTCATCTTCTGCGTGTGCTACAAGTACAATCTGCAAGTTGAGAATGCTTCAGTTCTTCTTTTACTTGCTGAAATTCACAAGGTAATGTGATCATATTATTTGACACACTTTTGGTTTGTGTATTCTCTGTAAGTTTTGTATGGAGCAAAATATTCTAAGCCAGTAGAATTGGGGAGAAAAGAAAAGTCAAGTAAGGAAATGCTTCTGTGTGTTTGTATATAGGCAAAAATTTGTCATGAGTCGTGATTATTGATGCACATATCTTTTATATTCTTCAATTTATACTAGCTTATGATATATTTTTTTTATTGTGTATACTTTTTATGTGAGATATTGATACAACCTAAATGATTGACTATTGTTGTCTGTTCTCTACTTTAAATCCGGAAACGCAGTTCTAGGCCTTCCATATGCATTAGCAAGCCTTTCATTCTGCCGATCTTCTAAAAGCCTCTGCTACTCTTACTCTAGCTGAGTTGTGGCTCTCTCTTGGATCAAGCCATGCGACAAGGGCTTTGAACCAATGATTCTTGGTCACGGTGGTTTGGAGCTCCGCCCACGGTCCGATACAAACTCAATGGTATGTGATTGTAAACCCTTTTTTTGGGTAGATACAACCGTCCTCTTCTAATTCCACTATCCTTGCTCCTTTTTCTATTCATACTTTTCAACTTCTATCTTAATGCTTCTTTTTCTCTCTTTAAATATTAAGCAAACTAACTAACCACCACACTCTTATATGGTACATTAATTTTTCTATACTAATAAAAATAATTATTACTAACTAACCACCACACTCCTTGTATAAATATGTTTCTTATTTTATAATCTCAGTGATACTTGCCTTATAGCATCCAAGAAAAAAAAAGTGATATACTTGTCTTCACTTTGCAAGCTAAGATCATTTCCTAATCTCAGCTATATATCTATCTCATGTTGAATAATGTTGCTCTTGAAATTTGGAACATAACACAACTTGTATGTTTTATAAGGTTGTGCACGTTTCCTATTCCACCCATGCTATTCAAACTCTTGTGATTCTTCCAGAACTTTTGATTTCTGACAAGGTAAGTGTGTCTTTTTATATTGCATTATCCTCCAAATTTCTCCTTTGCTAACATAATTAATGTAGAATTATCTATTCTTATTCTATAAAAGTTGGTACATTAATTTTTCTATAGTGTATTTAAGCTATATTTTTCTTTTTAGCGATATCATGTCAATAATTTTATCTATTTGGCAAAATTTAAAAATCAACCAATTATCTTTTAATAAAAGATTTTTAAAAATTAAAAGAAAAAATTCTTATCTATTATTAATACTCTTACTACTATATTATTTGATCTATTTATACATGCTACATAAGATTTTACTACTCTTTATCTCTTAATCTCTTGTATCAATCAGCAAAAATTCTTTCAAATAAATTTAAATTTACCACATTTTCTTACTAAATACATTCAAATATATCATGATTATAAAATTAATTCATAATTTTATATTTATATTTTTGATATTTTTCATTCTTGTTCTTTTTTTTAAACCCAAGTAAGTTCAAATTTGGTACATCTCCTTACTAATTATATTCAAATATATCATGATTATAAAACTAATTTATACTTTTGGCGTTTCTCATTCTCATTCATTTTCTAAAATTTTTTTCTTTAATTATTTGTAACCCAAAAATTACCATATGAGAAGACAAACTATGACAACTAAAACAAATATAAAAACAGAAGCAACAAATGAAGATATAGTTTTATACAACTCTAATATAAAAAGTCTATATCTTTTTTAAAAATAAATAAATTCAAATTTTTAAAATAATAAACTATATTTTAATTATATTATATTTTAATTGAATAATTATATAAAATTATATTCAAATTATCAAATAAATATTCTACAAAATATTTCTAATATAAAACAATTTAAATTTAACATAGTTTACCTATTATCTAATCAATTTTTAAATTATGCAACACTTATTAGAATATATTATATAATATAATATAATTAATTTATCTTTTGACGTATGGGGAAGGTCTCATTTTAGTTTTTATAAACAAAAAAAAAATCATAAAGACATACATTAGGTTTTTTCCACATATCAATATAAAAATAAATAAAGACCGAATGACACAGGAAAGAAAGAATACATAATTTAGTTATTTACTTGATTTTAGACATAAATAAATCCTAGCTAGTTAATTCTTAAATACCAATAACTACGTACATCCAATCATGATTCCTGAATTTTGTGTTCTTTATTTTATTTTAAATCAAGGATAAAATTAGAGTATTTATGATCATAAAAATTAGAGACCTAAATACAAAATTATATACACTACAAATCAACTACTACATTAGTTACTGCTGTCTATATTTATACATACTAATTTACATATTTTATAACTAAATAATTAATTATTAGAATAATTAAATTCATTTACAGTAAAATAATTAATTATTAGAATAATCAAATTTACTTACAATAAAATAATAAAAAAAATAGGTCACTAACTTATTAAAAATACAAAATATATATCTCTCATTTTTTAAAATACGAAACATTTAAGTTTTTCTATCTAAAATATATAAGGACAAATAGGATTTTTAGAAGAATTTAGATGTTTCACATTGTAGAGAGTGAAAAATATTTATGTATTTTTAATTAGTTGATGATTTATTTATCTTCGAGATAAAAAGTCAGGAAATATTTATCGTTTTTTCTGTAATAAATACCAAATACATATCATATCAAAAATACTATTCAAACACTAAACTAACTACTAAAATCAGCCATCAATGTATTTGTATCTAATACATGTGTGGTTTAATTTATTTTAAATGTGCATTTATATTTAAATATAAAAGCCGTTAGATGAAAATTTAGTCAAATCATTTAACGGCTCTCAACTATCAACTTCACGTGAAGTTGACTGCACATGAGTTTTTACCTATTCTATAGTAGAAACTCAAGTACAGTTAAATTCACGTGAAATTGATAACTAAAAGCCGTTAGATGAAAATTTAGTCAAATCATTTAACGGCTCAACTATCAACTTCACGTCATGAGTTTTCACCATATTCTATGCCTTTGGTGTACACTTAGTATAGTCCTTCTTATATACACACTAATTTGACAAGTGGCTAACTAAAAGAGCAAACTATTCATATAGATGGCAAGTTGGAATAATACTAATGAAGTAATGAAGATTAAAGCCATGTTAGAGGAGGGACAACCTCGCTTTAAAGAGGAATGCTGCATCTATAGGGTGCCCCATGAGATCCGCAAGTTTAATGAAGATGCATACACTCCAAAGGTTGTTTCCATTGGTCCTTTGCACCATGGAAATGAAAAATTGCTAAATATGGAGGATCAGAAATATTGCAGACAATTCATTGAAAGATCGGAGACAAAGAACTTGGGAAGTTTTGTGAGTTGCGTGCGAGAGCTGGAGCCAAAGGTTCGTCCTTGTTACTCAGATAACATCAAGCTCAGTGAAGAAGAACATGTTAGGGTGATATTTGTGGACTGCTGCTTCATATTAGAGCTTTTACTCAATTACCATTTTAACCAGAGGACAAGTCATGATGCCATTTTTCTGTCACCACGGTTACAGACCTATGTAGAATTAGATTTGGTGTTGCTCGAGAATCAAGTTCCTTTCTTTGTTCTTGAGAAGCTTTTCAATCTAGCTTTTCCTTCTACTTTTAATAGTGGCAACCCAAGCCATCCTTCTTTATTATTAAGACTCGCTCTTGTTTATATGGTTCCTCACAGTACCATTCCCGGTGATATTGATGAGCTAACCTTATCCGGTGTTGGTAACATAACTCACAGATTTATCAAGAAAGTTTCTATTAACATCCTCTCACTTATTCCAACCATCAGCCTCTGGATGCTCAAGAGAAGCACAGCTAACACAACTCTATAGTGCAACTGAGTTGAAGGAAGCAGGAGTGAAGTTTGAGGTAAACAAAAATAGTAAATGCTTACTGGACTTGGAAATTACAGGTCATACTCTGAGAATTCCATTTACTAGAGTGCATGACTGGACTGGAGTTGTTTTGAGAAATTTGTTAGCTTTCGAGCAATGCCATTGTATCAGTCAATCCTATCTTGCTGACTATATCTTTTTCTTGGATTTTCTTATCAACACAGAAAAAGATGTAGATTTGCTGATTAAGAAAGGAATAATTGAGAATTGGTTAGGTGAGAGCAATGCAGTGGCTAAAATGTTCAATGGTCTTGCAGTGAATCTTGTGAATGTAGGTTTTAATGTGAAATATTCCTGTATTTTTAAAGGCTTGAATGCTTTCTGTAAGAAACCTTGGAACAGAAAAGTAGCAATTTTGAAGCGCGACTACTGCAACACTCCATGGAAGACGGTAGCTTCAATTGCTGGAATTTTTCTACTTATTCTCACTGTTATTCAAACAGTGTTTTCTATCCTCCAAGGAGTACATTAGTTACTATATTAATTGAAATGTTTGTTACTCAAGCATGTTCAATGAGAATTTAATTTCTTGGATGTGAGAAAAATGTGAATTTATTATAGATGATTGATAGTTGAGACAATAATTCATACAAAAAAATAGTGTAAGCCAAACTTGGAGGCCAGGTGAACTACTGAATCACTGAATTTTGCTTTCTTCCAACACAAGAAATGGTCATATGAAAGGGAGAAAGAAATGTTTAAAAACTGCGATTAATCACATGGGGAAAAAGCCTCAAAGAATCAATAATTAATTCACAATAACAAATTATATGAAAAAGAATCATTACAGGTTACAGATTTCTTAAAAACCAATCTATTTATTAGTGAGGATTAAATACAACTTTTGCATGATGCAATATAAAAGTAATAAAATCAGGATAACTTTTGCAGCCATCTGTGTTTGTAAGCGCTGCAAACACACATACAGTTACAATGGATCATCAAGGACATATTCTGACTAAGAAACTAGAAACAAGAGTTGACCAAGTTCATGAACTAGTCAACTACTACACAGTTCAAGTTGATGGAACATGCGATGTTATTCTGTATTCTTTATGCGATTCGAATCCAGAGAAATCACTTTCAATGCACAAGCTTAGGACACCTAGCTAGCAGCTTCCCCTTCATATGAATTTTAATGTTCAATATTTCTGCATGTTTGAGAAGTTGAATGATTTCTGTAATCATCCTTGGAACAAAAAAGTTGCCACTTTGAAGCTTGATTACTGCAACACTCCATGGAAGACAGTAGCTTCAATTGCTGGAATTTTTCTCTTTATTCTCACTATTATTCAGACAGTATTTTCTATCCTCCAAGTAGTACTAGCTTAATGCATGTGCTGTGTAGCTTGGATGATGATTATATATTCAATGCTCAATATGGTTATAGCCCGTATATTATATATATAGGGCTACTCTGCAGTTGTATCAACATTTGAATGTGATATTTTTCTTATTGTTACTTTCTTTACATTATTTACACGTTTATTCTGAAATTAGTATTCAAATTAAACATCATGTTCTATTTTAAAGAAAACAAGAGAAGCTATGCTTCAGTAAATTAAGTAATGGCTAGCCTAGTTATTAAATCTCAACCCACACTACTCTTGTAATGCCAAAAAGAAAAGGTGTTTGTAACTAATGTGTCAATCACTCGTCATGGTATATCTTGAGGCTGAGCCTTGAATAAATATGTTTCTTATTTCATAATCACAGTGATATATACTTGCCTTAGAGAATCCAAGAAAAAAAATGATATACTTGTCTTATCTTTGCAAGCTAAGATCATTATACTTGTCTTTATTTTTTCCCCAATCTCAGCTATATATATCTATCCTCATGAAATTTGAAATTGTGGTTGCATAACACAAGTTTTTTTATAAGGTTGTGTGTCCTATTCCACCCATGCTATACAATCTCTTGTTTGATTGTGAAACAATGATTACTGACACAAGGTTCAACTTGTGTTTTGTTGTGTTGTGTAGGGTACTGAGTCAAAGGCCACACTCTCATATCGTTTCACTTTTCAAATACACAAAGGCTGAAAGGTGAGTGTGCCTTATTATATCGCATTATCCTCCAATGTTTTTTTTAACTTTCTGCTAATATTAACTGATATAAAATCTATCTATGTAAATAGCATCTATGTAATCAAATAATCAATACCATAATTTCTTCCATAGTGTTGTAACCAATAAGTATATAAAATTCTAACTAAAAAGGAAAAATATTAATCTATTCATATAGATGGCAACTCCAAATCCTAATGACGGTGTAATGAAGATTGAAGCAATGTTGGAGAAGGGACAAGCTCGCTTTACAAAGGAATGTTGCATCTACAGGGTGCCCCATAACATCCGCAAGCTTAAAGAAGATGCATACACTCCAGAGATTGTTTCCATTGGTCCTTTTCACCATGGAAATGAAAAATTGCTAAAGATGGAGGACCATAAAAGATTATATTGCAAACAATTCATTGAAAGATCCGAGACAAACAAGTTAGAAAGTTTTGTGAATTGCGTGCAAGAGCTTGAGCCAAAGATTCGTGGTTGTTACTCAGATGACATCAAGCTTAGTAAGGAAGAACTTGTTATGGTGATCTTGGTGGACTGCTGCTTCATATTAGAGTTTCTACTCAGGTATCATTTCATGCTTACACATGGCGACGATACTATTCTTTTGCCACAACGGCTAAGGCTTTATATACAATATGATTTGTTGTTGCTTGAGAATCAAGTCCCATTCTTTGTTCTTGACAAGCTTTACAATCTGGTTTTTCCTTCTACCTTCATTGGTGGGAGCCAGAGCCAGAGCCACGACAGGCATCCTTCGTTGTTAAGTCTCGCTATTTATCATATAGTTCCTGGTAGAATAATCTTTCCTGGTGATTATAACGGTGAGTTATCGGTATCCAATATTGGTGGAATAGCTCATTTCACAGATCTTTCTAGAAAGCTTCTATTATTGTCCTGTAACTTATCAATCTCTAGTTGTTCAAGAGAAGCACAGGTAGCACAAATTTATAGTGCAACTGAGTTGAAGGAAGCAGGAGTGAAGTTTGAGGTCAAGAAAGATAGTCAATGCTTACTAGACTTGCAACTTTCTGGTCATACTTTGAGAATCCCATTCTTTAGAGTGGAGGACACTACTGAAGTTGTTTGGAGAAATTTGTTAGCTTTCGAGCAATGCCATTGTATCAATGAATCCTATCTCGCTGACTATATCATTGTCTTGGATTTTCTTATCAACACAGACAAAGATGTGGATTTGCTGATTAAGAAAGGAATAATTGAGAATTGGTTAGGTGATAGCAATGCAGTGGCTAAAATGTTCAATGGCCTTGCAGTGAACATTTTTACTCCAGATTTTAATGAGAAATATTCCCATATTTTTCAAAGGTTGAATGCTTTTTGTGCACGCCCTTGGAACAAAAAAGTTGCGACTTTGAGGCGCGATTATTGCAACACTCCATGGAAGACGGTAGCTTCCATTGCTGGAATTTTTCTGCTTGTTCTCACTGTTGTTCAGACAGTATTTTCTATTCTCCAAGGAGTACACTAGTACTAGATTAATGTTTATGTTGTGTAGCTTGGATTGGATGATTATATGTTCAATTCCAAATATGGTGTAGTAGTTTTGATATCTTTGTATTTTGGAAGAATTGAAGTGTTTATCATAAACATGTGGCCACTTTATTATGTAATTATTGAAGACCACTGCATATGGCATATCCCTTCTCTGTAATTGTGTATCAAGTTTGAATGTGTTGCTTTTTAGTTTCTATACATTAATTTTCACATGTTTATTCTGAAATTAGTATTCAAACATTATATTCTATCTTAAAAAGAGCGAGAGCTTTTTAATTTCAATTGTAAGATAAAGATTAATCATCCAACAAAGACAAAATGGCATATAGTCATGAATCATGATTTTCCTCAATGTACCAATTAAAAGCTAGAAATGATACAAAATAGCAAAAGTGATTAAAAAGAAATACTAACCAGCATGACATGAAACAGAGTAAAAGATTAGCATATCTGGAAGAGATACCAATAATTTTAAGAGAAGACAATTATACAGGACTCAACCACTCAACATGAAACATCATGATCTTTACCTGCTCCGGAAACATTTGAAGCTTTGGAACAATAATGCTCCGAAATCAATTGGTAAGGTGATAGGAAAGCAGTGGCTAAATTGTTCAATGGTCTTGAGAAGAACATTATCCATGAAACTTTTAATGCTGAGTATCTTTGTATCTGTATAAGACTTGAATGCTTTCTGTAAACATCTTTGGCAGAGAAAAGTAGCCACACTCTTGTAATGCCAAAAAGAAAAGCTAGCAGTAGTAAATTTGTAATTACTAATGTGTCAATGACTAGTCATACTGTAGTATACTTTAAGGCTAAGCCTTGTATAGATATGTTTCTTACTTCATAATCGCAGTGATACTTGCCTTTGAGCATCCAAGAAAAATTAAAGGGATCATATACTTGTCTTTGTTTTGCAGCTAAGATGAGCTTCTTTTCCCAATCTCAGCTATATATCTATCTCATGTTTTCTATAAGCTAAGAAAAAAATTTAACTGAACTATAAAATCGATCTCTGGCAGAACAATGATTCTAAACTAATTTTCTATATATCAGTGACAATATCAAGAAGAACTAGTAAAAGTGAATAACAAGAAGTACAAATCAACATGCCATAACTTGCATAATAAGTAATACACTAGCTATATTCATTAAGATCTCAAGAATTTTATTATCTAAATAGAAAAATTTTCCTCCAAGGACTGACTCTGGAAACAACCCCAGCCTCTGAACCATAACCAATTGCAAAACCATCCAACTTAGACTCTGTGAGGACAATCTCAGTTCTAATGACTGCAGCTTTATCCTCCACAATCTTGAGTTTCTCTCTTAGCTTAGAAGCTTCTTCGTTCCAATACTTCTCTTCCTCACGCAATGCTTCGATCCTTGCAAGATCGGCCGAAGATAGGACTCGTTCCATAGCAGGACTCAACCATTCCAAATCGAACTTCATGAGCTTTGCCTGCTCCCAATACATCTGCAGTTCTTGTTTATGGTTTATCCAATCTCTAATCCTAACATTATGCAACAGAAACAACAACCTTCCTAAGCTATCAAAAGCACTCTGCCTTAACATTTCAGAGTGTTTTCTCTGGCTTTCTATCAGATTTGGATTCTTGGTGCATGCTTCTTTGAGCAGTGGCAGAAATGATTTGTCAACCTGACACAATCCATAAAAATCCACCATCTTCCCTGATGGCCTAGGAATTGTAGAGGAGTAGGACTGTGCGACTTGGAGCTCCGAACTTGTTGAAGAAGAAGATTCTGGATACTCAGTTGCACCAAACAACCGACAAAGAAGTTGATGTAATGCCTCTTGCCATTGAAAATGTTCCTCATTATAAAGCGCATTCATATACTCACTGATATTGTCCCTGTTGGTAGGTTTCTCTTTAAAGATTATCTTCCTAGCAGCATAACGGACCAAATCATGCATTAGCACATGGTCTTTACTTGTAATGGAAGGCATCAACAAGCTAGAGTCCTTGAGGCTAGTGATGGCTGCAGTCACATCAGTTTTGCTGCACAACCTTAGTCTAATTGCATGTTGGAACAGATCTTCAATGAGAATTTCATGATCTGCTGGATACATACCACATATTAAGAATGTGATTTTAGCTTCTTTGCTTGCAAGTATAATATTATAGATCACCACTATTATCTGGGTTATAAAATTAGTACTATCATCTTCCCAATTCAAACCCTTCCCTCTTGAACTCATTAAATCTTTTAAGACTTGTTTCCACAGGTCAACAGTTCTTGCTCTTAGAGCTGACCCCAATATTGAAATGGTAAGTGGTAATCCTTCAGAGTGTGCTGAAACTTCCTTTGCTATAGCAAGTAAGTCCGGCTCGAACCGATCATCATGGATGCCTGCGCACCTCTTGAACAAATCCCAATTTTCTTCCAAAGTTAAAAGAAATAGATGAAAGCTGCGTTGACATCCCATCAAATATGCAACTTGTTGACTTCTCGTAGTTAAGAGAACTTTACAGTGATTGTTTAAAATCCCAATCTTTTTCAGATCAAGCTTATACCATAAGTCATCCAAAATTATGAGTACATGTTCTTCATTTCTTAATCTAAGTGATAGTTGTCTCTGTCTTTCAGCTAGATCGGATTCCTCTCCCAATCGAAGTCCTAACCCGGCAGCTATGTCACCTTGAATCCTCTTGACATTTTCAGCTGTTGTCACATGAACAGGTAGAACAAGGTCAAACATGTTCATCTCCTTTACTCTTTTACCTACATGCCTTGCTAAGGTTGTCTTTCCTACTCCACCCATGCCGTACACTGCCACACTGGAGATGCTATCATCTTGTAAGGCTTCCAAGATTCCATTGAAAGTGCTTTCTCTTGATTCAAAGTCAAACTGCATAAAACAACCGCCTTCAATTCTATCAACTTGAACTGTGTTCTTTACTTGTTCTTGTACTTGCTCAACTTTTGTCTCCAGTTTCCTCCTAAGATGTTCTGGTTTTGTCGTCAGAACATGTCCCTGATGACCCATTATAAAGCTCACAAGCACAGATATGGCAGCAAGTGCAAGGTGATGTTGTATTACTCCAAATTTTCTCCCTTTCTGTAGGTTTAAACAATTGTTTCTTATCATATATAACAACAAATCATTTGATTCAGATAGCTGACTACACCTAGATATATATATGCTACTGGTCTTAAGAAAAAGTTTTGCAAGGTATATATGAATTCATGAAACCATACCTCAATTTGCTTTCCCAAGTTACTCAGAAGTCTTCAAGGACTCTTGTGTTGATCTCTTCTTGTGGTTGATCACCAGAAACAGAATATGGCAATACTGATTGATTGATAAAGAACAAAGTTACAAGAGATTCATCTCAAGTACTTCAAAAATGAAATCACCACTATGATAGGTGAAAGTGAAACGCGTCTTTGATAATCTGGTTATTAAAGAGTAAAGACCCTGCCAAAGTCATTTTCAGACTAAGAACTAGTTTAATGACCCGTGCATTACGGGAAACTTTAATCCTGAAAAAAAAAAAAAAGATGGCAAAGTCAATTTTAGGGTAAGAATTTGAAAAAAAAATCCTTTAAAGTGACTAGTTTAGTAAAGTAGTAAGTAATGCCTTATTCACTTTTGAATTTATAATATTTATTAGTTGTGAGTTTGATTATCTTAATCCAAAAATGATTAATGGTATAAATTAACTTATTTTTTTTAGAGTAACTAAATAATTTTAGAGAGTGAAATCGAATTCCTTAAAAAGGACTCTCAAATTTTTAACAAACTTAAAGAATAAAAAAATATACTTTATCTAAAATTATATATAATGTCAAATATAACCTAGAGTTTATTTTATTTGATATTCATAAATATTTTTAATTTTGGAAACTTTTATTTTCAATATTTTCTTTATAAAATTCTAAATGAATGAAATGTAGAGAAAAAATGCACAGACAACTAAAAAATCTTAAAAATTTGCAAATCTCATCGCTAATTAAGAGAAATAGAATAATAGAAATTTTGGCCAACTAAAGAAATAGTGGAAAAAAAAATACTGCCAACTAAAGCAGTCAAATGCCGAGACCGGTGATTTCGCGGAATCACTGCGGCGGAGCGACCTGATGCCAAATTCGGAAACTCTACACCCCCTCTCAGTCATCAACGGTGTTCATGTGGCATCGCCGGAGAGGAGAAACGACAATGTAAACAGCACCAACACACCCGGGCAAGGCAGCCAAGCAGGGAAGGAGAAACTCGACGTGGACGGGGAGCCAACGGGAGCTGTGCTGGCGACGAAGATTACCGGCGGGGATGCGGCGGACGGCGGCTTCACGTGCGGACATGGGCATCAGACGGCGGCGGAGAAAATCGATTGTAACAGTAATAGAGACGGAGTAAGACAGAGAAGAACCGATGTTTTGAGGCATAGGGGCGGGGTGGAAGGGTGTCAACGCAGCCTCCGGGATCGACGGCGGACAGGCGGTGGTGACGGCCGCGCAGCTGCCGGATGCCATGAGATTGAAAGTGAGAAAGACGAAGAGAGGATGCGGGTGTTAGGGGATTAGGGTAGGGTTTTGTTTTTTCAACCCGACCCGGATTCCTGGTTTGTATGGTATTGGGCCAAGACAAAAAAAAAAGACTAAGAATTTGTAGCTGTATCAACGTAAAATATAACCCATAATTCATTTTATTTGATATTCATAAATATTTTTAATTTTGTCAACTTTTGATTATTTTGTATATATAGTACTAAACAAATTTATAAAGCAAATATAAATATTGGTCTGTTTGTTTAATGATGTTTTATGTTGTTGTTCATACCCTGGCCCAATGCTAAGGGCCCAGGTCCAATCAAAAGGCCTGATCCAATAGATTAAGCCTAGTAAGGCACCGACCTCCACCATAGAAGTCGGTGTCAACCACGACTTAGTATGAAGAAGTCGGTTATGAGATTAGCTGGCAGATAAACACTCATTCAAATGAGTAACCGCCCCGAAAATCTCTCTAACCACTTCATAAAGCCATATCTTAACCTCCTCAAGATAATGGGACGGTTAACGCCCTAAAGATACGGCACTACACCAACGGTGGTTATTGGCTCACCACTATAAGTACACTGACACCAATCAGGTATTTCTAAGCCCAATACTCTCTAGACCTGCTCACACCCTTGCTAACTTAGGCATCGGAGTGTCTTTGCAGGTACCACCCCCCATTCCTGCACGCGAGCAAGTCGGACGGAGCCTCCCGAGTTGCAGACACACCCGGAGTTCTCCTCCTTCATACACTTGGGCCATCAAACGTCATCCATCTTATTAATCTCCGGTTACCCACCGTAACATTGGCGCCGTTGCCGGGGACCCGAGAGATCATCCATCGATGGCGGATAGATCCCACGAGGAAGTCCGTGCGGAAACGGATTCCGAAGAAGAGAATCTGAACGCAGGTAACGACAATGTGGATTTAACCTTCCACCAGGAAGTTAATGATCAACATGGAGAAGGCACCTCCGGGGTAAAAAACCCGAAGGCAAACCCCTCAGATGAGCGAGAATCGGGAAAAGGTGGACCATCCCACGTAACTGAATTAATGGGTTTAGTCCACAGTCGCTTAGAACAATTGGAGCAAGAGCGGGAGAAGCAGAAAGAAACTGAAAGGTACCTCAAAGAGGAGATGGAACGGCGAAAAGAGTTAGAGAGAAAACTCTTACAGCTAGAGTCCTCCCTCAAGGGTCACAACTCTCGCGACGACCAAGAAGATCAATTCCCGGGTGGAGAGGATCCTTTCAGCGAGGACATAATGAGGGCAAAAGTTCCTAGAAACTTTAAAAGCCCCGATATGGACCTCTATGATGAGACCACAGATCCAAAGCATCATCTAAGCAACTTCAAAAGTCGGATGTATCTAGCTGATGCCTCCGACGCTACGAGATGCAAAGCTTTCCCGACCACTTTATCAAAAGCGGCAATGAAGTGGTTCGATAGCCTCCCACCAAGATCAATCACCAGCTTTGAAGACCTCTCAAGGAAGTTTTTGATGAGGTTTTCAATTCAGAAAGATAAGGTAAAACATGCACCGAGCCTCCTGGGAGTAAAACAGGAGGTCGGAGAATCTTTGCGAGCCTATATGGAAAGGTTCAATAAGGCATGTTTGGAGATCTAAGACCTGCCCACAGAGGCAGTCATAATGGGATTAATCAATGGGCTCAGAGAAGGTCCCTTCTCACAGTCCATATCTAAAAGGCACCCCGTTTCTTTAAGTGATGTACAAGAAAGGGCCGAAAAGTACATCAATATGGAAGAGAATGCGAAATTAAGAGACCTGAGTTGGCGACCCGGACCCCCTCCCTCATCCAAGGAGAGGGAAAGGGAAGTCAAGAAGAAGGAAGAACTCGGTCTCGAGAGGCCCAGAAAATATCACTCTTATACTCCTCTCAAAACTTCTATAGTGGATGTATATAGAGAGATTTACCACACTGAAAGGCTGCCACCCCCTAGACCTATTAAAAACAAAAAAGGGGGAAGCCGCAGCGATTACTGCGAGTACCATAAAATATATGGTCACTCCACCAACGACTGTTACGACCTTAAAAATGTGATAGAAAAGCTGGCCAGAGAAGGTCGGCTCGATAGATATCTCATGGAAAGGTCGGACACCCATGGAAAGAGGAAGCGAGATGACATGGATAGAAGAGACCCACCACCGCAAACTCCAGAGAGACATATTCATATGATCTCAGGAGGATTTGCGGGAGGGGGCCTCACTAAATCCTCTCGCAAAAGACATCAAAAAAGAGTCTACCAAGTCGAGGAAGAGACACCCGACTTCCCCACTATCTCATTCACAAAAGAAGATGGGCAAGGGATAATCCCCGGGCATGATGATCCCGTGGTGATAACTATGATCCTAGCCAACGCCCATCTCCACAGAACCCTAGTAGACCAAGGAAGCTCGGCGGACATCCTTTTCAAGCCCGCCTTCGACAAGCTAGGGTTAGATGAAAAAGAGTTGAGAGCCTACCCCAACACCCTATACGGATTAGGGGATACGCCAATAAAACCATTGGGATTCTTACCCCTTCACACCACTTTTGGAAAAGGGGAAAAATCAAGGACTCTGAGCATAGACTTCATAGTCATAGATGAAGGGTCAGCCTGCAATGCCTTAATCGGCAGGACTACCTTTAATCGCCTCGGAGCAGTGGTATCTACTCCCCACCTTTGCATGAAATTCCCAACCCCAGGAGGAATAGCAACGGTGAAGGGAGATCAAAAATTGGCAAAAAAATGCTACAATGAGAGCCTAAATCTGAAAGGAAGGGGCAAAGAAGTCCACACCATAGAGCTCGGCGGCACGAGGGCCAGAGAAGAGCTGCGACCCCAGCCGGGAGGAAAAACCGAGGAGATACAAGTCGGTGGGGAGGAAGGAAAAAACACTTACATAGGAGCCAACCTAGGGGAAACCCTAAAACAAAGGTTGGGTGAACTCCTAAGAGCTAATTCCGACCTCTTCGCATGGAAGGCTTCCGACATGCCCGGGATTGATCCCGAGCTCATGTCCCACAGGCTCTCGGTTTACCCGGGGTCCCGACCTGTACAGCAAAGAAGACGCAAGCTCGGCCCAGAACGAGCCTTAATAGTAGAAGAACAAGTACAGGCGCTCCTGGAAGCCGGCTTTGTTAGAGAAGTTAAATACCCAACATGGCTAGCCAATGTAGTGCTAGTTAAAAAACAGAATGGTAAATGGAGAATGTGCGTCGACTATACCGACTTGAATAAGGCATGTCCTAAGGACCCTTATCCCCTACCAAGTATTGACACCCTGGTGGACTCCAGCTCGGGGTATCAATACCTATCATTCATGGATGCATACTCGGGATATAACCAAATTCCGATGTATGAACCAGACCAGGAGAAAACATCTTTCATCACGCCAAGAGCCAATTATTGTTACGTGGTCATGCCATTCGGACTAAAGAATGCAGGAGCCACGTATCGAAGGCTGATGAATAAAGTGTTTTCCCCCCATCTAGGGAGCCTAATGGAAGTATACGTCGACGACATGTTAGTAAAAACCAAGGAAGAAGTCGACCTCTTAACCGACCTCTCACAAGTCTTTGACACTATAAGGTTGCATGGGATGAGGCTAAATCCTGCAAAGTGCGCCTTTGCGGTCGAGGCAGGGAAATTTCTAGGGTTCATGCTAACACAAAGGGGGATTGAGGCCAATCCCGATAAATGCAGAGCCATCCTAGAAATGAAAAGCCCGACTTGTTTGAGAGAGGTTCAACAGCTCAATGGCCGACTTGCAGCCCTCTCCAGATTTTTGGCAGGATCGGCACTAAAATCCCTTCCATTGTTTTCCTTATTAAGGAAGGGGTGCCAATTTGAATGGACTCCGGAATGCGAGGAGGCGTTTCAAGAGTTCAAAAAATTCTTAAGCCAACCTCCTATTTTAACTCGACCAATACCGGGAAAGGACCTCGTTCTATACCTATCCGTAGCAAACAGGGCTGTCTCATCAGCCCTGATCAGAGAAGACGAGGTCGGACAACACCCGGTCTATTTCATCAGTAAGGTACTACAAGGCCCCGAACTAAGGTATCACAAACTTGAAAAGTTTGCCTACTCCTTAGTGATAGCCTCGCGAAGGTTGCGACCTTACTTCCAGGCTCACACAATAAGAGTCTGCACAAACCAACCCATGAAGCAAATCCTCCAAAAGATGGATGTTGCAGGGAGAATGGTTCAATGGGCGATAGAACTCTCCGAGTTCGATCTGAGATATGAAACTCGGACAGCAATTAAAGCCCAATGCCTCGCCGACTTCGTTGCAGAATATGCAGGAGAACAAGAAGAAAAACCGACTAAATGGGAACTCTATGTAGACGGATCTTCCAACAAAACAGGGAGCGGCGCAGGCATAATATTGGTAGAAGAAAAAGGAACCCAAATAGAGGTCTCCTTAAAATTTGAATTCCCGGCCTCAAACAACCAGGCAGAATATGAAGCCTTGATTGCCGGGTTAAAACTAGCACAAGAAGTTGGTGCCACAAAGGTGGCGATCTACAGCGACTCACAGGTGGTGACCTCCCAAATAAGCGGAGAATATCAAGCAAAGGACCCTAATATGAAAAGGTACTTGGAAAAAACCTTGGAGCACCTCGGGCGCTTTGCGGAAACCGAGGTCAAACACATAACTCGGGATCTAAATAGTAGAGCGGACGCCCTCTCCAAGTTAGCAAGTACCAAACCAGGAGGAAACAACAGAAGCCTGATTCAAGAAACCCTTCAAGAACCCTCGGTAGCAAAAACAGAAGAGAAACAAGAGACACTTGAGGTAGTCAGTTTAAACCTCGGATGGATGAACCCTTTAGTCGAATACCTGAAATTCGACATCCTCCCTTATGAGGAAAAAGAAGCCAAAAAGATCCGAAGGGAAGCACAACACTATACCTTGGTAAGAAATGTCCTTTACAGAAGAGGGATTTCAACGCCATTATTAAAGTGCGTACCGACCTCGAGAACCACCGAGGTGTTGGAGGAGGTACATAGTGGGATCTGCGGAAACCATCTAGGAGCAAGGTCACTCGCCAGGAAAGTGATCCGAGCAGGATTCTATTGGCCGACCTTGCAAAAAGATGCCACAGACTTTGTGAAAAAGTGCCAGCCATGTCAGATGCATGCAAATTTCCACGTAGCTCCACCAGAAGAGCTCATCAGTATCACTTCTCCCTGGCCCTTCGCAAAATGGGGAATGGATTTGTTAGGTCCTTTTCCCCAAGCACCAGGACAAGTTAAATACTTGATCGTGGGAATAGACTACTTCACAAAGTGGATAGAAGCAGAACCATTAGCCACTATCACCGCTCAAAGAAGTCGCAGATTTCTCTACAAAAACATCATCACAAGGTATGGAATACCTTATTCCATCACTACAGACAATGGAACTCAATTTACTGATGCCACCTTCAGAAGTCTAGTAGCCAGTCTGAAAATCAAGCACCAATTCACCTCGGTGGAGCACCCACAAGCAAATGGGCAAGCCGAGGCAGCTAACAAGGTCATACTGGCAGGCCTCAAGAAGAGGCTACAGGAAGCAAAGGGAGCTTGGGCTGAAGAGCTCCCTCAGGTGCTATGGGCTTATAGGACAACTCCCCAATCCGCCACAGGAGAAACACCCTTCCGACTAGTCTACGGCGTGGAAGTCATGATTCCAATAGAAATCAATGAGCAAAGCCCAAGGATAATTCTCCATGACGAGGTCGGAAACATACAGGGGCACAAAGAGGAGCTCGACTTGCTCCCCGAAGTCCGAGAGGGGGCCCAAATAAAAGGAGCGGCATTAAAACAAAGGATGACTTCCAGGTACAACAAGAAAGTCATTCGAAGAACATTTGCCCTAGACGACTTGGTCCTAATCAGGAACGACATCGGAGTCAACAAATCAGGAGAAGAAAAGCTCGCCGCAAATTGGAAGGGGCCATACAAGATCAAGGAAGTGTTAGGGAAAGGTTATTATAAAGTAACCGACCTAAATGGCACTGAGCTACCAAGGTCGTGGCATGCTTGTAATTTAAAAAGGTACTATAGTTAAAAGCGAACTCTACTCCCTGATGTATTCTTTTCCCAACTTCATGATTTTTTCCCAAAAGGGTTTTTTCTGGAGAAGGGTTTTTAACGAGGCATCATAGTAGAGACTAAGGGAACAGACTATCAAAGCCCTTAGTAGCGAAAGAAGGTACCTCCCCAATCAATAAAGATCTTTTTCATTTATAATATCTCTTACAATATCCTCCTTTATTTTTCTAAGTCTTTCTACGAAACGCGCCGACTTAAGCTCGACAAAACGTGAAAATCCCATGAATCGACCTAGATGGTCGTCAGGATAAAACGACGAGGTACAGGTCGGTGTAAAGAGGTTATATGAGTTGATCGTAAAAACTCGGGAAACAATCCGACTCATAAGTCGGAACGAGATCCTGAGTATGAAAACTTGGAAATACTTCGATCCATAGATCGGAGTGTAAAACCGAGTAGAAGAAAAACGCATCGCAAAAATAACCTAAGTCATGAGAACTCGCTAAAACAAAAGCTGAGTATGAGGAATAACAAAAAGAGATAGGAAAACCTAAGGAGAAGTTTCAAGGACGCCTCGAAAGTCCTCAACGAAAAACAAACAATCCAAAAAGAAAGGTTTTCAAGAAAAAGCTAAGGGGAATTCAGGAAAATCAGAAAAGCATACACGCAAAAGGTAACTTAAAACCCTTATCCAAAAAAGGGGCATTCACCTTTGTTTGAAAAAGCCCTTATCCAAAAAAGGGCACCGAGCAGAACATTTTGTTTACGGCCTTAAAAGGCCAAAAATTGTTCACACAAACCAACAACAATAAATGAGTTTAAAAAAGGGGGGACCCACAGGCCGGGCCCCCATATAGCCATAAAAATAAAAAATCACTTCTTCAAAGGAGTAGAGGAACCACCACCACCAGGACCAGGAGGAGGAGCTGAAGAGGAAGTCGGAGGAACGGAGGACGAACTCGGAGGATCTCGAGGAGGAGACCCAATAATCCTCTGCCCCCGAGTCTTCAAATCTGACTCAGAGACAACCTCGGGGACAGGAGGATAAACGATGGCGCCATCAATAACTACCTTGTCAGGATGTAGAGGAGAAAGATCCAAGTCGGGAGTGATAACTCTGACTTGTTCCAAGAAAATTCTCCAAGACTCCTCGGCACCATCGGCAATAGAGTCCTCCAACTCGGCGTATGCGTTCCGAGAATTCAGTAAGTCCTTCCTCACGGCCACAATATCTTGAAATAAACTGTGATAGCTGTCTTGTGCCGTCTTCCTCAAATTCGCCTCCAAAGTGCATTGAGCCCGCAGCTTACCCTCCTCCTCCTTAAGGTGATCCCTCTCCTTCTTCAACTTATCTCTCTCCTCCTTCAACTCCTTCTCATGTTTTTCGTAAAGAAGAATCCTCCCCTCCAACTCCTCAACCTTCGAGGATGCCCCCAAGGAGCTGAGGGGAGTCTTCTCAAAAATGTCCAAAAGTTTGCCACAAACACCCGCTGTCCTAAAACTCTCCTCGGCCATGGTGGTGAGGTGGTTTCGAACAGAAACATCATCCATATTTATAAAAGGATAGATGTTCTTTCGGACGAATGCCAAAGCATCCGCCTTAACCCCACCATCAAAAGAAGAAGAGCCAGACTCTGAAGTCTTGCGTTTCTTCTTCTCTGGCTCGGAGAGAATTTGGGCAGAAGGGGATGGTCGAGACAAACTTGAGGAAGAAATAACAATAGGTTGAGAGGGAGTCCCAGTATTTGTAGGAGGAGGAGGAAGAAGAGGAGGAGAGGTGATCGCCCTGGCACCCCCCGACCTAGCCCGGGACTTCGCCTTAGCCTCCTGGACCCTTTGGTAAGCCTCCTGAGCATTCTTCTTTGCCATATCTACAAGAAAAACAACCAACAGTCATAAGTCGGTAATGATCAAATCGGTAATGTTCAAAGTCGGTAGAAACAACTCGGAAATCAAGAATGCATGCACTACCTAATTGAGTTTGAACAAAGGTTGGCGTTTCTTGAAGGATTTTCCTGGTATCCAAGTATGGGGACCTCCCCCACGCTTCTCGGAAAAACCCCACAATGGCCGCCTCCACCTCGTCCAGGTCATCTGGACCATGCTTTTCACAAGGGGAGGCCGGCAACCAATAAAGGGGAAAGCGAGGGGAGGAGTGCTCATCAAGGAAAAAGGGGTGGTGACCCTCTACGGCTTGAACTTTGAAAAAATAGTTTTTGAAGTCATGAAAAGATTCGTCAAAAAGGGTGAAAATCCTCCGACCTTGTATGGCTCGGAAGGATACCCACTGCTGTTTGTTGTTTAGCCCACTAAAGGGCTTGGTCATATGGAAAAGAAAGAAGAAAATCCTCAAAGAGGTCGGAAAGTCCAGAGCATGGCTAATAAACTGGTAGATCTTCAAAAAACCCCAAGAATTGGGGTGAAGTTGAGTAGGGGCAACTTTACAGTGGTGCAAAACAGATATCTCGAAATCCGAGAAAGGAAGAAAAACACCCAAGCGGGTGATCATACATTCATACATGAAGAAAAAATGAGGGACTGCCTCATTAACTCTCCCAAAACAGACCCGGTCTTCAGGACCCGGGGTGATCAATTCATATTTTGGCTCGTCCTCCTCCGAAGTACAGAGCCGGTGATGAGTACGAAGATGAGTGATAAACTCAGCATCGACCAGGGGTTCCTCCCCAAGAACAGTGTCATCAACCCACAAAGAAAGAACATCTACGGAAGCCATTTTTTATACAAAAAAAAGTGGCAGAAACCTACAAAAAGAAAAAGAAAAAGAAAAATCAAAAAACACGGCCCCTAAAGAGGAGAGATACGAAGCCAGAATCTACAGGACGACCTATCCACTCACAAAACAAAACATGCAAATGCGAAGCATGACATAGAAGAAACAAAACTAACCTTTATCCGAAGAAATGAAGGTTGGAAAGAACGGAAATCTTCGAACACAAGAATGCAGCACGAGCAGGGAAAAGAGAAGTTTGAAAGATTGCAGAAACGGAAAGACGAAAGAGAGGAAAAGTATTTATAAATAGGCTGAGGGGCATAATGGTAAAAACGAGGCAGTCATTAATGAGACTGCACCATTACCAAAGCCCTCAATCCCTAAATGATCCCTCAACGGACACGACGCTTGAATTGACGTAACTGTCAGAAACAAAAGGTCGCGAAAATCACGTCGGTTTCAAAACCCGTGAAAGTCGGCTGCGAACCCGAGTTGAATACTTGAACCCAAACCTTAACAGGATCTTGGGCTCAAGTAGGGGCACTGTTCATACCCTGGCCCAATGCTAAGGGCCTAGGTCCAATCAAAAGGCCTGATCCAATAGATTAAGCCTAGCAAGGCACCGACCTCCACCATAGAAGTCGGTGTCAACCACGACTTAGTATGAAGAAGTCGGTTATGAGATTAGCTGGCAGATAAACACTCATTCAAATGAGTAACCGCCCCGAAAATCTCTCTAACCACTTCATAAAGCCATATCTTAACCTCCTCAAGATAATGGGACGGTTAACGCCCTAAAGATACGGCACTACACCAACGGTGGTTATTGGCTCACCACTATAAGTACACTGACACCAATCAGGTATTTCTAAGCCCAATACTCTCTAGACCTGCTCACACCCTTGCTAACTTAGGCATCGGAGTGTCTTTGCAGGTACCACCCCCCATTCCTGCACGCGAGCAAGTCGGACGGAGCCTCCCGAGTTGCAGACACACCCGGAGTTCTCCTCCTTCATACACTTGGGCCATCAAACGTCATCCATCTTATTAATCTCCGGTTACCCACCGTAACAGTTGTAATATATTTTGTACCAAAATTAAAAGTAAGAAATTTTTGGCAATTCATGTAAAAAATTATGAAATGGATGAAGTAATACTGTAATAACAATAAGAGTGTTGTTGATTATATACATAAGTAGAACATGATAATACTCAATTTAAATATTTATAACTGAAAAGTATTATTGTTATTATTTTAAGGACAATTCACTTAAATAAAATGTTTAGGGATTAATTTTATCATAATATAACTTTTTAAACGGTAAGACACAAATGTAACTTTTTACTTATCTATAGAAATCGTTACTAGTAGCAGTAGATTAGAATAGTACGTAAATGGTAAACCACTGTTGACAGCCACAGTTTACGTAGAACAGTGTGAAAACAAAAACTGCGGCAGCAGTTTCTAAACGATTGGGCTTTGTCATAAATCGTTACTGTAATACTCTAACTTTTAACACGTCATGATCGTACTAAAAATAAGACATTACTAACCTATTTTCTTTATTAACTATCTAATATTGAGTCTTTAGTTCGATATTGCGTTTCAGTTTTATAGAAAATTCCAGAAAATTATTTTCGTTTCAAGGATCACCAAGTAGCGTAACTACTACTACTAATAATAATAATAATAATAATAATAATAATAATAATAATAATAATAATAATAAATGTTATACACAAGAATTTAAATGAAACTCAAATACAACTCTTATCTCTTTGTATAAAATAAAATCTTGATTAACAACGGTGAGTGAACTCTAGGAAAACAACTTAATTTATAAACAATTCAAACTATTCATCCGCAGCTTTAGAATCTTTGAACCTGTGTCTGAAATGGTGGAAGATTTTGGGGTGAGAATAAACTATATGTTCTCAGTAGAGAATAAAAATGCCATAAAAGTAATGAATATAATGCAAATAATTAACGTACTCAATAAAACTATTTTGTTAAACTTTTAGAAATACTTTTTACTTTTACTTTATATAATTAATTACCTTCTTTAAATTTCTGAACTTAAAACAAATCTCAATCACAGAGAAACAATAGCACAAGAAACAGCTCAACGCACAACAAATTGCAATAAGACAAACAGCACAATCGCAGAAAAACAAGATAAGCAAGCACAATCAAATACAAATATGCAAACAATATGATGCATGTCTGTCCTACGCAGGCCATGAGCTCACGCGTCGGTTATCTACTTGCAACCCGACGTTACTCGGAGCGAACCTCGAATATGGTTTCTTACCGTGTCAGTCAGGCACAAGTATCATCATGGGTATGTCAGTTAGGATATCTTGGCATCACGGTAGAAACAGGCTATCAGTTAGGCGGACACTTTCGCATTAGCAACCATAGGCTATCAGTTAGGCGGACACTTTCGCATTAGCAACCATAGGCTATCATTCAGGCGGACATTCCCGCTTTAACAACCTTAGGCTATCAGTTAGGCGGACACTTCCGCATTAGCACTTTGGCACAAGACCTATTTAACATACACTTTTCAAGTATCTATCTTGTTCATTCTTTCTCGTTCTTTTTCTCTTAAGAGTTTTCCTCTTAAGAGTCTATTTCCTTCATTAGTTCTCATTTCCTTTTTTTTTATTAAGTCTCCACATCACCAATTACATACCTACACCTCTGCATCACCTACATTTTTAAACGTACCTCCACATCACCGCTTAATTACACATACCTCTGCATCACCAAATAATCAATTACTCTTACCTTCATATCACCCTATATGTATACTTTCAATTTTAGCATCAAAACTTTTGATTTCTAAATACCCAAACTTCTTTAATATTTAATCAAGATAAAATTTATTTTTTTAATAAACCGAACTCGAATCATAACTTAAAACATAATACTTTTCTTGATAAATCGAACTGAAAATAAGAATCTTTTCTTAATAAATCGAAATTAATTAATACGTCCTTAAATCAAATTCTCTTTTAAATAATACTTTAAATAAAATCTCAAAATTTTATAAAAATGTTTGCAGCATTTTCTCTAAAATCCGGACTTTGCCACTTTTCAAAAGTCCCAACCTAACCACCTTTCAAACCCTTTTCAAAATATTTCCAAGTAACAAATTATTTTTAATATTCACATTGTTCAAAATATCAAATAAAATTAAATCATTTTCTTTAAAGTTAAACCTCTTTCTATTTCAATAAAATAAGCCCCGTTTTAAATCTTTTGCTTTTGAAATTAAAGGAAATTCATTTCTTCATTCAGACTTTACAAATCCCTCCGACCATACTCATTTAACATTTAATACTAACCAAAATCACCTTCTCGCGTATTTTTACGAACCCTTCATCAGCACTTATTCACCATCATACTAATACCAAAATCAGTTACCATCCACTTCTATAATCATAAATCCCAGCATCAAACATCGTCTCAATTCACATTTCAATTTAACAAGCAACACCAAATTGACCAACACTCACAATAACAATACAACAAATTCTCATCAATTAAACACAAAAAATATGTATAAATTATTTATAATTATTCAATAAATTTTTTGGCATTCTTAAATTAAAACTTATAATTTTAAAAATGAAATTCTCTATCTCCGTATGAAATCAAAATTAACGATAATTCCAGAAAAATTTTCTGACCGAATTGTTGTAGAGAAAAACGTTAAAAATCGTCTGTACTTCCTAGAACTTCAGTTGGCCAAACTTAAGGGACAAGGGAGTTACATCACCGTTAACTTTCATTGATCAAAAGTGACGTCAATACATAAAAAAAGAGAATACAAACACTTTTACTAGATTAAATTTTTTATTAGAATTAAAAATCACAAAAAATCGAAGACAGAAATAATTCGGTGGAATTACGATTCTATGGAAGCTTACATTCTCTCTCTCGGTCTTTCTTTCTTTTTCTTTCCCGTGACAAGTATGAATGAATGGAAAGGATGAATGTTATGATTAATTTGAATTTGTGGTATAAACTTTATTAGGTGGCATGGTGAATTAATGAAACAAAATATGTGTTATGTTTATACACATACATATATATGCACTAAGCCACGTTTCCTAATCTTCTTTTTCTTTTGTGTATGAATCGGTGGCGATGATGAATGATTTATAAATGGCCAATTATTATAATATATATATGTGTGTTCCATCTAATGGCTTCGGCCATTTTTTTAATTTTAATAATAATAATAATAATAATAATAATAATAATAATAATAATAATAATAATAATAATAATAATAATAATAATACAATTAGATTAGTGTTATGATAATAATAATAATAATCAATTTAAATTTTTTTGCGTATCAAAATAATTTTTAATAAATACTTTAAACTAATAAAATGAATTATAATTAAATTAAATTTTAATAATCACAAAATTCTATTTAATTATTTTAGTAAAATAATTTTTTTAAAAACAAAATTTCAACAAAAATGTAATGACTCATAAATAATTAATTATTTAATTTTTAAAAATTTAGAATCTTACCACTACAATCAATAATTTGTAGTGTTTGTATGTAAACAATTGGAGGCAGCCGCGGTTTACGTTCAAAGGGACTATAAAATCGCAATAGCCAATCGTGGATTCTTCATTTGGCATAGAGTTTGAATATTGTTAGAGAGAGAAAATTATAGATAGAGGGAGGAGAAATTTGAAAGCGGATTCGAGTTTTTTCAGCGGTGACCTTCAATTGAACATCATGGCAGATGAACAGAGTTTGTACCGACTGAACATTATTGTTGCCCACATTGTCGGTGCTATTGTCGACGAAGTTAGCTTGTTTTTATTTTTTTTTTAGTACTAGAATTTGTAAAATAGAATCTAGTATGTCAGGTATAGGAGTTATAATTTATAATTTAACCTTTATAGTTGAGTATTAGACTTTGGAATTTTGGATCTAGAATATATAGGGTATGAAAAATAGAATATATAAATTAACAATAATGCTCTACATCCAGGGTATGAAAAATAGAATATATAAATTAACAATAATGCTCTACATCCATGTAAAAAATACATGGATGTTATCCAAGTCTTTTTTGCTATACGCGCCTCTTCAATCTCCAAATCGTTTGTGATTCACGCACCACATATAACATAAACTTTCTTTTTCTTTGTTTTCTTCTTCGATCTGGACTTCTGAATTGAAATAATGAATGAATCAATTTCAAATCAGTTGAATGAGAGCGATTTGGATTATTTTTCCGAAACGAATCAAGCTAATGAGGTTTGGATTATTCAATTTTGAATCGAATTCAATGGAATGTAATTGCTTATTTTATTTTAATTGAATTGAATAGACGGAGGTGTTCTAAATCTGAATTGAATTAATAATATCTAAATTGTAGACAGATGAGTTTCAAATTTGATTTTGTATAATGGATTATGTTTCATTCATTGAGTACTACACAATTGTTTCACCGTGAGTGTGTGTTTCGGTTCATCATGCAGAAAGGTGTTTGAATTTGATTTTATGTAATGGATTATATTTTGTTCACTCAGTACTATAGAATTGCTTCACCATAATGACGTTTTTGGTTCATTATGCAGAAAGCTATTTAAATTTGAATTTATATAATGGATTATGTTTTGTTCACTCAGTACTATACAATTGTTTCACCATGAGTACTGTGTTCGATTCATTATGCAGAAAGCTGTTTGGATTTGATTTTATATAATGTATTATGTTTCGTTCACTCAATATTATACAATTATTTCACCATGAGTACGTGGTTCGATTCATTATGCAGAAAACTGTTTGGATTTGATTTTATATAATGTATTATATTTCGTTCACTCAGTACTATATAATTGTTTTACCATAATGACGTGTTCAGTTTATTTCTGTTCTGCACAATTCAAAATTCTTTCTCCTCACCTTTTACTACTTCTTCACCAGAGAGAGAAGGAGAAAAAGACAAAAAAATACAGCAGCAACAACAACAAAAGAATGACGATAAGGAGAAAACACGTGAAGAAGAAGGAACATGAAAAAGAAGGAGGAGAATGAGGAGAAGGAGGAACGCAAAGAAGAAGGCAAAGAAAAAGAAGACGCTCCGTGCATAAACGAGCGTGAGAAGAAGAAGCGTTGGGAAAGAGCGGTCGTTTCGTGTGTGTTAGGCGTCTATTTCACGTTTCATTTAATGGTATTAGATTTTTTTTGTGTTGGGCCAACTTAAATAGAATTAGATACAAAATTACATGGATGTGTAGTATGATCCATAAATTAATATTTATAATTTAGTATTAGACTTTGGAATATAAAGTGTAGTATGTTGTAGCGTATAGGACATGGACAATAGCATATCTTAAGATTTATAATTTAGGGTGTTAGACTGAATACAGATAGAATATTAGACTTTGTTATGATGTTGTAATTAGAGAGGCTGATGATGTTATTTAGTGTTTAACTATTTATGCATGTATGAAGTAGAATAATTTTTAATTATTTAGTGTTAATACGTTTAGGGTTCCTTTTAATTATTTAATAAATTAATTTTATTTAATTATTTGATTATTTATTTAGGTAATTATTTAATTATTTGGTGTAATTAGTTAGGATTTTTCAGTGTATCAAGTGGAATTTAAATGCGTTGTGGTTATCTTTACTACATGGTGCAGTTGAGTAGGTGTATCTACTGCTTTCAGTGACAACAGAATATGCCTATGAATGAACAAATCATACCTTATTCCGGAGAGGGCTATTTTGTACTACTTAACCAGGTTAAACAGTCGCTGGTTTTGGTTGGATGAGCCTATGGTCAGTGCGTTCATTGAGAGGTGGCGTCCCAAGACGTACACTTTTCATATACCTTTTGGAGAGTGCACCGTCACGCTGCAAGATGTGGCGTTTTAGCTTGGGTTGTCTGTCGATGGAAAAGCCATTAGTGGGTGTCTGGCTGAGTTTGAAAAATTTATAGAGAGTGACCGACCAGCTTGGGAATAGTTTCAGGAGTTATTCGGTGAGCTGCCACCGCCGAATAAGGTCAAGCAGATGACAGTTTATTTCACATGATTCCATTAGAGGTTTAGGGTATTACCAGCAGATACGACCGAGGATACTGTTCACATATACGCACGTTCCTATATTATGACGTTGTTATATATCCACTCAGTTATTTGGGGACAAGAGTATTGTCTTGAGCAATAACCAGCAGCAAAGTTTCTCCATACTTGCTGTACAAGTGAGTACCGTCGATGAGGACTAACAGGTTGCATTGTCGAAAAGTATCAATACAAGGAGGAAATGTCCAGAAAAGACGATGAAAATATATAGTTGATTCATCAACCTAATCACCCACTCTAATCGGAGAGGTCTTCAACAGAGCAATCGTACCCTCCATGGTGAAGGTCACCCCAAGGATCCAATGGGCAACTCGCCATAAGACTCCTCCTAGCTGCCGTAGATCTGTGCTATTGCCTTCTACTTCGCCATCCAAACCTTTCTGTAGCTATGCTTGAATCCATAGGTCGCTTCAGTAGCTTGCTGCAACACCTTTACCGATGCATTGGCTCTAACCAACGGAAAGATCTTCGCACATATGACATGATAATCAAGCTGCCTGTGATCGCTTGATTTTAATGTGGCCAAGCACGTGTGCAGACCGTTGTACCTCCTAACTTCCCAAATGCTTTTTCTTTGTCAGAGCGTGATGCGAATCATCCATCTGCACCCTTTGCCAATCTCCTTGCATCTCCCATGGCATTTCAGATGGTCTGATTCCATCACCCTGTACTCAACTCCACATCGGATGCTATAATCCTTCACGCTTAGCATAGCTTCCTCCTTATTTTGAAAAGATTGGTCAATCTGAAATTTCGTTAAAGCGATTGCATCATAAAGTCCCTGACCCCCAAAATTTGCATCGATGTTCTACTGTTGGCCTATGACTTCCAAGTTAAAGGTTGACAAGTGTGAAGGATGTTGATGTGTGCCTGAACTCGATGACCTATGGGGTATATGTGAATTGCTCGGATTATCATCATCACTATCCCCAACAATGTCAACTGACTCATCGTCCGAATCATCGTCTCGCATTTCATTTTCAACTCAATCTGGTCCCGTCTCAACTGCAAAATTAGGAATACTTCGAGGCACACTAGTAGTACCAACTACCCACATGGAGGATCAGGGATCAGACAAGTAGGTGCTACCACAGGCATCGACGTTGACACACCCTCCATCGTCATCGACTGAGGATTAAGCGCTGATGTCCCAGAGCTGTCGACGCCATCTTTCAACTTGGCAAACAATTTGGGTATTCTAACTTTAGGAAAACTTCATTGACAATGAAACAAGTCTTGCATATCTTCATCGGATTCTATCACAAATGTCTCATACTTCACACTGCTTGACACAATAGCACGCAATAGAAATTTTGTAGAACAACTTTTTTACCCACTTTGTCCCACACACCCCAACTTCAGTAATATGCTGCTTTTTATATCGGCCAATGTACTCGATGACCGGATAAAAAGACTAAGCGGTTTCCTATCCATAAATTTAACACCGTACCTTTTGCTTTTCTAAATTTTACCAGAGTAATGCACTAGAGCTAGAAAACTCTCCTCACCATCCATTTGTGAAAAATGGCACTCCACTACTACCTCTTTGTCTTGGAGGGGTATATATAGACAAGCATCATATGCATACAGCACACATAAACCGCTACTGCTTGTAGCTATTTATGACCAAGCCCAATCATTTAGAAATCGTTGTTGCTTATAGCGGTTTTTGCTTGCACAATGTTCTATGTAAACTGCGGCTACCTGTAGCAATTTACGTACTTCTCTAATATGCTACTGCCAATAGTGATTTCTATATATTTGTGAAAAGTTGCATTTGCGTCTTGCTGTTTAGAAAGTTATATTCTGATAAAATTGATCTCTAAACATTTTATTTAAGTAAATTGCCCTTATTTTAATATAGATGTTAATTACATTCAACCATTATTTCATATTTAAAATGTTTAATGATTTCTAGTAAATTCAATTAATTAAGGTTATTGATTAATAAAATATTTTTGGTTTAGTTACTTTATTGGTCTCTATAGTTTTGCGAAATTTTTAATTAGGTCCTTGTACTTTTTTTCCTTTTAATTAAGTCCTCGCACTAATTTTTTTTTAATAGAGTTCCTACACTTTTTTTTCCTTTTATTTGGGTCCCTGCACTATTTTTTAGTTGGGTCCCTATAAAATTAAGCTAATTACCGCTAAGAGAGATCTAATTTAAAAAAATTTGGTGCAGAGACCCAATTAAAAAGAAAAAAAATATAAAAACCCAATTAAAAATTTTGCGAAACTATAAGAACCAACAGAATAATTAAACCAAATTTTTTTTATAAAAAATAAAATTATAATACAAGAGATTTTTTTAATAAATGCTACCTATTTAAAATGAGTGACATGATTCAATGGTAAAAAAACTTTTTTAGTAATTGCCACCTATTTAAAATAGTTGACATAACACAATAGAAAAAAAATATACTAAAAATTATCAGAATTTATTATTTTTGTCCCATTAACTCCATTCTTTTAATTTAGTTTTTTTTAGTTTTGTAATTTAATAATATACTTTATTCCATATTTTTAAATATTGATGACTATCTAATGATTAAAAATAATAAATTCTAATGACATCCTAATATTTTTTTATAAAAAATAATTATATGACATAAATTTATCTCACAATAATTTAGTATTAAATTTTTTTATATAATAAAAATAGATAAATAATTTTATTTGAACATAATTATTATGTTATTTTATATTAAATAAGATATGAACTCTAGTTAATAAATCTAGCAAAATCATTGCTTGCTTTCCTGGATCATGATAAAAGAGTATATACATCTGAATTGCACTTAGACTTGGGAGATGTTGAGTCCTGTGTTTCAGGGCCAAAGAGGTAAATACACAGCTTACAAAATATTTGTATACTTGTAGAAAGGCAGATTGGCATGCATGTCTTGGCAACAAAGTTGGATTCAAGGTGGCTACAGCTATCCATCACTTCTTTCTTTGGCTACTTGTCATTCATGCTCCAATTCTAATTCCTAATATCCACCACACCCCTATACTAAACTACACACTTCTTTCTTTGGCTAGAGCAAATGATGATTATCATGAAAAGAATACAATACAATGAGGGTCTTCTTGCGAGTCTTGGTGCTGTCCTCCCACAGGAAGTACGAGTGAGCTGAGAAGAGAGCACTATCGGGCACTTCCCTTTTTTCCCATAGACCTGATTTTAGGCTATAGATCTCAACCCACTTTGCAATTCCATAGTGACTCCCAAAGATGCACGATTTGCCATCGTATGGGACTACTAAGGGACTTAATCGGGAGCAGAACATGGTTCCACATAGACTCCAAACCCAAGTAGGATCCTCATACTTAAGGCACCACAGCTTTGAGTAGGGACAATCGTAAAAACCCACGTGCGGATGTGTTAAAAGACTACCCACATCACCAGCAAAGCAAAAGCGGCGACCAACAGAACAAAATCCTTGAAAATGTGGAAACTGACCGTTGTAGACCAATAGATCATTTCTAAGAGGCCATTGGAAAGGTAAATGACATACTTGTTCAAGTTCAACGGTGCCATTCTTCATAAAGTTGTCGTCAGTGATAGTTAACATCTTGTACCTGGTGGTACTAGAGAAACTCACATAAGGCTTGGTTTGCTCTATTGCAAAATCCTGATTTTCCACCAATATATATATATACGCTGTGCCATGGATAGCTTTCTGCGGGTATGATTGGCATCTTGCTTTCTGTTTTGGCTTTTAGGTCACCAAACACTATCTTCGCCATGCAATGCATGAAATTATACAAAGTTTCTTAACAAAATATACTCCTTTTTCATGCTGGTTTGTTACTAAATGCTTTCCCCTTTATTTTCTTGGTTTTTTTTTAATATTTAATTTTACATTACTGATAATATAAATTATTTTATATGTTTATTTAACATTTAATGATTATGAAAATAATTATTTTTATTAATATTGAATATATATAAAATCTCTTTATAATATCAATTCATAAATTTTTTCTTAGACTGCTAATATCAATTCATAAATCACTTTATGAAGTTGAATATTGAGTATGTTGTTGTTTAGAGGTACAAGGCTGCAGGGCAAGACACCATTATCTTGGCAGGAGCAGACTGTGGAACTGGAAGCTCTAGAGATTGGGCTGCAATGGGTCCTCTCCTACTTGTTAGCTCGAACATCCATGTTCTAATTTATATTATTTGAGTAAATTATATTAACTTCATTCTCTTTAGTTTATGCGTTATTACTTACGTCAATACTTCTTATTTTATGAGATACTTTGTGATATTTGTTAATAACTTAATATCATATGTTACAGAATATACGAAGTAATATTAAGTATAATGTTACTTAAAGTAACTACTCACGTGTAGTTGACTTTCTATTTGATTAAATTGTGTTTTGACTATTTTTAATTATCAATAAAGTAACTATTTGTGTTTTGACTTTCTATTTTTAATTGTGTTTTGATTAAATTTAGAAGTTAATTTGTAAAAAATATTTTAAAATATATTTATTTAATTTGACAATTTATATATAATTTAATAATATTATTATTCAACTAAAAAGATGTACAAAGAAAAAATATACAATTTTCATATAGATAATAAATGTGCTTAATTGTTACTTTGTAATTTAATTGAATAATAATATGAATTAAATTTAATTAATTAAAAATTTTAAAATTTTGTCTAATAGCATATAACTATTAATTTAAATTTTATAATGGTTGATAATAAATGATAATTTAAAATAAAAAATTTAATTCAAAATTTAATAATTATAAAAAAATTATACATAAATTAGACTATAAATAATAAAAACATTCCATTAAAGTTTATTCATCTGATTTTATATCATTATTTTTTTTAAATAGTTATTTTTGTTTTTTTTTATATTTTTAGGGTTATATTTAAATACTATGATACAGTGATAAAACTATTAGATAAAATACAAGTATGAATATTATTAAAGTTTTAATAATAAAAAATGATATTTAATTTTTAATTTTATTTTTTATGAATCATGATAACATGTATTTTTAACAAAATAAATAGTCAAATTAGTCTTTGAAAGATTACTCATTCTTCAAATTGATTATCGAAAGGTTTTTTTAATCAAATTCGTCCTTTAAAAATTTTAAATTAGTCACGTTAGTCCTTTGGTCACTTTGTTTGTTGATGGTATTAAAATTTACTAATCTAACACATTAAGTAACACCCCAACATACATCTAGGAATCTTAATTGACTATTAACGTGATTAGTTTATGAAATTAGATCAAATCAAAACCTAATTGAGAATTGAACTTGAGGCATTAGAATCCCTTAATTTGGGATTGATTTGATCTAATTTCATAAATTAATCATGCTATAGTCAATTAAGACTTCTAGGTGTATGTTGGAGTGTCACTTAACATGTTACATTAGCAAATTTTGATACCATCAACAAAGAAAGTGGCAAAAGGACTAACATGAATAATTTAAAATTTTTGAAGGATAAATTTGATTAAAAAAAATCTTTCGATAACCAATTTGAAGAACGAGTAATCTTTTAAGGATTAATTTGACCATTTACTCATTTTTAACAATATTGTTACAACTAAATGATATTAAAAAATTATAAATTGTTGAAAGAAAAAAGAAGTGATATATAGACAACAAACATACTATATAATTTATGAATACAATAATTACACAAAAAAAAAAATAAAAAAGTTAATGAATACAATCACACAATCACCTAATAATACATATGTTTACTAAATTAAAAAAAATAAAATTAAAAATTATAGTTATCAATCAAATTCTAGTTGTGCAAAAAATTAGCAAGAATTAAGAGGGAGAAGAAGAAAAAGAAAGAAGTATGAGATTATATAAAAGAAGATAAAAAAAATTGTGAATTAAATGTTGATTTATATAATAAATATAAGAATGAATGATGAGTACGAAGGGAAAAGAGAAAAAAATTAGTTTTTATTCTAACTATGGTTATAAGCTTTGTATATTTGGTCTTAGTTGAATGGTCTAACAAAAACTACCAAATCTGGTTTTATTCTAACTAACTTGCTGGCGGGAATATAACTAACTCTAATTGGTTATTGCACGTGAATACCTGTTGTGTATTTGAATACTAAAAAAAAGGCTAGAAGTAATAATTTGTATTAACTAATGGGTGGATCACTCTGCATCATAGTATATCTTGAAGCTGAGCCTTGTATAAATATGTTTCTTATTTTATAATCTCAGTGATACTTGCCTTATAGCATCCAAGAAAAAAAAAGAAAAGTGATATACTTGTATTCACTTTGCAAGTTAAGATCATTATACTTGTCTCTATTTGTTCCCAATCTCAGCTATATATATAATATTATATCTTTATCGTCGCATAACACAACTTGTATTTTTTATAAGGTTGTGCATGTTTCCTATTCCACCCATGCTATTCAAACTCTTTGATTCTTCCAAAACTTTTGATTGTTAAATAATGATTTCTGACAAAAGGTTCAACTGTTGTTGTGTTGTGTTGTGTAGGGTACTAAGTCAAAGGCAACACTTTTCAAATTCACAAAGGCCTCAAGGTAAGTGTGTCTTATTATATTGCAAGCGATTTGCTAGGTAGAGAATGACTTTTGTGAACAATATAAACAATAGATTTTAAAATTGGTCCAATAAAGTAAAAACACACTACACTCCTAAATTATCCACCTAAATCTTAATATTAGAATAACTATCTGCACACCTAATGAATTAAACATCTGATATATCATTATTCACATTGTTTAGTATTTTCATTGTCTACCTATACTTTTTTATACTGCAATATCCTTCAAAAGTTTCTTTGACCTTTCTGCTAACATTAACTAATATAGAATTATTTTTATAAAAAAAAAATAAATAATCATAAAGACATAAATTAAGTTATTTCCACATATGAACATAAAAATAAATACATAATTTAGTTATTTACTTGATTTTAGACATAAAAATACTAGTTAATTCTTAAATACCAAAAACTATATGCATTCAGTCATATTTCTTGAATTTTGTGTTATTAATTTATTTTAGATCAAGGATAAAATTAGAGTATTTTATGAAAATCAAAATTGCAGATCTAAATACAAAAATATGTATATTAAAAATTGGTTACTACATTAATTATTATTATATATATTTATACATATTGATTTAATATTTTTCTAATAAAATAATATTAGAATAATCAAATCTGTCAAAAAGTAAAATAATCAAATATGTAATAAACAAATAATCAAATTTGTTTATAAGTAATATAATAAAATTTTGTTATGAAATATCAAATTTATATTTTTATATACACATATATTATTTAACTTATTTTGAATTTTAATGTGTTCCGAAAATAATTGGTGCATAGTTATAAGAAATTTGACCACGAGTCAACTAAAAAGTCAAGTATTTATAATTTTATATAGATGGCAAGTAAGAATCCTAATGAAGCTGTAATGGAGATTAAAACAATGTTGGAGGAGGGACAACCTCACTTTACAGAGAAATGCTGCATCTACAGGGTGCCCCATAACATCCGGAAGTTTAATAAAGATGCATACACTCCAGAGGTTGTTTCAATTGGTCCTTTTCACCATGGAAATGAAAAACTGCTAAAGATGGAGTATCATAAAAGATTATATTGCAGACAATTCATTGAAAGATCCGAGACGAAGAACTTGGAAAGTTTTGTGAGTTGCGTGCAAGAGGTGGAGGCAGAGGTTCGTGGTTGTTACTCAGATGACATCAAGCTTAGTAAGGAAAAGCATGTTATGGTGATCTTGGTGGATTGCTGCTTCATATTAGAGTTTTTACTGAGGATCCATTTCAAGCAGTTGCAGGATGCCATTTTTCTGTCACCACGGTTATGGAGCCCTATAGCATTAGATTTGTTGTTGATTGAGAATCAAGTCCCTTTCTTTGTTCTTGACAAGCTTTACAATCTAGCTTTTCCTTCTACCTTGAATAGTAACCATCCTTCATTATTAGGTCTCACTCTTCTTGTGGTTCCTAATGATACTATTCCTCCAGGTTATAAAAATGAGCTAACTTTATCTAGTGTTGGTAGAATAGCTCATTTCACAGATCTAATAAGAAAGCTTCTATTAAGATCCTCTCAGTTTTTCCAACCATCAGCCTCTGGACGCGCAAGAGGAAAAAAGATGACCCAAATTTATAGTGCAACTAAGTTGAATGAAGCTGGAGTGAAGTTTGAGGTAAACAAAAATGATAAATGCTTACTAGACTTGGAAATTTCAGGCTGTACTTTGAGAATCCCATTTATTAGTGTGGATGACTGGACTGAAGTTATTTTGAGAAATTTGTTAGCTTTCGAACAATGTCACTGTATCTATGAACCCTACCTCACAGACTATATCATCTTCTTTGATTTTCTTATCAATGCAGACAAAGATGTAGATTTCCTTATTAAGAAAAAAATAATTGAGAATTGGTTAGGTGATAGCAATGCAGTGGCCAAAATGTTCAATGGTCTTGGAGTGAACCTTTTGTATCCAGATTTTAATGTGCAATATTCCCATATTTTTGATGAGTTGAATGCTTTCTGTGCACGCCCTTGGAACAAAAATGTTGCGACTTTGAGGCGCGATTACTGCAACACTCCATGGAAGACCGTAGCTTCTATTGCTGGAATTTTTCTGCTTATTCTCACTGTTATTCAAACAGTATTTTCTATCCTCCATTGAAAACACTAGTACTAGATTAATGTTTGTGTTGTGTAGTGTGGATTGGATGATTATATGTTTAATTCCCGATATGGTGTGGTAGATTTAATATCTTTGTATTTTGTAAGAATTGAAGTGTTTATTATGAACATGTGGCCACTTTGTTATGTAATTATTGAAGACCACTGCATATGGCATATTCCTTCTCTGTAATTCTGTATCAAGTTTGAGTGTGATCTTTTTTTTATTGTTGCTTTCTAATTTCTATACATTATTTACACATCTTTATTCTGAAATTAATATTCAAACATTATGTTTTATCTTAAAAAGAGCGAGTTTTTTCAATTGTAAGTTAAAGATTAATATGCATTTCGTGACTATCATTTGGAAGCTTCTCATACAAGTAACCACCTTCAATGACGAAACCAATCAGAGAAAGGGTTCACAATCTATTCTTGTGTTACAAGTAATGAACAGAGGAATGTAAAGCTTAAACTAATAGTCTTGGTTATCAGCTTTATATAGTTGGTCTTAGCTGAATGGTCTAACAAAAACTACCAAATCTAGTTTTATTCTAACTAACTTGCTGGCTGGAATATAACTAACTCTAATTGGTTATTACACGTGAATATACATCCTCTAATATCTTTCTATTGTGTATTTGAATACCAAAAAAAAAAGGGCTAGAAGTAATAAATTTGTATTAACTAATGGGTCGATCACTCATCATAGTATACCTTGAAGCTGAGCCTTGTATAAATACGTTTCTTATTTTATAATCTCAGTGATACTTGCCTTATAGCATCCAAGAAAAAAAAAAGTGATATACTTTGACTTTGCAAGCTAAGATCATTATAGTTGTCTTTATTTTTTCCCAATCTCAGAACTCAACTTGTTTTTTTTGTAAGTTTGTGTGTCCTATCCCACCCATGCTATACAATCTTTTGTGATGCTTCCAAAACTTTTGATTGTAAAACAATGATTACTGACACAAGGTTCAACTTGTACCGAGTCAAAGGCCACACTCTCATATCGTTTCACTTTTCAAATACACAAAGGCTGAAAGGTGAGTGTGCCTTATTATATCGCATTATCCTCCAATGTTTTTTTAAACTTTCTGCTATTATTAACTGATATAAAATCTATCTATGTAAATAGCATCTATGTAATCAAATAATCAATTTCATAATTTCTTCCATAGTGTTGTAACAAATAAGTATACAAAATTCTAACTAAAAAGGAAAAGTATTAATCTATTTATATAGATGGCAACTCCGAATCCTAATGACTTTGTAAAGAAGATTGAAGCAATGTTGGAGAAGGGACAAGCTCGCTTTACAAAGGAATGTTGCATCTACAGGGTTCCCCACAACATCCGCAAGCTTAAAGAAGATGCATACACTCCAGAGATTGTTTCAATTGGTCCTTTTCACCATGGAGATGAAAAATTGCTAAAGATGGAGGACCATAAAAGATTATATTGCAAACAATTTATTGAAAGATCCGAGACAAACAAGTTAGAAAGTTTTGTGAATTGCGTGCAAGAGCTTGAGCCAAAGATTCGTGGTTGTTACTCAGATGACATCAAGCTTAGTAAGGAAGAACATGTTATGGTGATCTTGGTGGACTGCTGCTTCATATTAGAGTTTCTACTCAGGTACCATTTCATGCTTACACGTGGCGACGATGCTATTCTTTTGCCAACACAGTTAAGGGTCTATATACGATATGATTTGTTGTTGCTTGAGAATCAAGTCCCATTCTTTGTTCTTGACAAGCTTTACAATCTAGTTTTTCCTTCTACCTTCATTGGTCGGAGCCACGACAGGCATCCTTCGTTGTTAAGTCTCGCTCTTTATCATATAGTTCCTGGTAGAATAATCTTTCCTGGTGATTTTAAAGGTGAGTTATCAGTATCCAATATCGGTGGAATAGCTCATTTCACAGATCTTTCTAGAAAGCTTCTATTATTGTCCTGTAACTTATCAATCTCTAGATGTTCAAGAGAAGCACAGATAGTGCAAATTTATAGTGCAACTGAGTTGAAGGAAGCAGGAGTAAAGTTTGAGGTAAAGAAAGCTAGTCAATGCTTACTAGACTTGCAACTTTCTGGTCATACTTTGAGAATCCCATTCTTTAGAGTAGAAGATATTACTGAGGTTGTTTTGAGAAATTTGTTAGCTTTCCAGCAATGTCACTGCATCAATGAATCCTACCTTGCTGACTATATTGCTGTGATAGACACAGACAAAGATGTAGATTTTCTTATTAAGAATGGAATAATTGAGAATTGGTTAGGTGATAGTAATGCAGTGGCCAAAATGTTCAATGGTCTTGGAGTGAACATTATGTATCCAGATTTTAATGTGCAATATTCCCTTATTTTTCAAAGGTTGAATGCTTTTTGTGCACGCCCTTGGAACAAAAAAAGTTGCGACTTTGAGGCGTGATTATTGCAACACTCCATGGAAGACGGTAGCTTCTATTGCTGGAATTTTTCTGCTTGTTCTCACTGTTGTTCAGACAGTATTTTCTATTCTCCAAGGAGTACACTAGTACTAGATTAATATTTGATATCTTTGTAATTGGAAGAATTGAAGAGTTTATTATGAACATGACAATATGTGGACACTTTGTTATGAAATGATTGAAGACCACTGCATAAGGCAACTCCCTTCTCTGTAATTCTTTATCAAGTTTGAATGTGATATTTTTTTTATTGTTGCTTTCTAGTTTCTATACATTATTTACACATCTTAATTCTGAAATTAGTATTCAAACTTCATGTTCTATCTTAGAAAGAGTGAGGGCTTTCCAATTTCAACTGTACGATAAAGATCAATATGCATTTCTAGACTAACATTGTTGGCTAATCAATAAAGATCATCATCCGACAAAGACACAAAATGCCATATAGTCATGATTTTCCTGAATGTACTCATTAAAAGCTAGAAATGATACAAGATGATTAAAAAGAAATACTAACCAACATGACATGAAACAGAGTAATAGATTAGCATATCTGGAAGAGAGATACCAATAATTTTAAGAGAAGATAACTATATTGGTTGTATTTACTACCAACTATGTTGCTGAATTTCTTGAGTATAAGAAGTTTACTTGAATAAAATTTTCCTCCAATGAGAAGTTACTTTGAAAATTGGCCGAGCCTTAGAACCTTGAGCAATTGCAAGGCCATCTATCTTTGTCAAAGACAACACTCCTTCCACAACAGGACTCAACCATTCAACATGAAACATCATGATCTTTACCTGCTCCGGAAACATTTGAAGCTTTGGAACAATAATGCTCCGAAATCAATTGGTAAGGTGATAGCAAAGCAGTGGCTAAATTGTTCAATGGTCTTGAGAAGAACATTATCCATGAAACTTTTAATACTTCGTATCTTTGTATCTGTAAAGACTTGAATGCTTTCTGTAAACATCTTTGGCAGAGAAAAGTAGCCACACCCTTGTAATGCCAAAAAGAAAAGCTAGCAGTATTTACTAATGTGTCAATCACTAGTGATACTGTAGTCTACTTTAAGGCTAAGCCTTGGATAAATATGTTTCTTACTTCATAATCTCAGTGATACTTGCCTTTGAGTATCCAAGAAAAATTAAAGGGATCATATACTTGTCTTTGTTTTGCAGCTAAGATCAGCTTCTTTTCCCAATCTCAGCTATATATCTATCTCATGTTTTCTATAAGCTTGTGTGTCGTATTCACCACGCCACACAATCACTTGTGATGCTTGATGCTTCCAAAACTTGTGTGTTGTGTTGTGTTCAATGTGTTGTATAGGGTACTTCACTACTAAGTCAAAGGCGACACTCTCATATCGTTTCATTTTCCAAATACACAAAGGCTGAAAGGTGAGTGTGTCTTATTGTATTATCTTCCAAAATTTTCTTTTTGACCTTTCTGCTAACATTAACTGATATAGAATTAGTTATAAAGATAAAGACATAAATAATCAAGAAGACATACATTAAGTTATTTTCCATATGTGAATATAAAAATAAACAAAGACTGATTGAAGAGGAAAGAAAGAATATATATATTAGCTTTTTTTTCTTATACTTTATCAAAAAATTCTATTTAAACAATTAATTTAATATATATATATATAGAAGCACCCTCTCGATGCTCAATAGAAGCACAGGTAACACAAATTTATAGTGCAACTGAGTTGAATGAAGCTGGAGTGAAGTTTGAGGTAAACAAAAACAGCCAATGCTTACTAGACATACAACTTTCTCGTCATACTTTGAGAATTCCATTCATTAGTGTGGAGGACACTACTGAAATTTTTTTGAGAAATTTGTTAGCTTTCGAGCAATGTCACTATATGAACGAACCCTACGTTGGTGACTATATCTATTTCTTTGATTTTCTTATTAACACAGACAAAGATGTAGATTTGTTGATCAAGAAAGGAATAATTGAGAATCAGTTAAGTGATAGAAATGCAGTGGCTGAAATGTTCAATGGTCTTGGAGTTAATACTTGGAATCAGTTAAGGAGGTTCTTTGCTCCCTCTCCCGGTTCCAGTTTGAAGCACAAACAGGAAACAACTATATCAAGTTTCATTCTTTCTTCATCAAACATAACATTGTTGAAAATCATCTCATTCCTACCCTTCCACACAAACCACATCACCGCAAGAAACTCCTTTTCTTACTCATACCCTATCTACCCAAGCCTCAAAGCATTCCTTAGACGACCCGCCCAAAGAAAAAGTACTGCACTGTTTCCAGTCACCCATACACAGCACACAATTTACATACCGAAGTTGTTTTGAGAAATTTGTTAGCTTTCGAGCAATGTCACTGTATCTACGAATCCTACCTCACTGACTATATCTTTGTCATTGATTTTCTTATCAACACAGATAAAGATGTGGATTTGTTGATTAAGAAAGCAATAATTGAAAATTGGTTAGGTGATAGCAATGCAGTGGCTAAAATGTTCAATGGTCTTGCAGTGAACATTTTGACTTCAGATTTTAATGAGAAATATTCTTGTATTCTTAAAGGCTTGAATGATTTCTGTGAGAAGCCTTGGAACATAAAAGTAGCAACTTTGAAGCGCGACTACTGCAACACTCCGTGGAGGACGGTAGCTTCCATTACTGGCATTTTTCTGCTTATTCTCACCGTTGTTCAAACAATATTTTCGATCCTCCAAGTAATACACTAGTACTATATTATTAATGTTCGTCTTGTGTTGTTTGGATTGAATTGGATTATGTTAATGTTCAATACTTTAATATGGTGTGATAGATTTAATATATTTGTATTTTAAAGTAATTGAAATGTTTGTTATCAACATGGATAACCCATGTATTTATTGAAGGCCACTTCATATTTTTTTTTTAATTATCGTTAGAAATTTCGACCCAAAAAGAAGAATTGTTCAGACCAATTACAAACAACATATAATTTCTAAAAAATTATCTCCTAATCACCTATTATTCTTAAGCACCTAAAGGGATATTTTCCTCCCTCAAACCACTTCATATGGTAGCTCCCTTTTTTATAATTGTATCAAGTTTGAATGTGATTTTTTTAATTGTTGTATTCTATATGTTATTTATACGTGTTTATTATGAAGTTAGTATCAAACTCAATTGGGTTTCTGAACTTGCATGTGAACCTTAATTTAATTTCTAAAATTTGTATTGCTTCTATTTAGACTCTAAACATTGCGAAAGTAACTTATGTTAATTTTTTTGGGATAATTTTCGACGCATAAATGTTCATGAAACGCTGACGTGGATAGCTGGTACGTCAGACTCTGTCAAGTAATATCGTTTTTGTTTTGGCATTCAAAGAGCTAAGAAATATCATAAGTAGTGTTTATTGAAATTTTTCCTCCCAAAACAAGTGATTTGACATTGTTTTTAAGCTATTTAAACACTAAAATTAAAACGATATCATTTTATAAGTTTCAACGTGATATTCATCTGTTCAGGTCAAGACTCCATTAACATTTATATGTCAAAAATTATCCTAATAACTAATGTGAGTCACATTTATAAAATTTAAAGACTAAATAAAAAATTAAAAACAATCAAAAGTTGGGATAATCCCTTCAAACGACTTGTTTTATAGTTTATAACAAAAAAAAAAAATCCTAAATGATTACCCAGACTCAAAACCCAGTTTGAGTCTAAATTCATCGGGTTGACTTGCGTAACCTGCCAAAAAAGATGGATTAAACTGAAAATTTGTGATCACCAAAGACAAAAGTTTGCCTAACCCACACCACTTAAACTATGGGCTTTGGCGGTGCGGGTGACTTTCCCTGCAGGCTGAGGGGTTTTTTTTGGTTAAAAGGCTGAATATGTTTTAGCCCAGACCCAAAACCCGATTAATCAACAACCCGACCTGACCCGAGAACCCCCACCCCGGCAAAAAAATGAAACCCTACCCGGCTTTGAGCTTCCTCACTCTCACTCGGTCACTCACTCCCTCGGTCCCTCCCAGGCTCCCACTCAACACAGAGCTTCAGCTTCTCCAGTCTCCACTCTCCACCCTCTCCACCCATAGTCACTCTCACTCACACCCGCAGTCACCGTCCTCACCCTTCACGATCGCACTTCCGTCGACCTCACCCCTCAAGCTCGCACTTCGGAGTTCCGTCCTCACCCCTCACGCTCGCAGAGTCGCAGTCACCGTCGCTCTTCGGTCCTCCTGGGTTCTAGCCACCGCTGCTGCTCCGTATAGCCGTCGTCGCTGCTGGTCTCGGTCCTGGGCTCCTGGGTCCTGTCCTCTCGCTCTCTGGCCTCTGGGTATGCTCGTCGGTCCTCTCGCTCTCTGGGTCTCCTTGTCTGTCTTCATCGCCGCTGCTCCTCGCCTCCTGGTCCTCTGCTCATCACCACTGTCATATCAGATTTCTGGTATGTTAGTTTTCTGGATTAGGGTTTGAGATCAGAGATTTAGGTTTGTTTGTTGTGTTTTGTGTTGTTTGATAATGGTTGAGTTTTGATTATGGTTGATAATGGTTGATATTTGATTAAATCTGATGCAGATTCATATATTGTTTGCTGTTTTTGTGTTGTTTGATATTGGTTGAGTTTTGACTTTTGATTAAATGGTTGATATTTGATTAAATCTGATGCAGATTCATATATTGTTTGCTGTTTTTTGTGTTGTTTGATAATGGTTGAGTTTTGATTATGGTTGATAATGGTTGATAGTTGATTAAATCTGATGCAGATTCATATATTGTTTGCTGTTTTTTTGTGTTTTTTGATGACTAGGCCTATTTTTTAGAAACAAATATTTGTGAGAGGAAAGTTTTTCTAATTAAATAAATATGTCAATTTCTTTTCTAAAGTCATCTGCACAAAGTCAATACGAAAATAATATTGAAGGTTCCAAAATCCAAATCATTAACATAGTAGAGTTTATGCTGCAGCATTTTCTTTTCCTTTCTTGTTGGGTTAAGCAAGCTTTTCTATTGATTTTTATTGTTATTGTTATTGTCAGTAGTGATAAATTACATCTATTCTGGATTACCTGTTTATGATGGAGATATTGGACCACTTGATGATGATTCTGATTTGTGATGAGTTGTGCCTTTGATTAGTTGAAAACTTGTTTGTTAATGTTTCTTTTGATAGTAGAACATTATGTGCTTGTCACTGTGCGTTTTGCTTGTTTTTAGTTATGAACTTTGATATTTGAAGTTGTTTGTGAATTTCTAATATTAAATCATGGATAATTTATTTTCTGAAATTTTGAATTTTATTATGTTAGAAATTATTAAATTTATATGTTTAAAATTATATGTAGGTTTTTTAATAGTTTTATTTAATATTTAATTAAACCGGTTGAATTCCGGTCGAACCAGTAAACCATTGAACCAGTGAACCTTGGTGGTTTGATTTAATTTTTGGGTGTTTCCAATTCTTTGGGTTTTATTTTGTATCTGTTTTCTAGCTTGATGTTTGCACCCCGTTTTATTTGTTGTTGAGTTGGCTCTAGGCTGTTCCTCCATTACTAATAGATTCTAATTGATAACAACTCAAAACACTACCACACTCATGTTTAGTCTTTTAATTCATAATACACAATTTGAGTGATAGTAGCGGTTGCATCTATTAATCATTGTGAGTTTCTTATAAAAGGAAAATAATTTAGCTTCTATTATTTTAATTAAATTGTTTGGAGTGATAGTTTTTGCTTCTAGAGTTAAATGTTGTAGTTTGAAGACTGGTGATCCAATATGCATGTATTAAACTGTGGTTAGAATGACCAAAGTTACTATATTATATATTGAAAATGTAAACTCATTATTAAAACTCTTTTGGGACATATGTTATGTATGTAAAGTACAAAAATTTCTATATGTTAATCTTTACCTACTAAATTATAGAATGCTTAATTTATATATCCCTTAATCTACCGCTGCCATCCACCCCCACCCCTCCCCTCCGCTCCCCTTCTTCCCTTTTATTGTTGTGCCTCGCCTCCCTTCCCCTTTTGCTACCAACCCATCCCCTCCCCTTTTGCCGCCACCGCTTTCCCTTTCTTCCCTTTTCGCCCCACTAGCCACCCTCACTAGCCATCTTTTAACGTATTCATCCTATCCTCCATGGCAGAATTAAAAAGAAGGCTCACAAAGCTTCAAGAACAAGAGCTCTGGTGCCAAATTGTAGGAAACCAAACATAGAAACTAGACGGAGTAGTATAATAGTATTATTCACCCTGATGAGTCTGGATCTCAACAAGAAGCCAACGGAAATAGGGCGATATAGCAACCCCACTCTCCCAAGCCAATTCCCAAATTCAGCCTGCCTTTCCTTTCTTCCCCTTTATACGCACCATGCGCAAACCCACGTCTTAGCATGGCATTCCTCTTCTCTCAATGTTTGCCAAGTTAACAATACTTGGGGACCCACTCAATTTTTCCACTCTGCTTAATTCCGAAACTGTCGCTGAACCTTTTGTGCCTATATACCTGCCGCGCTTTGGGGTATTTATGCGTGTTATAAAATGGCAGCCATGACGGCGCCATGGTGATATGCCGTTGCGGATTTTGAGCTCTTGGCCGTAGCAAAGCTGTTTTGTCTCGGTTGTCACGGCGATCTGCAACTGTCCACGGTGGAAATGGCGGGTTTAGGTTGCAATTTTTTTTAATTTGAGATGTAATTTGGTAATTTTAAGGTTCTGAAAATCGGTTCGAACCGGCTGGTCGACCGCAAACCGAAGGGAATAACGGTTCAGACAGACATTGAAACTGGAGATTTGAAAAATTGATATTGGACTGTCGAACCGGCCGGAAATCGGTCGGTCGAACCGAACCAGGACCCGGCCGGTTTTTTAACTTATACAAAATGCCATCGTTTTTTGATGCTGGGATGCCCTAGCCAATTACCCAACCCAGCAACCTTAGCTCCACACAACGGCTAAAAGCGAACCCATCCCTCCCATCACCCTCCAACTACTCCTTCCTCTCACCGTCATTGATCTCACTCCCTCGCTTCTGTCCAGCTCCGGCCGCGGAAACGAGCTTCGAAGCCACCGTTGTTACGTGCAGCTCTGTTCCACCATCGCGCAGCTCTGTTCCATCGTCGCCGGGCTCGTCTCCTGCCTCCGTCGCGCAGCTTCTTTCCATCGTCACCGGCGCTATCTCTGTTCCACTTGTCATCCCTTCAGTCGTTCCGTTGTCCCCCTTTTGCTTAGGATCTGCTCTGCCTTGTTCTAGGGCTTCTAGCTTCTAGGTATTCTTTTTTAATAATAATTGTGGAATAATTGTTGTTAGTTAATCTGTGAATTTGTTATGGGTTGAATAAGTGTTAAATTGTTAATTAATCTGTGAATCTTGTTGTTTTTACTGTGAATTACTACATTGTTAATGTCATGGCATGTCATGGGGGTTCGGCTATATTTTTATGTTGGTTGCCGAAGACCTAACACAACCCTCCTCCTTTATCCGGACTTGGGACCGGCTATATACCGCAAGTGTAACATAGGCTTGAATCCTTTGAAACTAAGTGTTGCATGTGGGGTATGCCTGTTTTGTGTCTTCTTCGCTGCTGTGCTCTGTTGACCATTGTGCTGTGTTTTTGTGTTCAATTAAAATTTTTCTTTGAGAATTTAGCTTTGCCATGCTTTGATAAATTGTGCCAATTATGCATTTCTTGAAATTGGTATGCCTCTGTAGATTCTAAATAGTGTGTTTCATGTTTCTGATTTTGATAATTTGAGTAGTTTATGAAGCATAGTTCACTGTTATTGTAAATGATTTGGGACTGCTTTTGAGGAGTGTATGAAGCAGATTACTTGCTGTGTTTGGAGTTGTGTATTAATTAACTTGGTTAATTTCTTATTTGAGCCATGTTACAGCTTGTTGTTAAATAAAGTTTAAAGCTTCAATATCCATTTATTAGTTGGCTATGTTAATATTATTAATAAAGATGATTTGGAGAGGGATTGTAGAATTTGTCACATAGGTTTGGAGAGTGATAGTTCTGAGTCTGGTGTTCCAATTGAATTGGGTTGTGCTTGTGTTGCTGCTCACAAAGTATGAGACATGGTTTAAGATGAAGGGGAATCTGAGTATAAATCCCATCTTTACTTTATTGTGTTTAATTGCAAAATTTAGTTTTTGATATTTTTTAATGCTGAATTTGATTGATTCTGTGGATATTTTAGACACCTTTTAGTTTATGATTCATGGAATTGAGAATTGGATTGTTTGGTATTGTTCTTTATGTATACTTGTTCTATGTCTTGGTGCTGAGTTTGACAAATATTCTCAATTACTTACGGCTATGGTTTCCTTCTTGAACGGGATTTTATTTTTTCAAAAGAAATCATAGAGAATTAGGGTCATCAATTGTTTAACTGAGTGATGAGTGTAAAGCTGAAGATGATGATGACAAAAGTGCTTGCAAACATTAAACATATATTTGAAGAGTGTTTCAAAAAAATTTGAGTTTGTATTTTGATAAGATCATATGGTTTTGATTGATGACATTTCATGTAGTGTTTTTAAATTTGGAAGATATTTTAAGATTTGTATTAGACTATAACTATATTTTAGTATGTATATTTATAATTTATTTATTATTTTATTTTAAAATGGTTTTTCAGATTGAATTACGGTTGGACCGATTGGACAAATAAATCAGTGAATCAGTGACTAGAGCGGTTCGATGACTGGTTCGGTTTTCAGAATCTTGGGTAATTTAGAAAACTATAAAATCGGATCGAGAGTCCACTTTATTCTGAGGTTGGTGTCACTGAATTGAAATTATTTTCAGTTAAAAAAGTTTTTCATCATGTTAACTAATTAAAAAAAATAAACAATAAAAAATATCTCGATTAGACTCTCAATTGATTCAAACATAAATCTTCAACCTCCTTTATGTATAGAGTGCATTCTTTAAATAGGATATTTAAAACTTTATTAATAATATTTAGTAAGGTCGTGACATCAGACAATAGCTGTTCTTTTTTATTTTTGTCTAGCTCTTTAATCTCAGTTAGAATCTCACGTATCTGTCCATTATATATTTGAACCTTGATACCATCTTTCAAATTTAAATTTCCGTGGTATTCACCCTTTAAACGTAGCATTTTTAGACTTTTACAGATAGGTTTAAAGATTGATATAAAATCTTCTTTTATGTTCTCCCACAAATCTCCACCCGTCCATTCAGTTTTTAAATTTTTTTTGTCTTTAGCCAAGAATCCAATCCGAATCATAATATTCTGAAATTATTCTTTTTCGTGATAAATTTAAAAAATGTATTCTCAAAAATAGATTTTCATCGAAAATATTTCATTTGACTTGTTTTGTGTATCGACGCTCTAGTTCATCAGTCTTATGGTCTTTAGAAAATTAATTAACTATCACCCTATGTGGAAGAGGGGAAGACAAATCTGAAAATCTACTGTTACCATACCCGTGCATGTAATCGTAATAAAACTGGCTTTTTTTCAAATATTTTAGACATGACACTTTTTTTTACTAAGTTAAAAAACATCTAAAGAAAATTACAAACATTAAGACTCAAGCAATTTATTATTTGTAATTTAACTACTTAGTAAACAAGCATTTATTAGCTTAGAGAATAACTCAGTTTTTGATTGCCGAAGGAGTGATGACTAGTAGCAAAAAATATACCACAATTTATTATTTGTAATTTAACTACTTAGTAAACAAGCATCTATTAGCTTAGAGAATAACTCAGTTTTTGATTGCCGAAGGAGTGATGACTAGTAGCAAAAAATATACCACATAATTATGGCCTAAAAAATAGATATATATTACACGTGCAGTTTTTGCATATACATGTAATTTTTGGGCCATAATTCTGTGGTATATTTTTTTTGTTATCAGTCATCACTCCTTCGACAATCAAAGACGGAGTTATCTTCTAAGCTAATAGATGCTTATTTACTAAGTAATTAAATTACAAATTAGAAAATTAATTAAGTCTTAATGTTTGTAATTTTCTTTAGATGTTTTTTAACTTAGGAAAAAAATGTGTTATGTCCGAGATATTTAAAAAAAAGCCAATTTTGTTACGATTACATGCACGGGTCTGGTAATAGTGGATTTTCAAATTTGCCTTCCTCTCTTCCATAGAGAGTGATGGTTAATTAGTTTTCTGAAGACCATAAGGCTGATGAACTAGAGCGTTGATACACAAGATAAGTAAGTAGAGTATTTTCGATGAAAATCTATTTTTGAGAATGAATTTTTTGCTTTTATCACGGAAAAGAATAATTTCAGAAGATTATGATTCGGATTTGGATTATTGGCTAGAGACAAAAATAAGTTTGAAAGGTGAATGGACGGGTGGAGATTGGTGGGAGAACATAAGAGAAGATTTTATATCAATCTTTAAACCTGTTTGTAAAGGTCTAAACATGTTACAGTTAAAAGGTGAATACCACGGGAATTTAAATTTGAAGGATGGTATTAAGGTTCAAATATGTAATGGACAGAGACGTAAATTCTAACAGAGATAAAAGAGTAAGACAAAAATAAAAAAAAAACAGCTATCGTCTGATGTCACGATCTTACTAAATATTATTAATAAGGTTTTAAATTTTCCATTTAAAGAATGCACTCTATACATAAAAAAAGTTGATGATTTATGTTTGAATCAATTGAGAGTCTATTCGAGGTATTTTTTATTGTTTATTTTTTTTAATTAGTTAACATGATGAGAAATCTTCTTAACTAAAAATAATTTCAATTTAGTGACACCGACTTTAGAATAAAGTGGGCTCTCGATCCGGTTTTATTTTGGGATGTGAATCGAAGAATAAGGTTTTTGTTAGCTGTTTATTGGGCCTTTTATCAACCATCACCGGTTTCGGAGTATCATACTCTTGGCAATGCTACAACTACAAACTGTATCAAGCACCCAAAGTACCACGATGAAAAAGGAAGCACCTGGTAATGAAAATTGTAAATATATTACTTATACTATAGGTTAAATCTTTTTATATTGATTAATTTTATTATTCTTTTGCTGGTGGTGTCCTGATAAAATTCATGAATTATTTATGGAAAAACGTGTTGATGTTTTAAATGAGAGCATATTGACCACGAGTCAAATTTTTGGAATTCATCCCACTTGTTCACGTCGTGAAAAGTTAGTAATCTAAATTTTCAATTTGTACTTCTTTTTTTTCTTTTTTTATTATTTTAATTATTATTTTTCAGGATTGAATCCATATGGAGGTCATTAGCAAATCAAATCGGCCTATAGGATATGTGAAAAAAGGTTAGATTCATGTCTACTTGTGTGTTTAGTTTTGCTCATTGATAAGCTACTTCTCCATGATGAATTGAATTCATAAAGACAAGAATGCATTTGTTCACTTCAGTATTCATTGATCTGATTTATTATAATTGCAACATAAAAATATCATCTATATCCGCCTGAAATTATACTACCAAGATTGAGCTTACTGTAGAAAGAATCACTGGATATGGAGTGAAAGGTCAGTGGTCCCATTTTAATTATAAAATGCATGGAAACATTTATCCAAGTTGTATCAATAAATGCCCAAGTCTTTCCGTCTCAACTCTACAAATGCGACTAACAGTTATTTTTAAGGCTGATGAAATGAAATCTGAAACAAAAGTTGCAATAACATTAACGTAAACCTTGGTGCAATTATGCCGTAATAGCTTTGAAGTGATCAATCTCTCATGGACAGTATTATTTGACATTAGAGTAGCCATGATTTTTGTTGTTTTAATTTCTAAATAAACAAAACGAAGTGAACAACTATTTGAGTTCGTAATTCTGAAATTTCCATAACTTTCCTTTAAATTTGTGTCTCCTGCGAACTTATGCAAATTTATGCATGTTAAGTCCAAGTTGATTTTGGGTTTTATAAATGATACAAACATTGCTTTGGGTTGAAAGCCAATATTGTTTAATGTGTGTTTTATTGTGACAGGTCCATAACTCCTCTCACTACCAAAATGAAGCTGGTCTACTCCTTTGGTTATTCAAGAAAATAAACAAAGCCCAAGACTAGCATAAGCTTCAGCAACTTAAAGAGCCAAAGCTCCTCCATGTACCACCGTTCAGCAATTACATGGTTATGTATAAAAGCAATAAGAGGACAATTCGACCATGCAAGGACAAGTGTGACTCTGTGAAAGCAAAAAGGACACAGAGACATCTCCACTATCCCAAAGACATCAGCAGAGCAACATTCGGCTAGTGGGTGAGCAAAACACAAATTTGCAAATAGCAGTAGCAGCAGGGAAATGGAGAAAATGAAAAAAGAGTGCATGCCTAGGAAGAAAGCAAAACAATGGACCACAGAGTGGACAGGCTCCTCATCCAGCAAGAGTAGTGGAGCATGATGAAGAAGGACTGTTTGCTAGTTGTGACAGCTCTAACGGGCAGCAAGGACAAGCAAAAGGAAGAAGCAACAATGAAGGCAAGCTGAAGACATATAAGGAGCTTCACTACATCAATTTCAAAGCAAGAAAAAGAGAGAACACACACAGAGCATCATCACAAACATGAAGCTGAAATCTTTTTTTTCTACTCAAGCTTAATTTATGATTTTCTTTGTTATGGCTGTCTTATGTCATTTTCTGTTTTGAAAAAAGGCCGAACTTGTGAGGTTGAAAAGCCAAGAGAGTTGCATAAGAGCTACTGATTTCTGATGTGATTGAGTTGTTGAACTAGGATTAGTTTCTCTTGTCAAGTTGGGTTAGCACTTGGTGAGTTTTGAATCTGTTAGGATTCCCCTTCCAAGTTGAGAAAGCACTTGGAGTAGATACTAGTTGAATTAGGAAGTAATTCAATACTAATAGTATTGGTGAATGTAATCAGTGGATTATAGTGGAAATTCCACCATGGTTTGTGGTGGAGACTGGATGTAGGATTCATTGCACAAAGAATTCGAACCAGGATATATGTTGGTCTCTTTCTCCTTTTCCCTACTCTTTATTTGTTCTACACACGAGATAAAATGAAATAATCTCCTGCAATTTAAGCTGCTGTGAAAACAAAGTTTGAATTTTAAGGTTTTAAGCTAACTTGATTCAATCCCCTTTTCAAATTCAAGTAAAAAGTTGATAATGGTGATTATTATAGGATATTTTAATTAGAAAAATGATATTGCCACTCCTATTTTTAGTAATGTCATTTCACACATGATGACACATGATTTTTTTGCACTGTATATTTGTATAAATTTATATAACCCAAATCTAGCAAAATATATCTTGAATCCCGACGAGGTCTTGAATACCCCTTTGAATATGGTGACTAATCTCAAGCATGGTCTAAGTGAAATTGAGTTTGGCTCTCAATTTGAGTGGTCTTTTCTTTTTGCTTATGTTTTATGTACATTTTATGATTTCTTCCGTTATTTATTTAGGTTATTCCAAGGTACAATATATTGAAGGGAAAGAAAAATAATTACAAATATTCATATATTTCAAGTAGCTATTTACCATAAAAGTTTCCTTTGCCAGCGCTGGTCTTACTATCATTTCCTTAATTCTTTTTACTTGCAAGATTGCCTGTGTTATTTTGCAAATTAGATCATATAAGATGTGAATCCAAAGTCTGGTGAAAGGAGGAGAATGATTCAGTTGCTGCTGCATAAAAGTTGTCTCTATATATTTTGAAATGTTTATTCAGCTTAATGATACTGAATATAATGGATATTTTAACTTTGGTTTTTATGTATTCATCATAACCGGTAATAAATCTTTAAATAAATCTTCAAATAAATCAACATACAATGTAAAATAAGATCAGCAATAATATCTTGATCAATCAAAATTAAGCCATAAATATGTATATACTAAGGTTCAGCCAAATTCTTTTGTTTAGTGGCATTTAAAATAAGACATAGATAGACAGGTACAGAAGAAATAAAAGCATTTCCAAAGCACAACATAGTCTATCTTATGATCTATTTATGATATGATATGATATGATCATAACCAAACAAATGCTCCAAAATATGTTTTGGCCGCAATCAACATTATCGCTCATTCAAATCTTAGGAATTATTATCTGAAGAAATCCATCCCTGAAATTTCAGAAACAAAGAAAACAAGATTAGAAATATCAGCTTCAATTCACATGTGTCTACTATTGATGAAGAATGTTAGCATAGATTCAATCAAACACTAACACTTCTTTTGTAAGTTCAAATGAACTTATGTGATTGTGAGATATTGAGTCTTTATGAATCATGATTGTACTTAGTTTTCTAGCGGAATTGAAATTTGATTTTAGAATATTAAGTATTAACTATGTAATGAACTATGCATCAGTGGCTAGTTTCAAGAGTTATGAATCTTAAATAGTCAACAAATAAGAAGTTAAATAACACTTGAGGTTTCACTCACTGGAATTCAGCCGATATATGATCCTTGTTCATGCCGGAAGGGAGTGGCCAGACCACCTCGCATGGTCCATATAGTATGTCGGCGCTTGTTCAATTAGGCTGCTTATGATTTGGAACTCGGAATCAGCGTTGGCAGCCCACACTTGCCTGATCACAACCGAACTATTGGGACTAGGCTCTAGGAGCGGCAGTCGCTCCACAAACCTTGGCTGAGCAGCACAATAAAAAGGCGGAAAACCAACAACCATGGGCAGTGGCATCAGAAAAACTCTCGGTGGTGGTTGTTGAAGTCGTTCTCGTTCATCATCGACCCTCGTCATTCTTGTATATATGATCGTCATGCTCTTCCTGAAAAGCAACTCTGTTAAATTATTAGAAACTGAAGAAAAAGACAGAACAAAGGAATGTAAATTGTGTGCTGTGTATGGGTGACTGGAAACGGTGCAATACTTTTTCTTTGGGCGGGTTCGTCTAAAGAATGCTTTGAGGCTTGGGTAGATGGAGGTATGAGTAAGAAAAGGAGTTTCTTGCGGTGATGTGGTTTGTGCGGAAGGGTAAGAATGAGATGATTTTCAACAATGTTATGTTTGACGAAGAAAGAATGAACCTTGATATAGCTGTTTCCTGTTTGTGTTTCAAACTGGAACCTGAAGAGAGAGCAAAGAACCTTTCATGCAGGTGTGGACGTTGTTGTTTAGGTGCGGCCTTCTACTAATTAATATTGAAAACTAAAATTTGATAATCAATTCAAAGACGACCAAATGTGAAGATAGATTAAAGGGTGCGTTTTGGTCTTTAGTGTTTAGTGTTTACCTACGTCCTCTGTCAAAGATATGTATGATTTATAGGGGAATATATATACTTTTACTTTGAAAAAAATATATATATAATAAATCTGCAACACATCACTTAATTATAAACACATACTTAATTGAGAAATCAAACATTCGCAACGAAGATATAGGATTTAATATGAATTTAATGAATGAATAATATTGAACATACACATTTTATTGTTTAATGTGAACAATGACAACAATAAATATTCATATTTATTAATTACAAATTTAATCTTTTAGATTTTATAGTTATTAGACTTGATTTGTTCTGATTTAATTTAACACAAATATAATTATTTGAGCTATTCTATTATTAAAAGCGATTAAGTGAAAATATTTGAGTGATTATTATTCTATTTTTTAAATTTAATTTCATTGCAAGAGATTCATGCATGACTTCTCCTAATTTTTAAAATATATAACTTTGACGCCACCATATAAATTGTGAAATAAGGAAGAAGATTAATTTTTTAATATATACTAATTAATAAATATAATTTAAACTAAGGGTCTATTTTATTTCACTAAATGAGATCCAGAAACTCAAAAGACAAAAGTATTTTACTAGTTGTGTGATGCTTGTAGTTGTTAAACTTTACAATGGATGTACACAATTGAAAATGGAAATGAAGACAGAAAACTATTGTTTAACAGAGTTGGAAGATTTGAATTGAATCACTTCATGCCTTAGCTGGACTCCACATTTTTTTGTCTTTCTCCATCCTGTCAACTTTAACGTTGTTGCTATTGATTGTTGAGAGATCCTTATGCAGCATAAAAATAAAGATCTATGAAGAGATACTAGTTTAGGATATGGATTGATAGTTTGTTGCAAATAGAAATCATTTGTCTGATGTGCATGTTCAATTTGAATGTTCCTCATTGTCACTGACTGTGGACTTCCATCAGATTTCAGATGGAATGACTATACAAATTCAAACAGTTAATTTATTACTTGAAACTCATGGGGGTGCCCGTCCCCAAGGGGGAGCAGCATGGTAAGTTCTTCTTACCAGTATTCTGAATTGGTTATCTACTTTAGTTTATTTATGCTCTAAAAGGAGAATGTAAGGGTGTATCCACTATTGAATCATTTTAGTGAGTTATGATTACAATAGGTATAGAGGTACATAAACATAAACCCTTGCCTTCATATTTGAAAAGCAAGCTGACTCTAGAAGAATGTCTTCTTTACAATAGGTATAGTGATGTTCATGAGGCCTTTGACAACAAGATAGGAGGTAACCATGGTTAATACCTTAGGGCATATTTGTCTTGCATGTTCATGCAATTTATACTGGAAGTATTATTCAGTAAATTTGGAAATGTATTTGAATTTGACTTGACGAGGTTAAAAATCTTTAGTTATTATCTCAGTATTGAAATCACAAAGATGAAAAACTCCCTCTACATGTTTATGTTGGATGATCTTATTCAGCATTTGCTTATTAGAAATACATTAATGAAAAAATGTTTATCTAGTTCTCTCTGCATTAGCAAGTTGCCATGTCTATTGGTCCTTTGATGTGCCATAGTTTTTCTGGCATCCCTTGGAGAACAATTAATTGTTTATATATTTTCCTTTCAGGCAAGTCTTTCGGAGGCTATTTTTAAGGTTTGTGTTATATGCTCTGCCCGAATAACTACTATTGAAAGGATTAAGTAATTTACTAATCTTGTTTTGCTCATGGGGCTTTCGTATTGTTTATCGGTGTTAATAGGACTTTAAGTTGAGTGGAGACTATATACAAACTAATTTAAAAGGATTTAATATAGGGTGTTTTGGTTTTAGTCCCTCAAAAAAATTAATATAGGACCATAAAAGATTATATTGCAAACAATTTATTGAAAGATCCGAGACAAACAACTTAGAAAGTTGCAAATTTATAGTGCAACTGAGTTGAAGGAAGCAGGAGTGAAGTTTGAGGTAAAGAAAGCCAGTCAATGCTTACTAGACTTGCAACTTTTTGGTCATACTTTGAGAATCCCATTCTTTAGAGTAGAAGATATTACTGAGGTTGTTTTGAGAAATTTGTTAGCTTTCCAGCAAGGTCACTGCATCAATGAATCCTACCTTGCTGATTATATTGCTGTGATAGATTTTCTTATCAACACAGACAAAGATGCAGATTTGCTTATTAAGAATGGAATAATTGAGAATTGGTTAGGTGATAGTAATGCAGTGGCCAAAATGTTCAATGGTCTTGGAGTGAACATTATGTATCCAGATTTTAATGTGCAGTATTCCCTTATTTTTCAAAGGTTGAATGATTTTTGTGCACGCCCTTGGAACAAAAAAGTTGCGACTTATTGCAACACTCCATGCAAGACGGTAGTTTCTATTGCTGGAATTTTTCTGCTTGTTCTAACTGTTATTCAGACAGTATTTTCCATTCTCCAAGGAGTACAGTAGTACTAGATTAATGTTTGATATCCTTGTAATTGAAGACCACTGCATAAGGCAACTGCCTTCTCTGTAATTGTGTATCAAGTTTGAATGTGATTTTTTTATTGTTGCTTGCTGGTTTCTATACATTATTTACACATCTTTATTCTGAAATTAGTATTCAAACATCATGTTCTATCTTAAGGTTTGAAACATTACGATCTTTACCTGCTTCGGGAACATTTGTAGCTTTGAAACAATCATGCTCCCAAATCAATTGTTTAGGTGATAGGAAAGCAGTCTTGAGGAGAACATTATCCATGAAACTTTTAATGCTGAGAATGCTTTCTGTAAACATCTTTGGCACAGAGAAGTAGCCACTTTGAGGCACTTGCATAATTTTGTTTTATTAGCAGTTATCATGATACTAACTTTCCAGAATATCAAAAAATTTAGCTTTAAAAACATCATGATAGAGCAGTGGGTATCCCACAGGCAGTATCATCAAACTCTATTGTGCGAGCTTGAGAAAAAAGAAGAAAAGAAGAGATGAGAATATGTGAATCAAGAACGGAAGAAGGAAGAAGAGAATGATGATGCTGCTGTTTCAGCAGCCTTGATTTGGAAGCTTCTTATACAAGTAACCACCTTCAATGACGAAACCAATCAAAGTGACGCGCAAGGGTTCACAATCTATTCTTGGGTTACAAGTAATGAACAGAGGAATGAAAAGCTTAAACTGATAATCTTGGTTATCAGGTTTATATAGTTGGTCTTAGCTGAATGGTCTAACTAAAACTACCAAATCTGGTTTTATTCTAACTAACTTGCTGGCTGGAATATAACACAATCTAATTGGATTACACGTAAATATATACATCCTCTAATATCTTTCTATTGTGTATTTGAATACTTTGTGAAATGAACTAAAACTACACAATTTTCTTCTGCATTACTTGCTTGCTATTCTTTGTCACAAAACAATGGTGAGCCAAGTAAAGTACTAAAAGTAACAAAGTTAATAATACACAAACTCGTTTTGTTTATATTAAAATTTAGCTTTTACTCATTAAATCTCAACCACACTCTTGTAATGCCAAAAGGAAAAGCTAGCAGTAGTAAATTATAATGTGTCAATCACTAGTCATACTGTAGTATACTTTAAGGCTAAGCCTTGTACAAATATGTTTCTTAATTCATAATCTCAGTGATACTTGCCTTTGAGCATCCAAGAAAAAATAAAGGGATCATATACTTGTCTTTGTTTTGCAGCTAAGATCAGCTTCTTTTCCCCATCTCAGCTATATATCTATCTCATGTTTTCTATAAGCTTGTGTGCCGTATTCACCATGCCATATAATCACTTGTGATACTTCCAAAACTTTTGTGAGGTGTTGTTGTATAGGGTACTTCACTACTAAGTCAAAGGCGACACTCTCATATCGTTTCACTTTCCAAATACACAAAGGCTGAAAGGTGAGTGTGTCTTGTATTATCTTCCAAAATTTTCTTTTTGACCTTTCTGCTACATTAACTGATATAGAATTAGTTATAAAGATAAAGACATAAATAATCACCAAGACATACGTTAAATTATTTTCCATATGTGAATATAAAAATAAACAAAGACCGATTGAAGAGGAAAGAAAGCATACATATATTAGCTTTTTTTTCTTATACTTTATCAAAAAATTCTATTTAAACAATTACTTTAATTCTCGATGCTCAATAGAAGCACAGGTAACACAAATTTATAGTGCAACTGAGTTGAATGAAGCTGGAGTGAAGTTTGAGGTAAACAAAAACAGCCAATGCTTACTAGACATAGAACTTTCTGGTCATACTTTGAGAATTCCATTCATTAATGTGGACGACACTACTGAAATTTTTTTGAGAAATTTGTTAGCTTTCGAGCAATGTGACTATATCAACGAACCCTACATTGCTGACTATATCTGTTTCTTTGATTTTCTTATCAACACAGACAAAGATGTAGTTTTGTTGATTAAGAAATGAATAATTGAGAATCAGTTAAGTGATAGAAATGCAGTGGCTGAAATGTTCAATAGTCTTGGAGTCAATATTTGGAATCCAAATTTTAATGTGAAATATTTTTGTATTTTTCAAGAATTGAATGCTTTTTGTAACCACCCTTGGAACAAAAAAGTTGCAACTTTGAAGCGCGATTACTGCAACACTCCATGGAAGACAGTAGCTTCTATTGCTGGAATTTTTCTGCTTATTCTCACTGTTATTCAAACAGTATTTTCTATTTTCCAAGGTGTACATTGATACTATATTATTAATGTTTATGTTATGTAGCTGAATTTCTATCAACTATGTTGCTGAATTTCTTGAGTGTAAGAATTTTACTTGAATAAAATTTTCCTCCAATGAGGAGTTACTTTGGAAACAGCCTTAGAAGCTTAAAAATATGGTGTGTTTGAGGAACAAAGAATATGGTGCAAAGATACAAGTTGAAATGTTGAAACACTTAAAAATAAATAAATAACAATATAAAAATTAATTATTTTTAAATAAAAATATAACAATTAATTATTTTTTTTTTTTGATATCTTGACTAGAAGGTGTCTATTCGAAAAGTATTTCTAACCAAAAAAAATAGTAAAATACTAACCCATAAAATATTTACTGCATAAAAGACACTAAAGCAGAATAAAAATCTCTTATTCTTCGTTTTCTTTCATTTAATTAAATTTTTAATATTTATTATAAAACATTAGATATTATTAATTTTTAAAATTTTATAATAAAAAGTTAAATAATAAAATACAATTTATTTTAAAAAAATTTATAATTTTGTGATATTATTATGGAAAAAAATACTTGTAAATAATAATACACAAACTCATTTTTTGGGGTATTAAAATGTCAATCTTGTATACATGTGTTTCTTCATAATCTCGGGTGATATATACTTGCCTTTGAGCATGAAAAACATAAATATATAGCAGCATCCAAAAAGAAAAAAAAACAGTGATATATACTTGCCTTTGTTATGCAGCAAAGATCAGCTTCTTTTCCCAGCCTCATCACTATATCTATCTCATCTTGAATATGCTCATGCCATTTATTTGGAATTGTTGTCATCACATAACACTGTTTCTTTTTTGGTAAGGTTGTCTTTCCTATTCCTCCCATGCCATGCAATGTCTTGTTTTGATTGGAAGTGTTTTTCATTCAAACCGCATAAAATAATGATTTTTGACAAAAAGTTCAACCGTTGTTGTAGGGCACTGAGTCAAAGCCAGTCAACACTCGTATATATTAAAAGGCTGCAATGTGAGTTTGTCTTACTATATTATATTATCTTCCAAAATATATCTTTTTGTCTTTTTACTAGCATTAATTAATAATATAGTAATAGTTATAAAGGTAAATAAATAAATAATCATAAGGAAACATGTTGATTACAATTAGGTGGAAACTCAGGTATAGTCGACTTTACGTAAAGTTGATACCTGAGAGCTATTAGATGATTTGACTGATATCAAATTCACGTGAAGTTGAATTCACCTAATTATAATAAACATGTTTCCTTTGTATACTATTTATACAGCTAGATGGCAAATCGGAATCCTCATGTTGCAATCAAGATTAAAGCAATGTTGGAGGCAGCACAACCTCGATTCACAGAGAAATGCTGCATCTACAGGGTGTCCCATGAGATTCGCAAATCAAATGAAGATGCATACACTCCAAAGGTTGTTTCAATTGGTCCTTTTCACCATGGGGATCAATATTTGCTAAACATGGAGGGGCCAAAAAGAATATTTTGTAGACAGTTCATTGAAAGATCTATCACAAACAACTTGGAAAGTTTTGTTAGTTGCGTGCAAGAGCTGGAACCAACGGTTCGTAGTTGTTACTCAGATAACATCAAGCTTACTGAGGAAGAACATGTTATGGTGATATTGGTGGATTGCTGCTTTATATTAGAATTTTTACTCAAGTTCCATTTTGGGAGTACACATCATGATGCCATTATTCTGCCACAAAATTTAAAGAGTCCTATAGCATATGATTTGTTGTTGCTTGAGAATCAAGTCCCTTTCTTTGTTCTTGAGAAGCTTTATAACCTAGCTTTTGATTCTCCTCCATTTCCATTACTAGGGCTCGCTTTTTATATTGTTCTGTATAGTATCATCATTCCTAATAATATCCTGTTTGGTCATATTCAAGCCTTATCCATCGAGAATGAAATAGCTCATTTTATAGAATCCAACGAGGATGAAATAGCTCATTTCATAGATCTATCAAGAAAATTTCTGTTAACATCCTCTCGCTTATTGCAGCCATCAGCCTCTGGATGCTTAAGAGAACCAGAGTTCCCCCATATTTATAGTGCCACTGAGTTGAGTGAAGCAGGAATAAAGTTTAAGGTAAACAAAAATAGCAAATGCATGCTAGATTTGGAATTTTCAGGTCATTGTTTGAGAGTCCCATCTATTAGCGTGACAGCCATTACTGAAGCTATTTTGAGAAATTTGATAGCTTTTGAGCAATGCCACTGTATGAAGGAATCTTACCTCGCTGACTATATTGTAGCCTTGGATTTCCTTATCAACACAGAAAAAGATGTAGATTTGCTTATTAAGAAAGGAATAATTGAGAATTGGTTAGGTGATAGCAAGGCAGTGGCTAAAATGTTCAATGGTCTTGCACTGCCTGTTTTAAATCCAGATTTCAATGTGCAATATATCCGTATTTTCAAAGAGTTGAATGCTTTCTGTGGCCACCCTTGCAACAAAAAAGTCGCAACTTTGAGGCGCGACTACTGCAACACTCCATGGAAGACAGTAGCTTCAATTGCTGGAATTTTTCTGCTTGTTCTCACTGTTATTCAGACAGTATTTTCTATCCTCCAAGTGGTACACTAGATACTAGTGCTACATTAATGTTTGTGTTGTGACTGGATGATTATAATATGGTAGACTTGATATGTTTGTATTTTGGAAGAACTAAAATGTTTGTTATGAATATGTGTAGTCCATATATCATATAAGGGTCACTATGTTATGTAATTATTATTTATTGAAGACCTCTAAGTTTGAATATTGTTGTTTTCTTTGCATTATTTACACGCTTTTATTCCGAAATTAGTATTCAAAGCTACAATGTCATATATATAGCCATGATTTTTCTCAACGTACCAATTAAAAGCTAGAAATCATACAAACTAGCAAGAGTGATTAAAAAGAAATACTAACCAACATGACATATATAGAGTAATAGAGATTAGCATATCTGGAAGAGATACAAATAATTTTAAGAGAAGATAATTATATTGGTTTTATTTTCAACTTAGTGAGGATGATTTAATTTCTAACAGCAGCAGCTTTGTCCTTCATCGTGTGCAAAAAACAATGTGTTTGAGGAATAAAGAATATGGTGCAAAGATAGAAGTTGAAATGTATAGAAACACTTTAAAATAAATAAATAATAATACAAAAACTCTTCTTCTTTTTTTGGTATTAAAACTTAGATTCTAGTCATCAAATCTCAACCATCAATCTTGTAACGCAATACAAAAATAAATGCCAATCTTGTATAAATGTGTTTCTCATTTCATAATCTTGGTGATACTTGCCTTTGAGCATGAAAAAAATAAATATATAGGAGCATCCAAAAAGAAAAAGTGATATACTTACCTTTGTTATGTAGCTAAGATCAGCTTCTTTTCGCAGCTTCATCACTATATCTATTGCCATTTATTTGGAATTGTTGTCATCTAACACGACTTGTTTTTGTGTAAGGTTGTCTTTCCTATTCCTTCCATGTCATACAATGTCTTGTTTTTATTAGAAGTGTTTATTATTCAAACCACATAAAATAATGATTTCTGACAGAAAGTTCAATTGTTGCTGTAGGGCATTGAGTCAAAGGCGGCCAAGACTCTTATACATAGAAAGGCCGCAAGGTGAGTTTGTTTATTATATTATCTTGCAAAAATATCTTTTTGTCTTTTCTACACTAACTAATAATATAGTAGTAATTATAAAGGTAAAGAAATAAATAATCATACGGACAAATATAAAGGTTCTCTCATAAGAATATAAAAGTAAATAATTTTATTACCGTAGTCTTTCGGTGCTAAATAAATAATATTTTTGGTTAATTATAAATAAATATTATTTTTTATTATATATTATAAAGATGATAATGTAACTATATAGATAGATCATGTTGTATAGTAAATAAATTTGATGTTGAGATGGCAAATTTTTAAAGGATGTCATAATAAATAAGACTGCGTTTGTTTATAGAGATAAAACATAGAAACAGAGATATAGAGACATTAAATTGTGTTTGATAGAAAATACATGAATAAAAATAATGTGTTCAAAAATATTGAATTAGTATATTTTGTGTTCATCTTAACTCGAAGACTACGGAAACACTAATAAGAAGCATAATTTATTTTTTATTTTTTTATTATTCTGGTTAATTTTTTATAATTATATTTTTTATTATATTTTTCGTCTTAAATTTTTAAATAAAAAATAAAAAAAATTTAAATTTTCATAATTTATTTTAATTTATCATCAAATACAATAAATACAAAATTTTGTATCTTTATTCTTTGTCTTGTTTTCAATATATCTTATTATGTTCCTAAGTATTATTACATATAGATGGCAAATTCGAATCCTCGTGACGCTGCAATAATGAAGATTAAAGCAAAGATGGAGAAGGCACACCCTCTCTTTACAGATGAATGCTGCATCTATAGGGTGCCTCATGAGATTCGCAAGCTCAACGAAGATGCATATACTCCAAAGGTTGTTTCGATTGGTCCTTTTCACCATGGAAACGAAAAATTGGTAAACATGGAGGGCCAGAAAACAATGTATTTCAAAGAATTCATTGAAAGAACCGAGACAAAGAACCTGGAAAGTTTTGTGAGTTGCGTGCAAGAACTGGAGCCAAAGGTTCGTGGTTGCTACTCAGATGACATCAAGCTTAGAGAGGAAGAACATGTTATGGTAATATTGGTGGACTGCTGCTTCATATTAGAGATTTTAATCAGGTCCTATTTCCATCAGCGGTCAAGTCATGATGCCTTTTTTCTGTCACCTCGGTTATCGACCTATTTGAAATATGATTTGTTGTTGCTTGAGAATCAAGTCCCTTTCTTTGTTCTTGAGAAGCTTTACAATCTAGCTTTTCCTTCTACCTCAAATCCTTCACTGTTAACTCTCACTCGTTCTATCCTTCCTCATGTTATCATTTCTGGTAATAGGGGTGGGCTATCCTTAACCAATGTTGGTAGAATAGCTCATTTCACAGACCTAACAAGAAAGCTTCTGTTATTATCTTCTGACTTATCAATCTCTAAATGCTCAAGAGAAGCACATGTAACACACCTCTATAGTGCAACTCAGCTGAGGGAAGCAGGAGTGAAGTTTGAGGTAAACAAAGCTAGTAAATGCTTACTAGACTTGCAACTTTCTGGTCATACTTTTAGAATTCCATTCATTAGAGTGGAGGACTTTACCGAAGTTGTTTTGAGAAATTTGTTAGCTTTCGAGCAATGTCACTGTATGGACGAAGCCTACCTCACTGACTTCATCTTTGTCATTGATTTTCTTATCGACACAGACAAAGATGTGGATTTGTTGATTAAGAAAGGAATAATTGAGAATTGGTTAGGTGATAGCAATGCAGTGGCTAAAATGTTCAATGGTCTTGCCGTGAACATTTTGACTTCAGATGTTAATGAGAAATATTGTTGTATTCTTAAAGGCTTGAATGATTTCTGTGAGAAGCCTTGGAACAGAAAAGTAGCAACTTTGAAGCGCGACTACTGCAACACTCCGTGGAGGACGGTAGCTTCCATTGCTGCCATTTTTCTGCTTATTCTCACTGTTGTTCAGACAGTATTCTCGATCCTCCAAGTTGTACTCTAGTACTATATTAATGTTTGTGTTGTGTTGTTTGAATTGAATTTGATTGGATGATTATGTTAATATTCAATATGATGTGGTAGATTTAATATATTTGTATTTTAAAGTAATTGAAATGTTTGTTATCAACATGAATAAACCATGTATTTATTGAAGACCACTTTATATGGTAGCTCCCTTTTCTGTAATTCTATCAAGTTTGAATGTGATTTTTTTTTTATTGTTGTATTCTATATGTTATTTACACGTCTTTTTTTTTAAGTACATAAACAAAAGATAATTATTATAATGTCTATATGTAACTGTCTAATTTATTAAAATAATAAAAATTAATATTATATTTAAAAATTATAAAAATAAATTATTTTTAAATATTTAATATTTATCAGAAGCTAAATTCATGCCAAATTCAAAGGCACAAAAAAATTTGCTAAACTTACACGTAAATCTTAATTTAGTCTCTAAAATATTTATTGTTTCTATTTAGTCTCCAAACTTTACGAACTTGACTCAAGTTAGTCTTTTTTAGGATAATTTTCGATGCACAGATGTTAACAAAATACTGACGTAAATAGTTAGATACCACGTTAGATTCCGTAAAGCAATGCCGTTTTTGTTTTGGCATTTAAATAGCTGAAAAACATTATAAGTAGTGTTTATTGAAACTTTTACTCCCAAAACAAATGATCCAACATCATTTTTCGACTATTTGAACGCCGAAACCAAAATGCCATCATTTTACAAGTTCCAGCGTGATATTTATCTGTCCATGTCAAGGCTCTATTAACATTTATGTGTTAAAAATTATCCCAATGACTAATGTGAATTACGTTTATAAAATTTGAAGACTTAATAAAAATCATTGAAAGTACAAAAACTAAATTAAAACTCGTTCAAATTCAAAAATCAAATTGAGTATTAACTCATTCAAACGTCATGTTTTATCTTAAATAGTGCGAGGAATGCTTTTCAATTTCAATTGTAAGATAAAGAATGTCTATAGACTAAGTCGTAGAAAGTCTTGAATCAACTTGAAAGTATGCAAACTACGAAAAGTAACATGAAAAAGAAATACTAACATTCATACAACTAAACCAGAAGTTAATATTATTAAGTGGATATCCAATAGAGGATGTTATTTAAACATTGACAAATAAGTATTAACTGAACACCCACCATGATCTAAAAATTTAAAATATTTTTATATAAAATTTATAAGTTAATCTATAATTCCTAAGTATCTTTAATTTAGATTAAATATTTTGTCCACAAAAATCTAAATAAATCAAACAAAAAAAAATTATGCACAGGCAACGAAACAAATCTTAAAAGTTTGCAAATCTCATCCCTAATCAAGAGAAACAGAATAATAGAAACTTTAATTTTCCACCAATTTTATATACATCACATAATGCTGGCATCATGCAAAATGGCTATACTGGTTCATGATGCAAGGCATGACAATTAGGTGTAATTCAAAATAGTGAAATGAAAAAAAAAAAAAAAACTGCCAACTAAAGCAATCAAATGCCGAGACCATTGATTTTGGCCTTTTGCTTCCGTCTTGGAAGTTAAATGTGTTATGTTTTAGCATCACCATAACATAACACTTGAAACAACCCCAAACCTCTATAGAAATCAAAGAAGGAAAATAATAATACCTATTTGAGGCATTAATTTTGCCTTTCAAACAAAATGACTTATTTACCAAATAGAGCCATGGACTTCATGCTGTATAATGGAATGTTCTATTTGGCAGAGTACCAGTTTTGAGCACACTTGGTATCAACGGAGAGGTCGACTTTTAGAATGTTTTTTCCATGGAAGGGTTTGGCCATGCATTCTACAACTATGGCCTTTGCTACCTCAGCTGACTCACTTGGCCCTTCCAATATCACTTCATCATGAACCTGCTTTGTCAAATAAAAATCTTAGATACAAAGTACAATGAAAGTTGCTTCATGGATATTGAAAAAGGATTCAGATTTGGATTAACATCAATAATACAAAGATAAAAAGGTTAATGTTTTATAATTGCCTATGACAAATAGATTAATAGAAGGGCATCATAATTTTAGGGATGAATGCTCATGCTCTCCCGAGAAATTAAGTAGTGCAGTGCTCCATGAAAATTAAGTTGCTATTAAAGGTAGAAATGAAGAGGAAACCAAAAAATAAATACCTTAAACTCTAAATCTGAACTATTAATGTCATGGTCGACTTCCGTTTCAGACATGTTGAAAGATTGAGCAGTGGGTACCCCACAAGTTGTATCATCAAACTCTATCGCGAGAGCTTGAGAGTTTCTCATACCTTAACTACTTTTTCATACACGATGGTAGGGGTGTTCATAAAAAAAACTAAAATGTGGTTAATTGGTTAAAAAATTATAATCTTAACCAGTTTAATAAAATAATTTTAAAAATTATATCCATATTTTTTAAAATTGGTTAACTAAAACCAAAGTAAAAAAAATCGATTTTTAACAGTTAATCAAAACTAAAACCAAATTAAAATCAAAACCTAATTTCAAAATCAAATTACTTACTCTTTCTCTCTCTCCCTCTCCCCCTTCTCCCTCTCTCTCTCCCCCTTCCTCTCTCTTTCTCTCTCCCTCCCTTCTTTCTCTTTTCTCTCTCTCTCTCCCTTTTCTCTCTCCTCCTATCTCTCTTTTTCCTTTCTCTCCCTTCTCTCTCTCTCATTTTCCTCTTTCTCCTCCTCCTCTTTGTCCTCTCCTTTTCACTCTCCCCCTCATCTCTCTCTATCTCTCTTCCTCTTCTCTCTCTATTCTCTCTTCCCTTATCTCTCTTCTTTTTCCCCTATTTCTCTCCCCTTTTTCCCTCTTTCTCTCCTCCCTTCTCTCCCCTATCTCTCTCTTTCCCTTTTTTCCTCTTTTTCTCTCTCTCCCCTCTCCCTCCTCTCTCTCTCTCCCCTCTCTCTCTCCACCTCGTCTCCCTTGTCTCTCTATCCTTCTCTCCCTCTCTCTCCCGTTTTCTCTTTCTCTCTCTCCTTCTCTCCCTCTCTCTCCCGTTTCCTCTTTCTCTCTCCTTCTCTCCCTCTCTCTTTTTTTCCTTCTCTCTCTCCCATATCTCTCTCCTTTCTCCTCTCTTTTTCCTTCTCTCTCTTTCCCTTTCTCTCTCTCTCCTCTCTTTCCTCTCTCTCTCTCTCCCCTCTCCTTCCTCTCTCTCTCTCCTTTCCCTCCCTCTCTTTTCTTTTCTTTTCTTTTCTCTCTTTCTCTCTCTCGCTCCTCTCTCTTTCCTTTTCTTCTTTCTCTCTCCCATTTTCTCTCTCCTCCTCTTCCTCTCTTTCTTTTCTCTCCTTCTTCTCTTTCTTCTCTTACTCTCTCTTTTCTCTTTCTCCCTCAACCTTCTCTCAATCTCTATCCCTCTTCTATCTCTTTTCTCCTCTTCTCTCTAAAGCGAGAGAGAAGAGAGAGAGGAGGAGAAGATAAAGGAGGAGAAAGAAAAAATGAGAGAGATAAGAAGAGAGAAGAAGGATAGGAGAGAGAGAAGAAGAGAGAAAAAGAGAAAGAGAAAGAGGACAAAGAGAGAGGGGAGAGAGAAAGAGGATGGGGAGAGAAAAGAGAGAGAGACAGAAAAAGAGAAAGAGAAAGAGAAAGAGAGAGAGAAAAAAAGGAGGGGAGAGAGAAGGAGAGAGGGAGAGGAGGGGAGAGAGAAAGAGGGAAGGGAAGAGAGAGAGCATGGGGAGAGAGGGAGAGAAGGATAGAGAGCATAGTTATCAGACCCGGCTCGATCCGGTCAGTTCGACCAGAAATCCGGTCACCCGGTCACCTAACCGGGCCGAGCCACACATTGAACCGGAGATGCAATTGACCCGGCAAAACCCGGTTCAACCCGGCGGGTTTGATGAAAACCGGTGACACAGCCGGGTGATTTGACTCGGTCCGGGTCTGTGTATTTTTTTTTTGGTTTCTTTTAAACGGCGTCGTCAGACATTCCCCCCCTTTCGTTGAATCTGAAATCAATGAACCTTAGGCTATCCCCCCTTCCCCATTGCCTCACTCACATCTCCCTAATGGCATCTGATCTGAGAGACTGAGACAGATCTTTTGAGTGTTGAGAGTTGAGTGTCTGAGACCAAAAACAAATTCATCAATCGGCCTCATCAGTCACTGCCAAACGTCATCGTCACTCTCCGCGGCGTCGTCACTCTCCGTGGTGGCGTCACTTCTCCCGGCCGTCACTGCTTCTCCCCCCACCTTGCCGTGTTCGTTGTTATATTGGTCGTTTGTGGGTTGTGCTTCTTCTGCTTCTACTTCATTGCTTTTGCTTCTGTGGTTTGTGGGTGCCTCACATCGCCTAACCCTCATTAGACGAGGTCACTCTCTGCGGCATCGTTACTTCTCCCGTCCGTCACTGCTTCTCCCCCACCTCGCCGTCAGAAAGCTCAGCAACAATTCATCTTCTGCCTCAGTGCCTCTGCTCCCTCAGGTCAGTGCCTCTGTTATTGACCTATTGTTATGGAATCTGTTGATAAATTTGATTTTTTTATAGTAGTTGTTGAAGCTGGTCGAAAGTTAGTTAAAATTATTCTTGAATTGTATTGTTGGTGCCTAGTGGTTGCTGGTTGGTATATTAGTTAACTGTTCTATTGTTGCTGGTTAAAATCTGCTGAATTGTGGAAAGGTTGTTGTATTTTTAGTTGCTGGTTGCTATTGGTTGCTGTATTTTTGGTTGCTGGTTGCTGTATTTTTAGTTATGTTTAAGACCTGATATTTGATTATTAATATTTGTAAGACTCAAATTTTAAGTTTTAAGACATTATTTTAATTTTATTTATATAATTTTATATTTTTTTAGTTATAACCGGGTTAACCGGGTGAATCAGTGACCCACCGATTGAACCAGTAACCCAGTGATCCGGTCATATGACCGGATTGATTACCGATTCGGTTCTGATAACTATGATAGAGAGAAAGAAAGGGGAGGGGCAGAAAGAGGGAAAAGGGAGAGAGAGATAGATAGATAGGAGGGGAGAGAGAGAAAAAAAAGAGAAGAGGAGAGAGAAAAATGAGAGAGAGAGAGTGAAGGAAGATAAGTGGAGAGATAGAGAAGGGGGAGAGAGAGAGAGAGAGAGAAATGGGAGAGAGGGGAGAGAGAGAAGAGAAAGAGGGGAGGGGGAGAAAGGGAGAGAAAAGGAAGAGAGAATAGGAGGGGGAGAGAAAAGGAGAAAAATGGAAAGAAATAGATAAGAAAAAGTTACTCGTATCATTTAGAAAGAAAATTATTTATATTAGAATTTTTTTTTTATAGAAAATGCTGAAAAGAGATAAGAAAAAAAAGGAACGATTTCCAAATGTTACTCGTATCATTCAGAAAGAAAAAAAAATAGATTAAAAATATTCAATTAAAAAAATTTAAAAATTTGGATTTTTGTATGTAAAAATATTAATTTTTGTGTAAAAATCTATTTTTACATGTAAAAACGAATTTTATGGTATAAAAATCAATTTTTTAGTATAAAATCCGATTTTTTAGTGTAAAAACCGGTTTTTAATGTAAAAATCGATTTTTATATATAAATCAGTTATTTTTTCAAAAACAATTTTTGCTTTAATAATCGACTAAAAACCGATTTTAAATTTACTAACCGATTAATAATCGATTTCATCATATAAAACTAATTTAATTAATTAATTAATACTATATTTTTTGTTAACCAAAAAATTAGTTTAATTTTTAGATTAATCAAACCATAAACACTTTACACGGTGGCTCTGAGAGCTCTGGTACCATAACGGAATCCACGAGTGTGGAGAAATAATCAACAGTTTGACAATCTATTTTTGTGTTACAAGTAATGAACAGAGGAATGAAAAGCTTAAACTAATAATCAACAGTTTGACAATCGAAGATAGACATAGTCAACATCTTTTTGTTACATCTGTTCAATTATTATAAATCATTATTCCTTGGGTTGCGTCTCATTTTTTTTTATACAATATATTATATTTTTTATTATTTCTTCATATCCACTTATAATAAGTGTTTATAAATAATTCATGCGAAAATAAATTTATAATAAATTTTATTATAAATTTAATATTCTTAATTAATAGATAAATTTATATATAAACTAAAGAGATAATATTTAAAGTTATTTTATATGATATAATATCCATAATTTCATGTATATAAATATGTAATTATATATTTATTACATCTAAAATTACATAATTATTTTAGCAATAACTAATAAATACTAAATAAAATAATTTTAGACTGTTTGAATTGATTTTTAATTATCTTTCAAATATTATTTAAAGAGAAATATTAAAAGGTCATTAGAATTTATTGTTTTAACCATCAATTAATTATCAATGTTTAAAAGTATAGAATAAAGTATGTTGTTGAATTGTTAGACTAAAAAAACTAGACTAAAAAAATTAAGTTGATGACTAAATAATGATAAAAAATAAAAAATTCTAATAGTCTCTAACATTTCTTTTTGAAGGATTACCATGTGTTCATAACACGCAGCGGTAGAAAAGAAAGTAATCCTTAAAGATTTATTTTTGTGCTTAAATTTTATTCCAATAATAAATATATAGTAGATCAGATCTAGATACCTTTAGACGTTTTAGTAAAAACTTTATTCTTCGATTGTACGAAGACTCTATGCGTATCCACACCGAGACCAACCTTTGCTATCAACTCTTTGACCAATGGACATCTGATCTAAATTGAGAAACCTCTTGCAACTCTTTGCACACCATAAAATTCTTCTCCAAGAATTAGGCTCACATACATTTATGTGCGTAGAGGTATTAGAGGCGTTCAGTCATAATCCAACGCACGGTAGCTTCGCGCCACTGGCTTTTCAACCAAGCGTGATGACCAATTGTGCGAATCAACGTGTAACAACTCACCTGCCGAATCAACTAGCCCCGAAAATGGATGGCGCTGAAGCGCGTGACCTATACCCGACCGTCGGGGCAAGGGCTATGCCGCGATGAGTAGGAGGGCGCGGCGGTCGTTAAGGGATTTAGATTGTACTCATTCCAATTACCAGACTCTATGAGTCCGGTATTGTTATTTATTGTCACTACCTCCCCGTGCCAGGATTGGGTAATTTGCGCGTTGCAACGGATGTTGGGGGCGTTGCAACGGAAGCTTGGGGCATTGCAATGTTGGCTTGGGGCGTTGCAACGGAGGCAGGTCGCGTTGCAACGTTGACTGGGGGCGTTGCAACGGATGCTGAGCGCGTTGCAACGTTGGCTGGGGGCGTTGCAACGGAGGCAGGTCGCGTTGCAACGGATGCTGGTGACGTTGCAACGGAGGCAGGGCGCGTTGCAACGGATGCTGGGGGCGTTGCAACGGAAGCTGGGCGCATTGTTATTCTCTCTTGACTTTCCTGTACTCTTGACGTACATATATATAGTATGAGATTTGTTACTGATTTTAAATTTGATTCTCAATTCAAATTTGAATCATATCTTTTTATTCAAAATCTGAATCCTTCAAATTTTATGAATCATATCATAACAATTTAAAACAGAATCAGATCTTATCCAAATTTAAAATTCAAATTCAGAAATAGAATAACTAATTATTCTCAAATCTCGTTTAATATTCTCAATTATTATACTATTATTATATTCTTGGTGCTAGCAAAAAATATAATAATATTCCATCTGAATTAATATAATTATTTATTTGATCAAATCAAAATAATAATTAAATAATTCTACAGCAAAAATTAGAACACTCGTTAGTGTGTGACTGACAAACCCCATTTTGAGGGTTTATCTTGTGCTGATTTCAGGGGTTTTATCAATGATTCCACACACTTTCTATATGAAAATACAAGAGTTTGCATTCCTTTTCTAGTTTTGCCTCATGAATGAAAACATGCTTATTTTGCACTAAAATAGATACATTTCTAATCTTCTCTTGATGTCATTCGATGCCGTGACTTGTGTGTTAAGTGGTTTCAGGATATAGAGTAGGAATGGACCGGAAGAGAGAAGGAAGACGGGTGCAAAGGAAGGAAGCATGAGAATTGAGCTTTGGAAATTTCCGCATGGGCGCGTGCGCGCACCTGGCGCGCCCGCGCGGATAGAGCAACGTGAAGCCAAAGCCAAGAGCCAAGTCACGAGCCGGCTTGAGTAGCGGCTAAGCCATGATCTTCATGGGCGCGCACGCGTACATCACGCCTCCACGCACATTACAAGACGCCTCGATGGCGCGTGCGCGTACCTTGCGCGTGCGCGCCGATTTGCGAATATGATTTTTAAGAAGTCACGTGACTTAGGCGTGGAGGTAGTTAAGAATCCCACTTTTGGGGGAAATGCCTTGGCGGAAAAAGCTTAAGAAGACCAAAGGAGCAAGGGTTAAGGACACTTAGTTCATTTTCTAGATTTTAGATATTTTGGGAGGATAGTTAGTTACACTTTGGGGAGAAGAAGAGGGAGATTTTCAAGCTTTTCACTATGGTTCATCTTCATCCAATTTCTGAATTTTCAATCACTTTTTGGTGAGATCCATTACAATTCTCACTCCACTTTGTTCATGTCATAGATTTTCTTCTCCAATTTCAAGTAGTAGTTGTAATTGATCGATTCTCATAGATCTAGAATTCAACTTTGTAATTTCGGATTTCATCCATACTTTGAGACTTTGATTTTCATTGTTACTCTTTGAGACTTGTTATTAGATCCTTGTGTTGCAATACTTTCAATTCTACTTTTCTTCTCATTTTACTATGACTTTCTTTCTTGCTCATCACATGTTTGATAAAATGTCAACACTAGCTATGGAGTAGAATTTTCACACTTGGCATAGGGTTTGGTCATTGGAAGAAGTTGAATAGTTGTATCAATAGTTGATTTGGAATTAGGGATTGCTAGTTGGCTTGGAGTGCACTAAAGCTAGATTCCCATAAGGTGAAGCTAGGACTTGTGACTCAAGTTGATTGCTTTCATTTGACCTCCCTCTATACCTAGGGGATAACTAAATGAAGCAAGGCCTAATTGTTGTCATCATTGAACGGACTATAAGGATAGAATTTCTAATGCCAACCCTAAGGCAAGTCTTTTGATAATTGATTGTTTGTTTCTCATTACTTTGCTAAAACCTTCAAAGAATTCCAACAAGGCTTACTAAATCAATAAGATGCACACTTTGGCAATTCCAAGGGAGAACGACTCGGGAGACTAGTACTCTCGGATATAGATTGTAGATTTGTTTGATGATGGATTTTGCGTCGGTTTAGACTATACTACGATTGATCACTTGATAATTTCTATACCGGCAAAAATTCATTCGTCAGTGACCCAATAGGTTCAATACTAAGCGGGTAGTAAATTAGTCATACTAAATTTACTAATCAAGGTTGGCGTCTAGCAACACTCCTCAACGACCCGATAGTATGAAGTAATATATTTTTACTAAGAACCTTAGAAGAACAAAGTATAATTCCTTCCATCTTTCCAGTTCTTGGTTAACCCTTAGAGTATGGCTTAATTGTCAAACTCTAACTTGTTACCATTATTATAATGAACTGTGAATGACCTAAGAAACTCATTTCTTCATTCATTCAATTCTTTTGGCCAACATTTTATTCATCTCAGTCATTATAATCATAGAGCTCAAACTCTTTACCGAGAGTTGACGGATTCCTTATTGACTAATCATTAATTCTACAAGTATTTAAATCATACCCAATATCCATTCAACTAGCACCCTAGGGTATTAGGTGTCCGGAATCAAAGTATAATAAATACATTGTTAATTACTATGATAGTTGCAGGTCAAAGGAAACTCTATTACCATGTTTATCTTGAGAATATCCTATTGACAAATATGCGGTAATTATAACCATTAGGAATTCTCAGAGTGAGCCAGTTCAATGGTCATATCTCTATATGCACCATCTATATATATAATTTAATAAATGAGATCTATTAATCTTCATCCAATGAAGACCATTATATATATATATTGATCTTTTCAGATTATTAATGTCCTTTTTAATAATTCTATGACCAAGAACAATTTAGATTAAAATTATAAAAGATTTATCTCTCAATATTATGATCACTATCACAATGATAAATCTATAAATTTAATCAAGGACCTTATTATATTAACATTTTAATATAATAACAATAACAAATTATTTGATACATGATTGATTGGATTCTAGTCATACTCCTTATTTCCAACACTTTTATTTAAATTAATAACCCAAAATCCACCAATATTTATTTTGAACTTGTTTTATGGTACATATATACTTGGCCGTTTTCAACTTCTTTTCATAGAGTTACCATTTGAAACTTAGAAAGATAAGATCTATGGTGATGAAATCCAAATAATTATTATTCAGGACAGCTATATATATATATATATATATATATATATATATATAATATATGAGAAAATTGTACTATTTTATTGTTTTCAATATAATACTTTATTCATGCATGCCTTTCGTAATTTTGTATTATTTCAGAGATTATGAGTAGACGCTGGAATCAAACAATTTTATATTATTTCAACAATTGAACCTCAAAAGCGCTGCTAATTCGCAGTGTTGTTCTGTTATCCAAATTTGGTAGTAGGTTTTAGGTTTATGTATTTAAAATAAAATAATAATGCTGAATGTTTTAGTGACTGGTATTAAAATTTTATTTTTGTTTTTAAATTAAAGTTTCAGTATTTCAGTATTTCTAAAAGTGAGTACATATGAGATAAAAATTTTTGGAAGTGAAGACTAAAATTTTAATAATATTTTATATCTAAAATATTTTATTTTAATTAATTAATTCTAATTTTATTCTTTGTGTAAATAAAATTATAATTTTATTCTTATTTCAATCTCTATTTCTTACTTTACACCAAATACAATACTAAAATTTATTTTAATTTCTATTTCTGAGTTGCTATCTCTCAACTTCTATCTCTCTTTCAAACGCTACCTTTCTCTTGAGGAGCGCATCTAAATCATAATCTGGTTGGATCTTTTGATTAATTGGGGGTGTTAATTTATAATTCAGTAATCATCATAATCTCGTAAGATTGGAAATTGGATAGTTAATTAGTTAAATACTGTGAAAAACTAGAGACAAATTAACAAATATTAGCTTATCTCTCTATTAACCTAACTTTGTCTCCTTTTATGTTTCTCTCTTAAAAATAGAATTTAAACACAACTTAAAAATCAACAATATAAAAATAAATTAAAGTAAAAGAATAATTTAATTAATTAAGAATTATTGATACCTAACTAAACTTTGTCTCCTTCTTTAGCATTCATTTCTCTACCAGTGTCCGACAATATGAAGTTATCAATTTCCTTCAATAATAACTATCTGCAACCACTTTTGAAGTCTTTCATCGTACAAATTAAATATTGATATAGTTGGAGTAAGTCCCACCACATATATGAACATTTAATGTAAAGAGACAATGAAAAATTGTCGGTTCTTTTTCAAAAATACTCCATAAATAATATTCCATAATATAAATACAAAAAATTAGTCACCCCAAATTATCCCTATGTATTTATATATTTTTAGATTTTTTTTTCATATTTTTCAACAAAATAATTAACTACTAAAATAATTAAATTTGTCATTGTTGAACCTATAGCGCAATAGAATACCTCTTTTTGTTGGAATGAAGAGCATTGTTAAAGATTATAAAATTTTGAAGGATTAATAGTGAAATTAGTTTTGGAAGGATAAGATATTTTTTAAATTTATCTCTGAAATTTTTTTTAATTAAATTGATTCTTTAACGATTATGAATTAATCATATTTGTTCTCCAATCATTCCATTCACAATTTTTTTTAAAAATTGATATTGTAAAATGTTAATTGATAACATATATAATATTTGATATGTCTCATTAGGTATTGACCAAATATGTTTATAAAAATTTATTAATTTAGTCGTTTTTCCCAATTACAAAAATCATATTCCGTCATAATGACTAAATTGATAGATTTTCGTAAATATATTTAGTCAACGTTCAATTGAACATGTTATGTGTCATGTATGCTATCAGTTAACATTTCTCATCATTAATTGTTGGCGAAAATTGTGAGTGGAGTAACGGAAGGACCGATATGATTAATTCGTAATTTTTGAAAGACCAATTTGATTAAAAAAATCTTTTACGAACGAATTTAAAGAATATCTTATTTTTTAGGGACTAATTTAACTATTAACTCATATTTTAGAGGATGGTTTTATTAGTGTGTTGGTAGTCTTGATCAGTACTTGTGACATGATGGATGAAGTCCGTTTGAAAAGTTTGGGGAGATTGTTCCTTATGTCAGAACTTGATTTTAAAATTTTAGATGTGTTGATACGTATTTTAAATATTTGTGATATAAAAAGATCAAATGTTATTTAAAAGTTATAGTTTATTTTAATATATTTTTATTTTTTTATTTAATTATTAGATTGAATTTTATCTTCATAGATTTTAAAATTTTTTTATTTTAACCTAATAAAAAATTATAAACCTCCTTAGCTATGTAGTCTTGGAATAATTTTGATACTTTGACAACTCCTATTCCTAATCATATAAAACATGTATTTGTAGGGGTGAGCACGGGTAGCGGGTATCTGATTACCTGTCCGAACTCGAACCAAACTAATTAAATTGGTTCTGGAATCAACGGGTAATCGGGTCCAATCCGAACCAAACCGATGGCTATTTCTAGTGATTGGTTCGGATATCGGTTCTGGGGGTGCAGAATCCGAACCAACCCGTGAACTTGATCATATATTAATTAAATAAAAAAATATATATTTCTATTACATTTTTGTATTTAACTTCTAATATGTTTGGTATTTAATGTGTTTAGTGTTTAATATGTTTGAATTTTAATGTGTTTAGTTTTTAATGTATTTGGTGTTTAACATGTTTGGATTATTTCTATTGATGTTATATGTTTATTGTACTTGCTGAATTTTTAAGATAAAAATTTAGATTTTTTTATGAATCTCAAAGTTATCGGGTATCCAATTATCCGAACCGAACCAATCCGTTCTTAATCAGTTTAGTTTAATTCAAATACATACACAAAAAAATACAAATTCAAACCAAACTAAACCAATTACATTTTAATTGGTTCAGTTTTAATTTTACCTTGAACCAAACTAAACCGACCCGTGCTCCCCGTGTGTATTTGCAAAGTTGCACTTCACAGTCCAAACTGCGATGAAAATAAGGTGGTATTGGAGATCTACTACTACCAAAATGTATAGCGTTCGGGATAGTTACTCTTGGCTAGCTAAACAACACTTTTAATGGAGAGATGATCTGAATTGGGATTGGGTGTGAAAACCAAATATTTCAAAAAATACCAAATTTCTCATTTGGATTTGTCTTCATGATGCTCTTCTGACTCAGAGCTTTCGTCATAAGCGCGACTTGATAGTTAATGAGACTTGTCCTAAGTGTCACGAAAGGGCGGAATCAGTTGCTCATTGCATATGAGATCGCGTCAAACCTAAGGCGGTGTGGAATACTCTTGATCATTCCTTATTGAGAAATGCTAATTTAGTTTTCTTAGAGGTCTATCTGAATTCAAAAGACTATGAGTGAGAACTGTTATCTTGTTGCTGCTGATTTGTGGTGGATTTGGCGCCTTGGCGGGATCGATGCAATGATATTTTTGTTTCGGATTAGACTGGGGTGGTCAACAATGTGGTTTTTCTTCCTAAGAAAATGGCACATGAGTTTGAAAGTATTATGACAAAGAAAATTATTTTTGTTCCTGAGAATTAAAAATAGCAATGTCTGTGTTGGTCATGCTGGAACTATAGCCGGATTTGGTTGTGTTTTTAAAGATTTTAAAGGAAAACGGGTTAAAGGTTGTCTTGGGATTTTGTGGAGTGGAATGTTTTGAGATGTGTGAGGTTTTTGCTCTTTGGAGGAGTATGGTTTTAAGTAGAGATTGCGGCATTAAGCAAGTGGTGTGTGAAAGCTTGTCTTTAGCAATTGAAAAGTCTACTTTGATCTATTTCATCGTGAAACTAATAGCATTGATTTTTGAACAATATGCGAATAATATGAATTAATAGGGTTAAAAGAGTAAATTAATCTTAAATTTAATTAGTAACATTAAATTAGAGTGTAGTGTATTTTTATTTGATTGGTGGTTGTTCATGTTGTTTAAAATGGTTATTGTTTACCTAGCACTTTTCTATACTATGCTAAATAGTAATCTCCGAGAGAGGAATTTAATGTGATATTAGAGCAAAGATTAATGCTGTCTAACAGGATATTATTTCCTTCTTCTTGCCCTGCAATTTTTTTTTTCTTTGTCAAATCACCACAAAAAATATAATTTGTCATAGCATAAGAATAATTCTGATAACAAAATAATAAAATATTTTTACAATCATAAAATTATTTTTTTTATAAACACTAAATATATGTATTCAGTTTTGAAGCAAAAGATTGTAAATGCAAATGGTGATCATGTGGCAGCTGAGAACTTGAGATGGAAGATATGCTAGCCGACCGAATGCTGCATCTATGAAGTTCCCTACAAAATCCGACAGCTAAAAGAAGATGCAGACACTCCATAGCTTCTTTCAATTGGACCTCTTCACCATGCAGATCTAACACTGTTGAGCATGTGGAAGGCAGTATCAAGGTATTGCATTAATATTGGTAGAAGATATTTACGATATCATAAATTAAAATTATACAATAATTAGATATATCTCGTACTAATTTTATACGAAAATATTATGTGTATAAAAAATTAATTATTTAATTAATTATTATATATTTTTATATAAATATTATAGTTTAATTTATTTTTAATATATATTTTAATAAAACGGAAAGAATATACAAAGATAATAAAATTGTGAAAGAAAAGAAAAGATGAAGAAATTTTATTGATTGTTGATTGATTGAAAAATGTTCACTATGAAGTTAAAACTAAGTATATATAGAGCATTGGCTTATGAAAGATAAAAGATAAGATAAAGATAAAGATAAAGATAACTATAAGATAAGATAAAGACCAAAATTATAATTGAATTTGAGTATTCTGTTGGGCTGAATTTGTGGGCCGTGAGACCTCTTTATTGTTGTCATAGGCTAAGTGAGACAAAGGCTTGGTGAAGATGTCGGCTAGTTGCCCAGAAGAGGGAATTGGGAGAAGTTTCATCACTCCAACTTGAGCTTTTTGTCAAACTAAGTGACAATCAACCTCTAAATGTTTGGTTCGTTCATGAAAAACCGGGATAGCAGCAATATGAAGAGAACTCTGTTATCACAATATAAAACTGGTGGGCGGATAGGAGAGATGCGTAAAAATTGTAACACATTTAGTATCCATTGAAGTTCACAAGTTGTGTTGGCAAGTGCACGATATTCTGCTTCCGTGGATGAGCGGGCAACGGTGGTTTGTTTCTTGGTCTTCCAAGAGACTAAAGAATTGCCTAAGAAGAAACAATAACCTGTTAAAGATCGTCGAGTGTCAGGACATCCGGCCCAATCAGAGTCACTGAAGCCAAGAAGCTGAATTTCTGATTCTCTTGGAAAGAAAAGTCCTTTGACGGGACTAGTTTTTAGATATCGTAACACATGCTTGGCAGCTTGAAGATGAGATTTAGTAGGAGATGCCATGAATTGATTTAATTGTTGAGTGGCATACATGATGTCCGGTCGAGTAGTGGTGAGATAGATAAAACGGCCAACCAAACGGCGATATACAAAGGGAGTCGGATAGCAAGGGACTTTTGTCTTGATATAGTCTTGTGGTACTATCCATTGGAACAGAGGCAGGTTTAGCACCTAATAAATCAGAATCCTCTAAAAGATCAAGACAATATTTTCTTTGAGATAAGCAAATTCCCTTCTCTGATTGAGCAACTTCAATACCCAAAAAATATTTTAATGGGCCCAAGTCTCTAATTCGAAAGTGTTGGTGCAAAATAGACTTAATGGTAGCAAGTTCAGAAATAGAATTACCAGTGAGAACAATGTCGTCAACATAGACTAAAAGGATAGAAATTTGATCACCAATGAATTTAACAAATAGGCTATAATCAAATGAGGTCTGCTGATATCCATGAGATAGCAAAAGATGAGAAAGTTTGTCATACCACATACGACTAGATTGTCGTAAACCATACAGTGACTTTAGTAGCTTACAGCATTGATTCGGTTGAGGAGATGTAAATCCGGGTGGCAGAGTCATATAAACATCCTCAGAAAGATTCCCATGTAAGAAAGCATTATTGACATCCAACTGATGTATGGGCCAACGCTTCATAGAGGCCAATGCCAAAACTAATCTGATGGTGGCAGGCTTGACAACAGGGGAGAAAGTTTCTAAAAAATTAACACCTTCAATTTGAGTGAACCCTTTAGCTACAAGGCGCGCTTTATATCGATCAACTGAACCATCAGGCTTGCGTTTAATGCGATAGACCCATTTACAGCCAACCGGCTTAAGCCCTGCAGGGCAATCAACAAGACGCCAAGTTTTGTTGAGCTCAAGAGCATCCAACTCATCTTTCATAGCACTACGCCAATTAGAGTGTTGATTGGCGTCCTTAAAATACTTTGGCTCAACGTCAGAATGTAGAGATAAAAGAAACTTTTTATGTGAAGATGAAAGAGAAGAAAAAGACATGACTGAAGATAAGGGATACTTGCACTTTGAGGGAGATTGATTTGTAGAGATGAGAGAGAAATTACACAAGTAATCAGAGAGATATGCTGGAGGTCGGTGAGGCCGGTCGGAATGACGAAGATGGGGTTGCTCAGGTGGTGAAGAAGGTGACGGGGGATGAGAAGATGATGGTGGACTAGTGTCTAGTGCGGAAGGAGAGATGGGTGTTTGTGTTGACAGTGATTTGGTGGTCATGGGTTCAACTTGGCTAGGTAACGATAGTGAGGAAGAGGGAGAGGTTGTTGGAGAAAATAAAGAACTAGGTGGAGTTGGGTCAATGGGTATATGTGAGGGTTCAACTGGAAGACTAACTGAATCTTGTTTTTGAGAAGGTGTGTTTGGCAATGTTGGGTTGAGTGTATGGAATTGGGCATTTTTTGTGACTAAGGGCAAGATCATTTCATAAAAAATCACATTTCTAGAAATCTCAATTCTTTTATCTTCTAAAACATAAACAATATATCCTTTAAAACCACTTTGAAAGCCAATAAATACAGCATTTTTGGCTCTTAGATCAAATTTTGATCTATTTACCATTAGGGTAGAAATAAAACATAAGCATCCAAAAACTTTAATGTCATGATAATTTGGTGGATGATTGAATATAATCTCAAATGGTGTTTTAAAATTAATTACGAATGATGGAACTCTTTTAAATAAATAAACAGCATGTCTAACAGCATAAGACCAAAAAGATGATGGTAAATTAGATTGAAACATAAGAGCACGAGCTATATTCAAAATATGTTGATGCTTGCGTTCTACCCTTCCATTTTGTTGAGGAGTTTCAACACAACTATGTTGATGAATAATGCCCTTTGAAGCATAAAAATCAGGTAAAATAAATTCTGGTCCATTATCGGAACGAATAGTTTTGACTTTGGAGTTGAATTGTGTTTCAATTAAAGTAATAAAATTTTTATTTGATTTTTCACTTCTTTTGATTTTAACAAAGTAACCCATGTAAAGCGGCTAAAATCATCAACAATAGTAAAAAAATATTTATGATTATGAATAGAACTTTGTCGAAACGGACCCCAAATATCAAAATGTAATAAATCAAAACTTGCATTGGCTTTGTTAAAACTTTGAGAAAATGAAAGTTTCTTTTGCTTAGAAAGATGACAAATGTCACAAGCCTCATCATGATGCATAGAGATAAAAGGAAATTGTTTATGTAAATGATTAAGTCTTTGTCCAGAAGGGTGTCCTAAACGAAAATGCCATATATTGGAAGGTGTAATGGGTGGAGATTGGATGGAATTTATAGTGTGTGTAGTGAATGAATTTTTACCGAAATCGGGTTCAAAGACATATAATCCCTCTCTCATTCTGGCCAAGTCAATTGTCCCTAAATTGTTGCTCTGTAAAGTGCAAGAAGAAGATGAAAAAGTGAGTTCACATGTGAATGCTGAAGTAATTTTTGAAATAGAGATAATATTAAAGTTGAAATGAGGTAAATAAAGAACATCATGAAGAACCAAGGATGGTGAAAATTGAACAATGCCTTTATAAGAAACAGTAGCTTGAGAACCATTTGGTAAATGAACAATAATAGGAGAAATTTGTGTGTAAGAAATAAACCAAGACAAATTTGATGTAATGTGATCTGTGGCACCAGAATCAATGATCCTAGTATTCAAGAATGAATCTCGATTTGAAGAATTGTTAACAGTAGAAAAAGTATTGAAAGAACAAAGATGAGTAGTTGGATTTGGCAAAAGCTTAAGTTAGTTTGAAGGACGAGCTTCTTCATTGAAAGGAAGTGCCATGAAAGAAGAAAAGTGTTGGGCTGACGAAAGGTCCAAAAGAGGCTCCGGATGAAGTTGTTGGTGTGCCATTTCTCCTTGATCCATGGATGTCAGCAGAACTCAAGAGGAGCTCTGATACCATAATAAAACGGAAAGAATATACAAAGATAATAAAATTGTGAAAGAAAAGAAAATATGAAGAAATTTTATTGATTGTTGATTGATTGAAAAATGTTCACTATGAAGGTAAAACTAAGTATATATAGAGCATTGGCCTATGAAAGATATAAGATAAAGATAAGATAAAGATAAAAATAAAGATAAAGATAACTATAAGATAAGATAAAGACCAAAATTATAATTGAATTTGAGTATTCTATTGGGCTAAATTTGTAGACCATGAGACCTCTTTATTATTGTCATGGGCTGAGTGATTTAATGTATTTTACATTAATAATTAATTTTAATGTTTAATTTTAATATTCATTTAATACGGTAAATTTTATGTATGATGAAACGTGACATGCATGTTTCAATCATTAATTCTTTGCCACTAAATATTTTGTCCAGCCATTAGCTTTTAATGAAATAATAAATGATTACGTAAGTATAGGCGTAGTGGCAAGTTTAATGATTCTTATTGCTTCGCGAATGGATACCCTCAATTATTGAAAAAAATTGAGGGAATAAAATGTGATTTATAACTTTTTAATGTATTTTTTTTATATTTTTTTTAGTCCTACTTATAATAATTAATGGTAAAAGATCATATTTTATTATTTTTTTAATTATTAAAAAAAATTGAGAGAATCTATTTTCTATTGTTTGAAACTGCTCGTTTGTTATAATTAGGATTAAAAATGAGTCAAGTTAGTTCATTATTAGTCAATTTTAGTTAAATTTATTAATAATTTGATAAGTTAAATTTGTAAGTTAGTAAACCAAATTTAAACTTAAAATTAAGTTCATAAATTAAATGAGTTAAACTTAAGTTTAAGTAAATTCAGTTTGATAATTTATAAATTGGCTCGATTATATATATATAAATTTTATAGACATTTTTTATATATAATTTTAATATAGAACATAAATAAAAAATTTATAATTAATAGATAGTTAATATATAAAATAAATCTTTTTTAAATATTTTTTAATATATCTAAATTATAATTTATTGATATACAATTATAAATTATATTTTGTTATTTGAGTTAGTTCATAAATTTTTAATGAGTCGAACTTGAGTTTAAAAAGTAAACTCAATTGTTAATGAATAAAGTCGTGAGTCGAACTTAAACTTTTTTAGAATGTTGATATGTGATTTTTTGCTTTATTCAGTTTGAAATTTTTTACGTTAAAATATTAGTGCTATTTTATAGTACTTTACATATTTTGATGGTATATTATTTGATTACCCTTTATGTAAGTTGGTTGGTTCGTTTGCATTCCGAGTCAAATTATTCTTTAATAATATAATTATTATAAGTAAATTTTATCTTTTATCATGTAGAGATAATAGAAAATAGTAGAAAAACAACACTTTTAACAAAACAAAATAGAGAATTAATTAGTATTGACCTAAATACAAGACAAAAATTTTAAAAAAATTATTAGTCACTTGATATTTTTTGAATTCTAACCGGTATTTACTGCCAATATTTCCTCAAAAGATCAAGGGAAATTACCTTGGACAATCTGGTGAGTTGGGGGCGAGAGTTAGAACCAAGAATTCTCTTTTACATATTTTTTGAATTCACTTCTCTATTAAATTCAAGAGGCTTGCTACACATACAAGTCTTTTTGACTTACAAGTTTTACAAGTTGCTACACATTAGAGTCTTTTAATGCGTTATTTAATTTCCAAAGCGCTACACTCACCGTAAATTATGAACGACTCCTCTTCCTCTTCCTCTTCCTCTTCCTCTTCCTCTTCTTCACTCACCGTGAATTATGAACAACTCATCTTCATCTTCCTTTTTCTCTTCTCCTCTTCCTCTTCTTCTTCTTCTTCTTCTTCTTCTTCACTCACCGTGGATTATGAACAACTCATCTTCCTCTTCCTCTTCCTCTTCCTCTTCTTCTCCTTCTTCTTCTTCTTCCTTCTCCTCCATGTATTTCTTCGTTATTCTCTTTGCCTTTTCATTAGTTGTTTTATTTGCGTTTATTACTGGTATTCTTGCTTCGTTTTTTTTTTTCGATTTTCATGGTTTCTGAAATCAAGCTTTGAAATTGTTTTGAAGATAATGAAACTTCAGAAATACACCCAAACGATTATAGAAAATACACCCAAACGATATTTTCTTCGTTATTCTCTTTGCCTTTTCATTAGTTGTTTTACTTGCATTTATTACTGGTATTCTTGCTTCTTTTTTTTCGATTTTCATGGTTTCTGAAATCAAACTTTGAAATCGTTTTGAAAATAATAGAACTTCAGAAATACACCCAAACGATTATAGAAAATACACCCAAACGATATTTCTTCGTTATTCTCTTGCCTTTTCATTAGTTGTTTTACTCGTTTATTACTGGTATTCTTACTTCTTTTTTTCGATTTTCATGGTTTCTGAAATCAAGCTTTGAAATCGTTTTGAAAATAATGAAACTTCAGAAATACACCCAAACGATTACAGAAAATACACCCAAACGATTATAGAAAATACACCCAAAGGACACTTTATGCATAATTCAGAACTCTTTCTCTTTCTCCTCCTCATATTCTGCTGCTTCTTCTTCTTCAAAAATGATTTCAGAGCTTCATATCAAAAAATAATGGAAATCAAGAATAACGAAAAAAGAAAACAAAGAGAAAAGCACGTAAATGAAGAAGAAGAAAGAGAAGGCAAAAAACGAAAGAAAAGAAGAAGAAGAAGAGGAGGAAGAGGAAGAAGAATGTGCAGCAAGAAGAAGAAGACGATGCAGTGAAATTGTGCAGTAACGGTTGAAGAAGGAGAAAGAGAAAGTAAGAAACGAAAGAAAAAAAGAAGAAGAGGAAGAGGAAGAAGAACGTGCAGTAACGTTCAAGCGCGTTAATATAATAACTTGTAAAGACTTGTATAAAAAAATGCTTGTATATGGAGAATTTCTCTAAATTCAATTTGACTCTCACACTAATTGTAATTTTGTCCATTCTTACACTAATTAATACGGAAGTATCCTATATATAATTCAACGAGGCCTGCTACATATACAAGTCTTTTTGGCTTATAAATTATACAAGTTGCTCCAAATCCAAGGAAAAAACACGCGCCCCTTCCACAACACGTTCATTATTCCTCTTCTTCCTCAATCAAAACGCAAACCAGAAAAAAACACACGCCCCTTCCACAACACGTTCACTCTTCCTCAATCAAAACGCAAACCGTCAAGATTTAAGGGACATTCGAAACAAACTACTACGATTCTGCAGAAACGTTCCAACTCCTCGCAAAGAGTAGAAAAAATCAAGAAGAAAAGATACAAATCTCCACAAAAAATCACCAGAAAAAAGGAAGAAACATTATTCAAGGTACTGTTTTACTGTTCTTCTAAGTTTTTCTTCTAGATTGTCTCTGCCATGTGCCTCATCCTTAACCAGCAAAATATTAAAAGATTTCAAAAAGAAATATAGTGTGTCTCCCCCTGTTTTGGGTGTATTTCTTAAATTCTTTGGGTGTATTTCTGTAATCCTTTGGATGTATTTCTATAATCATTCCTGTAACCGTTTGGGTGTATTTATGTAATCCTCTGGGTGTATTTCTGAAGTTCCATTATTATCAAAACGATTTCAAAGTTTGATTTCAGAAACCATGAAAATCGAAAAAAACGAAGCAAAGAGAGAACGCACGAAAGAGATCCAACAAATTTGACAAGAAACTCGAAAAAAGAAACGAAATCTTTTGAAAAATGAAAGTTATATATTTGTGCGTTAATTGATTTAAATTAATTTAAAATTCTGTTAACAAGACACGTAACATAAACAGCACGTTTAATGGGTGGGTTTCGTTCAAACTTGTAAAGCTTGTAAATACAAAACACTTGTATATAAAGATTAACTCTAATTCAATTTGACTTTGGTTTTCGTTTGTATTAAAAGAAGAAAAAAACAAAAACATAATCTTTTCATTCTTGATTTAGCCCATCTCACATTGTAGCTTACAAAATAAAAAATAAAAAAAAATAACTCCTCATTATCCCAATTGCCAGAATAGAGACACAGTACATATAGTACCTTCAAAATATTAATAGGTGTGGGATAGAATTCACCTAAATATTAATTCAATTCAACAATGTTAGGTAACCAAAAAATAATACTAAGCCTTGATTATTGACTATATTTTGTATGCCTTGGGTCAACCCATGAATTCAAGTCATCCCATTGATTGCAAAGGATGCTTCCTCTTTCAATAATTGAAAGAGCCTTGAATATTGCTTATATAAACCAATACTTTCAGTGCCAAGCTTCCACCCAATACCTTCTATTGAAAAAAAGAATTTGGTATAGGCACTAATCAATTTCAGGCACATTATCTTTCACTTTCTGGTGGCCAAAATTATAGAAAGACCATCGCAGTGTGAGGCTGCAGCATCTTGCTGTGAGTTAAATTGCACCTATCACTTTCTTACTAAGTTCTATACTACTGTTCATGTCTAATATTTATTTATTATTGAAGCAATGATTGTGCTGTTAAATCTACCGTCTTAGCAATATTTTTTTTACCTTTCATATAGTTACCATCATAATATTAGCGAAAAAGTAAGATCTATCTACGGTGGTGAGGTTTGTATTTAAAAACTTGATTAATATGGAGTTAGTGACAGTAACGGAATGCTTGCAGTTCAAGCAAAAAAAACTCGTGTGTGTTCTTGCTAAAAAAAAGGCTAAAGAAGAAGACTATTATAGAAGTTTACTTTTTAACGATAAATTTTGAAGCAGATGATCGGAAATACAGTGATTAAAATAGCCTTTCATAAAACAACCTCACTACTGAAACATAAGCACATATATTAGATTTACTATTCTTAAAAAGGTTAATATGATTTAAGCACAAAACTTAAATTATATTCAACTCAACTACTCCTCAACAAAAAAGGAGCAGCGTCTTTTTTTTAAAATGCTTTTTAGTCATTAAAATTTAACACATATAATTAATTAAACTGTATTATTTTTATTAAAATTAAATCAAACAAATTAATTTGATTAAAAAAATGATAAATCAAATATTGAACTTGTCTAAATTAATATTATTTTTTATAAAAAAATAACTATAATATTCTTATTATAAAAAATAACTAAAATATTTTTATTATTATTATTATATATATATATATATATATATATATATATTAATTTTGAGAATCTTAAATTCTAGTCTTTTTACTTCTCTTTCGTCATAGAGTTAGAATTTATAATTTTAAAATATATATATAATAAGCGTATTTTAGTTATTTTTTTATAATATAAATATTGTAGTCATTTTTTATAAAAAAATATTAATTTAGGCCGATTAAAAATTTAATTTATTGATTTTTCACCTAAAATGATCTGATTTGTCTAATCTAATTTTAATAAAAATAACATAATTTAATTAGTTATATGTGTTAAATTTTAATTATTAAAAAATATTTAAAAAAAAGACATTTTTGACATATATTAGAGTGGCTCACAAACAAAAATAGTTACATGATTTATATACAGAGCTGTCAAAGTGAATTATTCATTCTATTTTGTTAAAATTCGTCTCAAAATAGAATGATTCAAAATTAATAAATAATAAGGGAAAGTATGAGGAGTCAATGGAATATTTATATAATGTGTATAATGAAAATTTATGGAGTATTAGAGATATAATCATTAGTGCTACCTTTTTTCATTAGCTGAAGTTTTTGGGATGAGTGGTATCATGATATGGTATTAGAACGCTAGATTTGAAAGATCAAGAGTTCGATCCTTGGTAAATCCTCCCTAGTACTCGGATGATTATTCTAGATAGTATGAGAACGTTCATTTTGTACGATCCAAATAATAATTCACCTTGTTTTAGAACAGACTGACAGATTGACGAACCAATGCCTAATCTTTTTTTTTCTTTAAAAAACAACTAAATTAAAAAAATTAAATAATTAAATTTTTCAATAAAACATATCATAATATAGACACAAATAAAAAATTGATCAAACTACAAACCATATTATAATCCACAATAAACCGTATTAATAAGATTTAATTTGGAATTTTATAATGAGTGTATGAATTGCACTCATTCTCACCTGGAAAATATTTATCAGTATGAGGAATGTTTGGCTAATTAGTCCGGTGATGTGAACAAAAGCATAAATTGAAATAAAAATTAGTAAAAATAAGAACAAATAAGAAGAGATAAATAACCATAATTATAATTAATTACATTTAATAAATTAGACTAAATAAACCAAAAACTATCAAGCCAACTATACTATTTATTGAAGAAGAATATCAAAATTTTAATTTAAAATAAAAATATTAATACATCAATAATTAAATTTACTATATTATAAATTTATTGTACAATAATTGATTTTTATAATTTTAAATATATATAATTGATAGAAATTTATATTATAATTATTTATTATTATCATTTCTTTTTCAAATAAAAATTGTTATAAATAATAGCAAAATTACGCTAAATAAATTGAAAAATAATTCAAGAAGCATGCCATGTTAACATGATATTAATGGTAAAATACTAGTTTTAATTAACTCAATTTACATTTTACAACATAATTAAAAGCAAAAGCCATAACTTTTTATTTTTTGATTAACCATTTTTTTTTTAATTTTTGGTTGTGTCTTTTCTATTTTATTATCGAAACAATTTCGTAATTAAAAAAATTTGCACAATTTATGTCCTCTATTTAAGTCCTTCTTCATGCTTTCAATTTGTGTCTCAAAATTTTATTTCACGTAGTAACCATAATCATAATAGATGGAAGACGATGAGAGTCACAAGGCTGATGATATTTCAATCAAGATCAATGAAATGTGGGAGAAAGCACAGCCTCTTCATACAGATGAATGCTGCATCTACAGGGTGCCTCATGAGATCCGCAAGATAAATGAAGATGCATACACTCCAAAGGTTGTTTCAATTGGTCCTTTTCACCATGGAAATGAAAAATTGCTAAAGATGGAGGACCATAAAAGATTATATTGCAAACAATTCATTGAAAGATCCAAGACAAACAAGTTAGAAAGTTTTGTGAATTGCGTGCAAGAGCTTGAGCAAAAGATTCGTGATTGTTACTCAGATGACATCAAGCTTAGTAAGGAAGAACATATTATGGTGATCTTGGTGGACTGCTGCTTCATATTAGAGCATTTACTCTTGTTAGGTCCTGATGTCTCTTTTCGGTTACCTCATTTATCGCATTATTTGAAATATGATTTGTTGTTGATTGAGAATCAAGTCCCTTTCTTTGTTCTTGAGGAGCTTTACAATCTAGCTTTTCCTTCTACCTCAAATCCTCCACTGTTAACTTTCACTCGTTATATCCTTCCTGATGGTATCTCTCCTGGCAATAAGGATGTTGGTAGAATAGTTCATTTCACAGACCTAGCAAGAAAACATCTATTATTATCTTCTACCTTATCAATCTCTGAATGCTCAAGAGATGGACAGGTAACACACCTCGATAGTGCAACTAAACTGAGGGAAGCAGGAGTGAAGTTTGAGGTAAACGAAGATAGTAAATGCTTACTAGACTTGCAACTTTCTGGCCATACTCTTAAAATTCCATTCTTTAGAGTGGTGGACACTACTGAAGTTGTTTTGAGAAATTTGTTAGCTTTCGAGCAATGTCACTGTCTGGACGAAGCCTACCTCACTGACTACATCTGTGTCATTGATTTTCTTATCGACACAGACAAAGATGTGGATTTGCTGATTAAGAAAGGAATAATTAAGAATTGGTTAGGTGATAGCAATGCAGTGGCTAAAATGTTCAATGGTCTTGCCGTGAACATTTTGACTTCAGATTTTAATGAGAAATATTCTTGTATTCTTGAAGGCTTGAATGAGTTCTGTGAGAAGCGTTGGAACAAAAAAAAAGCATCTTTGAAGCGCGACTACTGCAACACTCCGTGGAGGACGTTAGCTTCTATTGCTGGAATTGTTCTGCTTCTTCTCACTATTGTTCAGACAGTATTTTCGATCCTCCAAGTACTCTAGTACTATATTAATGTTTGCGCTGTGTTATTTGGATTGGATTTGATTGGATGATTACGTTAATGTTCAATATGGTGTGGTAGATTTAATATATTTATATTTTGAAATATCAACATGTATAACCCATGTGTTTATTGGAAACCACTTCATATGGTAGCTCCCTTTTCTGTAATTGTATCAGGTATGAATGTGATATATATTTTTTTAATTGTTGTATTCTATACGTTATTTACAGGTCTTTATTCTGAAATTAGTATTCAAACATCATATTTTATCTTAAATAGAGCAAGGAATGCTTTTCAAATTTCAATTGTAAGATAAAGAATGTACATAGACTAAGTCATAGAAAGTCTCGAGTCAACTTGAAAGAAGTATGCAAACTACGAAAAGTAACAAGAAAAAAAAAAAGATTAAGTACGATTTTGGTCCCTAAATATACAACTCTAAATCTCCAAACTTTGTCAGCAATTCATGGCAAAATTACCCTAGTTGATATGTACATTTAAATAAAAAATAGAATTGATTTTCATACGTTTAAAGCTTACAAGTTAAAAGATGCATGATGTAACGTTCATAGTATACAACTAAACCAGAAGTTAATATCAAGTGGATATTACTAACAGAGGATGTTATTTAAACATTGAAACACCCACCATGATCTAAAAAATTAAAAATATTTTTATATAAAATTTATAAGATAATCTATAATTCCTAAGTATCTCTAATTTAGATTAAATATTTTCTCTACAAAAATCTAAATAAATGAAACAAAAAAAATATGCATAGGCAACCAAACAAAATCTTAAAGGTTGCAAATCTCATCCCTAATTAAGAGAAACAGAATAATAGAAACTTTAATTTTCCACCAATTTTATATACATCACATAATGCTTGCATCATGCAAAATGGCTATACTGGTTCATGATGCAAGGCATGACAATTAGGTGTGATTCAAAATAGTGAAAAAAAAAAACTGCCAACTAAAGCAGTCAAATGCCGAGACCATTGATTTTGGCCTTTTGCTTCCATCTTGGAAGTTAAATGTGTTATGCTTTGGCATCACCATAACATGACACTTGAAACAACCCCAAACCTCTATAGAAATCAAAGAAGGAAAATAATAATACTATTTGAGGCATTATTTTTGCCTTTCAAACAAAATCACTAATTTACCAAATAGAGACATGGACTTCATGCTGTATAATGGAATGTTCTATTTGGCAGAGTACCAGTTTTGAGCACACTTGGCATCAACGGAGAGGTCGACTTTTAGAATGTTTTTTCCATGGAAGGGTTTGGCCATGCATTCTACAACTATGGCCTTTGCTACCTCAGCTGACTCACTTGGCCCTTCCAATATCACTTCATCATGAACCTGCTTTGTCAAATAAAAATCTTAGATACAAAGTAGCAAGAAAGTTGATTCATGGATATTGAAAAAGGATTCAGATTTGGATTAACATCAATAATACAAAGATAAAAAGGTTAATGTTTTATAATTGCCTATGACAAATACAAGGGCATCATAATTTTAGGGGTGAATGCTAATGCGCTCCCGAGAAATTAAGGAGTGCAGCACTCCATGAAAATTAACTTGCTATTAAAGGTAAAAATGAAGAAGAAACCAAAAAATAAATACCTTAACCTCTAAATCTGAACTATTAATATAAAATATAATAAATGGAAAGCTAAGATTTGTTTAATTAACAAAGAGTGCAGTACTCCTTACTTAGGAGCGTTTAAGGATGAGCCAATTTGGTGATTTTAGGAGAGGTCAGAGTAATTTGCACTTAAAAAAGTCTGACAACTAACAAGTATTACTTGCCTGAAGTAGTAACTTCCATCCGAGCTCCTTCAACTGTTTATTATTGGAAATCTCCAACATGGCACACATGGCAACATCTGCAGCACTACCCTGTTGCATTCTAAAAGTCAGAAACCCATGAAAGAAAAGTCTACATGCCGAAACAGGCCACAGACTAAAGGCACCGGAGTATGAACTATTCAGAATTCATTATGATCAAGCTTGAGAGTGTAGTGATAACTAAATGAGGGCAAGGGCAAAGAATGCAATAGTTTATTTGAAAGCATTAAGAACCTGCACTGGAGTATTAATAGCAGCTCGTTCAATGTGACCTTTCTGATACTTGTTGGCTTGCTCCATCAATGGAAACCGCCGGGCTCGGCCCAGCAAAGTGTGAACACAATGGAACTGATGAGCTTCTTTCTTGCGCTCCTCTTGCCATTTCAAAACTTCTTTTCTATCATTGTACCAAAGGTCAACTGTCTTCTTAGCTTCTTTCACGGAAACCTGAGAGGCAGACAGAAATTGTCTATGAGGTGGTCCCTAGTAATACTAATAAGGAATGAACCCGGCATACCTTCCAATCCTTTGAAAGCCCCACTGGAGTCTTTCCATAAGCAATTGAGAAGTTAAGCATTTTCGCTTTTCTTCTTTCCGAACCAAATGCATCCTGCAATGAGAAAAATATAGAAATACCATGTATGTTCAAAACTTCTTTTAATTTTTAATTCACGAACAATTGAACATGACACGAATATCATCACATACTTCATATATATCCACAAACTGAACCACTGAATGGATTTTCAATGTAAAGAATACTACTGATGTAAGGATGTCCGCTGATAGTTACCTTCAGTAGGGGAACTGGGGGTTTCTCTTCGCCGGGCTGAGGATGCCACTCAAGAAGCACTTCCTTTTTGTCAACGGCTTCACGAATATATGGATACATATTCATCGCCGTCCTTGAATGGAAATCTCCGCCAGCTTTGAAAGCATCTAACATGCTCTTACAGTTGGCAAGATGTGCCAGTATCCTAAGTTCCAGCTGCAAAAATACATAACTCAATCAAGATATTGAACTTTCTTGCAACTATTACAGCGTTAGATCAACAATATAAACTGCTAACCTGTCCGTAATCAGCAACTATAAGAGAATTTCCAGGAGTAGCTACGAATGCTTTACGGATTTTGTACCGGTCTTTTTCCAAAGCAGGTTGATTCTAATCCGTAAATTAAATATTCATCAGGCTAAGTCTCTTTTTCAGGGGAATTATTAATCTATTACATTCAATATCAAGAAAACTCTAATGTGTCTTGCAAACTAAAATTTACCTGCAGGTTTGGCCTTCTTGCTGATAAACGTCCCGTCTCTGTGTTGATATTTAAGGAGCAATGAATACGGTTATCCTTTCCCGATATATTATGTCCCTGAAATAAAGAAAAATGTGAAACTCACACAGAAAATATGAAGAACTTCAGACATGTACTCATTGAATGTTTAAAATATGTCATGCATCTAGTCACATATATCACCCATCTAGTCACTAATACGAATAAACATTGGATTATAAAAAAAAATACCTGCAGGGGAAGGATGAAATTGGAAATCAAAGAATTGATTGAACAGACTTCACATAAAGCAGCAATTGCATGGCAAGCTTCTCTCCCTTCTTCTTCTGTTGGAAAAGCTGCAAAGGCTGTTCCATATGCAGATTTATCTATTTGTGCAGATGCAGTTTGACTTTGAGAAGGAATTTCAGGAATTTCATGTTCACTGAGATCCAAGTCACAATTCTCGTCAACAAAGTCATATTCAGCAGAAATCTTTCCAGCCAGGGCCCTTAAGGCATCTCCGCTAACTGAGGGCCAACCACTTGCTGTGTACATGTCAGTCTCCAGCTTATACCCGAGGCTTGTCAGCTTTATATCACGAAATTTTGTGGGAGCCTTCTTGCCCTCTTCAATCACTTTATCAACATTGGGAATTTTGAATATCCGCTCAGTTGGAAGTACCTCATTGGGGTCTTTTCTGTAATGAAGAATTTGAAAGTGAATATGAAAATTTTTATTCTTTTTATACCACTCCACACATCATGGCATACCAATTGGTCCCAATAAAGAATAAAGATATAGATATCGAAATAATCAATTTGGCAAGATTGCAATGAATGATCAGCAAATGTTTAAAAGATAACCACCTGTTTGCAATGCCACCAAAAAGCAGCTGGCGCAACTGTAGGTCGCTTCCCACATTCATGTACTTGGCATCAGGACAATACTTACATGCCCATTTCCTGAATCTATTAGCAGCTATATCTTGCTCTGCTATGGCCACTTTTTCTATGTCAGCAAGATATGCTCGATCAACTAGCATTCCCTCAGATTCCATTGTGACTAGAAGCTCACCAAATGGCCTCCAAAATTCATTATAGAAATCATACATCGTTCTTCCAGAAACTAGTACACCATCAAGTTTCCAAGGCATGGCTGACAAGTGGCTCTTCAAGCTCTCATAAAGGTTCAGAGTACTTCTAGCATCTAAGGCAGAATAACATATCCAAGGTATACGCTCATCTCTTTGTAGCTCTTCAACAGGAGCAATAGTAATTGTTTTACCCTCGGATCCGTCTTTTTTCACCTTTTTCTTGCCAAATATAGTTTTCATTGAAACCTTACCAAGTAGATCCTTGTCATGATTCAGCTGAGCTGCACACATGACCCTTTTGTCACCTGTAAGTCCTTCAAGAGAATAGCCCCCATCCAAGCGTCTTGATGAATCCCATAGGCGCGCCATGTGCATCGTATCGGCATGAAAACCAGACACTTTAAATCCATAGTTCTCTATAATATGACAATCAAAGCTATAATTATGCCAGACCTACAAGAATGCACTGATGACTTGGTTAGTTGATTGTTTCAAATTTCAATTATTATTTGTAATCTTAAAATAAACCTAGCAATAAACTCAATATGATTTTATGAAGGATAGAATTATTTCTCCATTCCTGAACCCCGATGTTGTGGAATCATTACAAGAGAGAAGAGACCCACTTTAGTATGAAAAAGGACAAACAAATTTTCCATTTTCACCAAGCAGTTAGTTTGTCGCAGGAAGTTAAGAGAAAAAGTAGACTCATTAACTGGAGGCCCTAGAACAACTCTAGATGATTATTTAAATTTTAAATGGCATATATGCTTAGGAAGCCTTGCAAGCACCTCCATCCCCAATGTCGTGAAGAAGTCATCTTGCCATGTTTGGAAGGGACCAAACGCAACTGAAATGAATAATTTTTAATCCATCTGTGTTTCAAGGAGGAATTGACCACAGAAATTAATCGAATAAAAATTACCAGATGAAATGTCAAAACATCAGATTGAAACAGTCATGCCAGGCTCAGGCTCAGTGCATATTTCTAGAAGGTATCCTAGTGCATAAGAGAATCAATTAAAGATAAAATAAGTGAAACAACAAAAACGATTGGTCATTTCCCTGTTTATGAGAATGTCTAACGGCTCCATAGAAAACTATATAGGTTGCAAACTTCTTTGTCCTACACATAAAACCACACACCAACTGGCAACTATATTCAAGTATCAAATACTTCAGTATTATGACTGCAATCCAAGCATGGGTTTACGACAGGAATTAAAGTATTAAACTACTAATCATAACATTGAAAACACAGTACAAACCAAGTGGAAGCTAGACATTCAAACAGCACGAAGCATGAATGCATGCTTACAAGGTGATACACATTGTGATGAGTAATAGGATTGAGAACATGGGACTAGCACAGAAGAAGAAAAGTGTACCTTCTTAATGGATGAATCACTAAAAAATTCAGCAAATTTATCTAAAATTTCTTGGCCCCCACCATCAAGAACATCTACCCAGATACAAGACTTTCCACCACCAAAATCAGCTTCTGGACCAGAATAAATACTGAAGCATATTATCTCCCCATGATCCACAGGAGTTTCATCTTTGACATCTATCTTGGCTACCTTTAAAACATGATAAAATCAGCATATATCTAATGCTCACTACTTATAAAGGATAAATATTCTAAAAGCCATGTTCAAAATATGCATAATCACCGCCTTAACATAAGGGAATACAGCCGAGAATATAAATTGTACCTCAGTATCACAAGCATGAATAAGATGCCGATACTTTACTGTGAGCATCTTAGCCACTTCCTCTGCAAGAGGAATACTGTCAACAATCAGAACATCTTCATAGATACTACAGAGCTTGTCCCGAAGTTTTGATTGGTCAGAACCACGTGCCTGGCTAGGGCGTGTTGCCTTAGTTGAATCCTTTACATTTGTATCCAAAACGTTTTCACCATTAACTTTGCTAATTTTTTCTTTTCTGATCTCCTGTGTATATCCATTTAACTGACGGACAACCGTTTCAGAATCTGTACACACGTTTGAATTTTTTAATCCGGAATGCTTAACTGATGTTAAGACATGGTCATTATGTTCTTGTAGTACAAGACTGCTATCCACATTCCTAGAAACCACTTGTCCCTGACCATTGGGAGGTAATCTATTAGATGGGTAAGAACTACCAAGTTTCCTCTCATACTTCTTCATACTGTTTGTTTCCTTTTTACTTTCAGTCAACTTATATCTTGCATTAGCCCAGCCTCTATAATCACCCCCCGACAATTTTCTTTCACCAGTCATCACGGATAATCCAAGATTGCAGGGAACTGAATCCACCATACTAACTTGTGTATCATTGGGATGCAAAGAATTCAGCTCTCCCTCCTTTGTCATTTCCTCCAGAATGCCAGTTGATGCATTTGAAAATTTCACTAGCGAAATGCAAACCGGAACCTTATGTGAGGCATTTCGTCTGAACCTCATGTCATTGTATTTATTTAATCTCACGGACATCCTCTGCAGACACCATGAACCTTCTCTAAACCGCAGATAATTACTGCGAACAATGCTATCCGGGTGTCCACTGTTGGTAGCCTGGACTGAATGGATTCTTCTTCTACAGTTCATATCATTTAAATAACAAATGTTAATTAAAAATGCTATTTGTACACTAAAATTAGCCACTAAAATCAGCCACCAATGTATTTGTGTATAAATACATGGGTCGTTTAATTCATTTTCAATGTGTATATGTATTCCAACATGCATTTTATACTTGTGGCTGACTTTGGTGGCTGATTTTGGTGTACACGTAGCATAATCTAATGTTAATAATCCATGAAATTCAATAGCATATTCAACATCTTCTAAAGCTATCATAAGATAATATCCCAATTTGTGATACATCATACATGTACCAACACTTCCTCGTACAACAAGCCAATTCACTTTTCTTCACCATTGTATAAGGTGCATGAGTGAGTCTGCTCAGTGTTCGAGAAAAAGTGAGTACAAAACATACTTATCCAATATCGTACATATTCTATACATGGTAGAACCTAGAAATATCGTACAACAAAAACACACTACAAAACAAAAACACAAACAGCAGCAACAATTTCAACAATATGAAAACACTCGTTTCTAAAGAGGTAAAAGCGAAAACACCCCAGGTAGAAAAGATACAAGCTTTGGAGCCATAACGGAAATTAAAGACATGGGCAAGCTAAAATTTGAACCAAAATAATTTTGAGCAGAGAAAAGTGAACCTGTGAGGAGAGTCTGAAGGAGCTGAAAAGGACCATGAAGACAGAGCAAGACGGTAAGGGAAGGTGGAAGAAGAAGAGTGTGAGAGTGAAAAGCATGAGGGGCAATATGGTCTTAACGGAACTTCCATGGCTGCTATTCCCTCCTTCCTCAGTGACTAGAATTCTATTCTCCCCTCAAAAGCAGAGATATTGGGAGCCAAAGAAGCAGCTAAACCCTGCTACTACTTTAAAAATATATTATTTATATACCATATAATATTTTAGATTTATAAAATATCAAATAAATTTATTTTTGATGCACTGTAAAACGATGTACACAGTGTTATCACAACCATTCTTTTCAATCACTATATAAACAATTCATGTAAATAATAGCTATTTTAATTAATATGACATTTTCTAATTAGATGCATATATAAAATAATTTTATATTTATAATACATCAAAATTAAATTCATATAAAATATGCATTAAAAAAATAATGTTTAGTTCGCACGTTTTTTAAATCACCGAGAAAAATTCAGATGCCACGCAAGGCGAGGTTGTCAAATGAAAGTTCTATTTTACATTATGAACCCCAGGATTACAATTACACCAAATAAAAATAAGATTATTATTACTAATTATATATCTAAAGTACTTCTTAATTAATAAAATAATTTTATTATAAAGATATAAACGCAACGAAATTGTATTTTTTAATATTCAAGTAGAAGTGTTAATGTTTTTCTTTTTATTTTCTTATGAAAATCAAGAGATCCTATGATGGTATAATGACTAATTCTCACAACACAAATTATTTAAAAGTGATTATGTTCAATGTAAATTAGTCACCGAAAAAAAAATGTTCAATGTAAATTATCACCATGTCACACTTTATAATTATTTTTTATGTTCAATTTTTTAGGAGATATTTATGTTGAATGTTATTGAAAATTGAACTTAATATTTTATTTTATGCCTTTAATACGGATTAAGTATTTACTATGCATCATTTCTTTAGACAATAATAGCTTCAAGGCTTCACCTTATTGTTGAGTAATTTACTATTACATTTATATCTTAAGGAAAAGTTAGATTTTTGTCTAGTGGATACGTTTAAATATTTAATTTTTAATTTACTTAAATTATACTACTACAAATACTATATACAAATTTTATTTTATAGTATAAAAAAATAATTAATGAATTAATTTGTACCAACCGTGATTATTGATTAAATCAATTAGTAACTTCTTATAAATGAAATTGAGAACTATAATATGCAGAAATTAAGCATGAAAGTGATCAAGCCAAAATCATTTTCTGTCCAAGCTAACTATAATTGTGTGTTTGATTAACAATATGAATTCATTATATAATTCTCAAAAAAAATTCACTACCAGCAAATTACATTTTGGCATTTTTCAACTTCATTGAAATTTTGTAACACTAGTTAGAGAAATCTGAATCTATTATGAGTTGACAATTTATTATTTCAATATAAAAATATTTGATAATAAAAAAAATTAAACAAAAATAATTAAAATTTGATTATTTAATATTTATTAATTATTATTAAAATTAATAAATATTAAATAAGATAAATTTAAGCCGTCTTTTTTTTCTTCTTAGTATGATGATTTTAATATAAGTATATATAATCAACTAATCAATAATTCACATAGAAATATTCAAGAGGGATTCACAAACTTCAATTACAGTTGCTTGAATGCATATATATTCACATCCTATGACATGACCTCTAATCTATCAAAGTCATTCTCTCAACTGAATTATTACTATTATTATTGTTATCACTCCATTCTACATTCTTCCTTGCTAATACATTAAGAGCTGTAACTACATCACTAATCAAAGGCCTTAATTCAGCATCTTCTTGAAGACACATTGCTGCTATTGCTATTGCTTGGTGTAGACCCCTTATAGGGTATCTCCCTTCTAGCAATGGATCAGCCATTAGTGTAAACTTCCTTCTGTCTTTGAGTAGTGGATATGCCTGAAAAAATAACAAACATTATATAAATTTTGGAACATTCTATTCACATTGATCATAATGTTAAAAATATAGGTTTGGTTTGAGTTTTCATTTTCTGTTTTACTTTCAATGTTTCTGTTTTCAAGATGCTGTGAAAAGAATAAAAAAATGCTACTATTCAGGGACGGATCTATGTGTGGCGTGTGGGGCCAATGCCCCGTTAAATTTTTTAAAAACTAATAACAATTATATATGTGTGTAGAGAATTGTCCTCATTATAATAATTTATTTGCCCCCACACTTCAAAAAAAAATTATGTGTAAGAAATATTTATATTATTAGATATTAATACAATAATAAAAATTATTATCTTATATAAATTCAAAACAAATATTAATAATAACTAATAAAAATTTAATTATTTAATTGCCTAAAGTTAAGCTTAATTTTTTAAATATAAATGAGATTATTAGTATTTAATACTTTTTTTATAATATATATATCATTTATTTATTTGTTATTATTTTGTTTAATTTAATTTTGTTTATACATACATATAATATTGTTTTCGTTAAAAAAAGTTTACTATAATATTATAAAGTGTTAACTTTTCAATTAAATATCAAAAAATTATTTAATATTTATTTAATAGAGAAAAATATATTATTTTGTCTATACCTACATATAAAGATAATTGTGGTTGTTTGATTTAAATTTTTATTTCTTCACAAATTTTTTGACTTTCTCGCATAATTTTAGAAAAAATTCAGACACCAAAATAAAAAATTGTCAAAATTTTAATTTAGTTCATTCAAGTTATATTTTTTATAATTTTTTTAGCTATTGAGTTATAATTTTTTTTGTATCATATAAAAAATAATCACTATAAATATAATTTGACAGATATTAAATGCTTGACTAGGAACAAATATTAATAATAAATGTAACTCACGCAATATTACCGAAATATTAAAATAAAAAAATTAACTAAATTATTATACTTTTAAATGTATTAATTATATTTATTTATTAAAAATTTGATTAGCTAATATACTCCAAAATTTAAATATCTAAATATATTAATATTAATATTTTTTATTATTTTACTATATTATTTTACCCCACTTCTAAAATTTTCTGAATCCGTCACTGCTACTATTGGATCCAACATTATCTACTATGTTATGAGAAATGAGATGTTTTTGTTTTAAGTGTATCAAATTCTACAACTATCAAATGAAGGAACTATCTATGATAAGAAATTAATTCAATGACATACCCAAGTAACTAAGTTTTGCTCCCCTGATGGTCTCATATGATCAATGACTCTTCTACCTGTAATCATCTCCAAAAGCACAACACCAAAACTATATACATCAGATTTTGTTGTCAATTGTCCTGTGGAGGCATACTCAGGAGCACAATAACCATAAGTTCCCATCACCCTTGTTGACACATGAGTTTTATCTCCGGTCGGACCAAGCTTTGCTAGTCCAAAATCTGATAATTTTGGATTGAAATCCTCATCCAAAAGTATGTTTGATGCCTTGAAATCGCGATATATAACCGGAGGATTTGCTACTTCATGTAAATATTCAAGTCCTCTAGCAGCACCTTCTGCAATTTTCATTCTTGTGCTCCAATCCAAAGCCTTTTTGTCTGGAGGTAGATCTGGAAATCATTTTCATTTCAGTACATTAACAATTCAGTGTATTTGAATATCATTTGTATCGAAATATATTGAGTTATGAATGTATCAAATTTCCAAAAAGTCACAAATCTTTTGGAAATATGAGTATTTTACTTACCAAAAAGATGATCTTCTAAAGAACCATTAACCATGTACTCATACACAAGAACTCTTTGATCACCATCAGCACAATACCCTACTAAATTGACAAGGTAAGGATTATGCAAGAGGCTTAACATCAAAACCTCTACTATAAATTCTCTGTTTCCTTGAAATCCATTCCTGTTAAGTTGCTTCACAGCAACAACCTGCATTTTAACACATCATTTAAAACAAGATTAATTAACTTCAACTCTGCATAAAAAATAAAAGTGATATGAGATTAGTTAAAGTAATATACCTGATTTGTTCCTCTAAGGAATCCTTTGTATACTCTTCCAAAGCCTCCTTCACCAATCATGTAGTCAGGGTGAAAGTTCCGGGTTGCGAAGCATAGCTCGGAATAAGTAAAAATCTGAGAGGTTAAATTTCCTCTTCCAAGTTTTTCTATTTCGCCTTCGATGAAATTTCGCTTGCTACTATCTACAAGATTAAATTTGTGCAAGGTTTCAGTGTTGGTGATTATCATTAAGAATGGTTTAAGAGATTTGTTCATAGGCCAATTATGAGAAATTGAGGAACAAAAGTTTAAAGATCAACTATTCAGCAAGAAACATAGAACAAGAAATTAAAGCCTATTGTATTAGCATTATTTCATATATTTTTTCATTTTTAGGATTATACATACTTTATCTAAAAGATTTGAACACCAAAACAAAATTGGCCTCAAGACATTAGACAAAAATTTGAAGAGATATTTCCACAATGAAGAAGATTAAGATATTGAAGATGATGAAAAGAAATTACCAGTTTTGAGAGAGAAATTGGCAAATATTGATGGTACAGGTTTTCCTTCATGATAGCTCTTAATTTTCTTCTTCAAAGTTTTCTTATGGAACCTATGTTGTGATGTGCAACATGCAAAGAAGCTCATTTTCCACTCCTAAATATTTTTATCTGACCAAAACAACCCTCATGCAGAAAAATACAACAAATCTATGTCTAGATTACAGATGTTATAAAGATCCAATACTAATTACATAAGAAACCCCAGAAGTGGCTTGAAATTAATATTTTTTCAGGTGATCTCTTAACACAAGGGAAATTTGTTCCTGAAAAAACCAGATTGAACAATCTGGCTTCTCAGAACTATTCCCACATGTCATTGTGTTCTTTTTTTTTTTTTTCTTAAAGCCTCTAGGAAGGAGGAAAAGGCAATGAAGACTTAGTCAAATTTGTTAATCCAAAAATAACCATTTCATGTTTGATGTTATTTTCTAAAGTCCTCAATATAGGATTTTCATACTCATTAATCATAGAGGTTCCACTTCATTATGACAAGCCAAAAAGGTGGTTCATTCCTTTAAAAAGTATCATCATCTAAAATAAATAGAGCCAACTATTTTATATGGATAGCATGTGTTTATGTAATAAGTGTGATACCTAATTTTAGCTGTGATTTAGATCTTACAGCTCTGAAATTTTTTTATTGCAATCAAGTCAATTAAATTCTTTTCAAAACATAGCTTTGATAATTTTGTATAGGAGTTTACATAATTTTTTTATGTTAATATATTAAGGGTTTTGGAATTGGATTGTTAGTTGCATATTTGATGTGAATTATTATTGATTTCAAAAGCTATACAAATTAGGTAACACCAAATAAATAGAAACTACATGCTGTTAACCTGATAACAATTAAAAAATAAAAAATGCTATTGGTACACCAAAATCAGTCACTAATGTATTTGTATATAAATACATGTGTAGTTTAATTTAGGGTTAAATACGATTTTAGTCCCTAAGATATTAGGTCGAAAATTTTTTTCGTCCCCAACCTTTTTTTGCATACAAAATCGTGCATAAGGTTAATTTGATTTTAAAATTGTCCTTACTTTAGGGACCAAAATCGTACGGAGGTGGCGGCGGTGAATCGTGGACAATTTATTCTACTTCTTCCCTTCCTCCTTCTTCTTCTTTACTTGCCCCTTTGTAAGAGCAGAAACATTTTCTTTCTCTTATTTTTTTTATATTTTATAATTTTTTTGTAATAGGTAATTTGGTTTAAAATTTTAATATTTAAGTAAAAAGGACAATTTTAAAATTTGGTTTTAAATCTTAGGAATAATTTTGTATGCAAAAAAAGGTTGGGGACAAAAAAAATTTTCGGCCTATACTTCAGGAACGAAATCATACTTAACCCTTTAATTTATTTTCAATGTGTATTTGTATTCCAACATGTATTTTATATTGGTGACTGTCTTTGGTAACTAATTTTAGTGTATACGTAGCATAATCTTTAAAAAAATAGATAGAGTAATTTGCAAAATTTTATGAACCAACTTGTATTGAATGAGTGGCCAGTTCGCTCGTCCGTTTAAGCAAGTGTTAGGAGTTCGCCTACATAGGACATTACCATGATAAAGACATTGTATTAATGGCTCAAAAATTGAAGGTATAATCTGATAAGTTTGTTGCATTTCATTAGGATGCCACAACTGTTTTTTTAGGCATTCTTCACCTGCCACAAACTCTATTGAATGTCTTTCTATACTAATATAAATAAACTTTTTTTGGACCATACTGAATGAAAAAAAAAAAAAGCAATATATGAATGGTCAATTATTGATGAATTGATCATGCTATAAAAAGCATGCTCTATGGTTTGTTACAAGGTACAACTACATGCATAACTGTGCTACTTTTGCAACCTCATTCATATCTTCATCTCATGTCATTTTTGGTTTCATAAGATGGAATAAAAGGTAGAGATGACAATAGAATAGAGTACTGCGGTTATATCCATCTCAAATATTAACTATTTGTTTCATTATCTATTCTGTTATTTGCAGATATTTTATTTTTCTCTCCAAACCATACTTGCAGGTACTTTACATTACAGATTCAAATCCATCATATCCTAATCTTTATTTTTTTTTTCATGAAATATAATATATGATTTGTAAAAATATAAAGTACTAACAATAATATCATATAAGATTTAAAAACAATTAAAGTTATCAAATTATAATTCAAAACAATGTTAAAAAAATTTAAATTGATCAAACTAATTATTATTATTATTCAATTATAAAATTCAAAATTTTTTATTATTATTTTATTTATTTAAAATATTAGCTTTTTACACAAATCTAGTTCCAGTTCCAGATAAAAAGAAAGAGAGGAAGCTGGTGAAAATTGAGGGATATGAGCAGGAACAATAACGATGAAACTACCATCGAAGGAGAAGAATGCTGTCTTGTTATTTTCTCTCAAATTCCTTCTCGGTTGGCTAACACCAGATAGGTTATTAGTTAGAAACTTAGAATAATACTATACATCTAAATTTTTTTATGAATTAAGTCTAGTTAAATTAAATAATAAAATTTAAAATAATATTAGCATAATTAATTTTATTATATTAAATTAATTTAATTATATTTAATTAATAAAAAAATTTAGATGTATAATATTATTTTTTATTAATTTATTATGGACACTTTACGGTCACGTGAATAAGTATTTATTAATTATTATAAATATTTTAAATAATTTTTTATTATTTAATTTTATGTATACAATTTTGTTTCCTTCATTGTTTAAGCCAATGAGAATTTTTGTATTTATATAAAACTTTTGAAAGGGCCAGAAAAAAACAAGCTATTTAGTTGTCACTCAAATTGCTTCAATATTAAGAATTATTTATATGAGACCATCGAAAATAATAGTTGAAGTATTTTAATATATTTAATTAAACTATTTTGATAAAATATATATTAATATTTTAATTATTTTACCATAAAATATTCTTATCTGATATCTGATAAAGGACATAAAGCCGGAGTATATTATTGGGAATAAGTAGTATGACCACAATCTAATTGATCATGTGTCAAATAATTTATTATTGTTATTATATTAAAATGTTAATATAATAAGGTTTTTGATTAAATTTAGAGATTTATCATTGTAATAGTGATCATAATATTAAGAGATCAATCTTTTATAATTTAATCTAAATTATTTTTTGTTATAGAATTATTAAAAAGGACATTATAACAGTCAATATAATAGATCTTATTTATTAAATTATATATATAGATAGTGCATATAGAGATATAACCATTGAACCGACTTACTTTAAGAATTCCTAATGGTTATAATTACCGCATATTTGTCATAGGATATTCTCAAGATGAATATAGTAATAGAGTTTCTTTTGACATGCGGTTGTCATAGTAATTAACAATGTATTTATTATACTTTGATTCCGGACACCTAATACCCTAAAGTGCTAGTTGAATGGATATTGTGTATGATTTAAATACTTGTAGAATTAATTATTAGTGAATAAAAAATCCGTTAACTCTTAGTAAAGAGTTTGAACTCTATGATTATAATAACTGAGATGAATGAAACCTTGGCTAAGGGGACTGAATGAATGAAGAAATGAGTTTTTTAAGTCATTTACAGTTCATTATAATAATGGTAACAAGTTAGAATTTGACAATTAAACCATACTCTAAGGGTTAACCAAGAGCGAAAAAGATGGAAGAAATTATACTTTGTTCTTCTAAGGTTCTTAGTAAAAATATATTACTTCATACTATCGGGTCGTTAAGGAATGTTGCTCGACACCAACCTTGATTAGTAAATTTAGTATTACTAATTTACTACCCGCTTAGTATTGAACCTATAGGGTTACACACTAACGAGTGTTCTAATCTTTGTTGTAGAATTATCTAATTATTATTTTGATTTGATCAAATAAATAATTATATTAATTCAAATAGAATATTATTGTATTCTTTACTAGTACCAAGAATATAATAATAGTATGATAATTGAGAATATTAAATGAGATTTGATTATAATTAGTTATTCTATTTCTAAACTTGAATTTTAAATTTAGATATTTAGATCTGATCCATATATTATTATTGGAATAAAGTTTAAATATAAAATAAATATTTAAGATTAGTTTTTTTTTCTTCTGCTGTGAGTTATAAACACATAGATCTCTAATTTGGGGTGGCAGTGGGACAGGTAGTGGCGGGTTTTTGCCCTACCCGACACCGCTCCACCGTCCTGTTACTCATATACTACCCGGGGGTAGTAAATTACAGAACTCGAACCCGCCCCTGCGGGTACCCGCCCTACCCCTACCCACCTCTATAAAAATTAAATATTTTAATTTTAACTTATTCATATATAAATTAAGACAAAAATATAAAATTCATAGATAAATTAAATACAAACATAAAATTCATACAATGTCATTAACTAAATAACTTGAAATTAAAAAAAATATTGTTAGATCACTGCAAATTTAACACTATAATAAAGAAATTACAATATTAGATATCAAAGGATCTTCAACCCTTATTCTTGATCACTTTCAACATCTTCATCATCATTAAAAGTTTGCAAATCAAGATTTAAATCTAAAAATCAAAAGAGATAACAATTAACAAATTAATTGGTACTATGTAAAAAATTGGGCAATTCACTGATATAAGCCAAGGGAAAAAAATTTACACCTGTCAGTCAAAATCAAAACTAGTTCATGAATCAACCAAAACACAATTTTATATAGTTCGAATTAATTTAATTCGAACTTCACTCTCAATGTAATTCGAATCACACTGATTCAAATTACAGACACACGCACACACCCACTAATTCGAATCAACCTGATTCGAATTACACAGACACACTAATTCGAATCAGACTGATTCAAATTACACACATGCGCAATCCAAAGTATAATTCAGGTTCAGTGGTATATTTAACTGCTGAGTTTGATTATTTGTGTTTGCTGAGTTTGATTATGCTCAAGTTCAGCGCTATATTTGACTACTGTGTTTGATTATAAATTGAGTTTGATTATACATGTTTACCAAGTTTGATTATACTCAGGTTAGGTGCTATATTTAATTCCTGAGTTTGATTATACGTGTTTGCTGAGTTTGCTCAATCAAGTAAAACTCAGCAAACACGTATAATCAAACTCAGGAATTAAATATAGCACCTAACCTGAGTATAATCAAACTTGGTAAACATGTATAATCAAACTCAATTTATAATCAAACACAGTAGTCAAATATAGCGCTGAACTTGAGCATAATCAAACTCAGCAAACACAAATAATCAAACTCAGCAGTCAAATATAGCACTGAACCTGAATTATACTTTGGATTGCGTGTGTGTAATTCGAATAAGGTTGATTCGAATTAGTGGGTGTGTGCGTATGTTTGTAATTCGAATCAGTGTGATTCGAATTACATTGAGAGTGAAGTTCGAATTAGGGTAATTCGAACTATATAGAATTATGTCTTGGTTGATCCTTATGGAGTTGAGACATTATCCGTTGCTTGTGGAGTTTCTGAAGTTGGATTAATATTACTACTTTAAACTTCAATTTCATTATCATTAGGAGCAACATTGTTGCTTTGTGTGTCTTCTCTAGCATTACTAGCCATGAAGTAATTTAAAAACACCTACATCAATTAAATTAAAATTAATGAGGGTATAAAATTAACATAAATCATATCATAAATACATAAAAATCAGAATGCACAATTACAAAATAAGAATAAAATCAAAATAAAAAATGCATAAAAATAATAATTCAAGGCATAAATGCACAAAATAATAAATACATCTACTGATTTTTTAATATTTCTTTGTTCCTAATATAATAAGCTCACGCACCAACCTCATGTTATTTCATGACTTTTGCACGATCAAAATAATTAATTTCCATGTTACTATCTTTTTAAGAATTTTGATCCATTTTCTCTTTTATAACATCACATCATAGCTACCCACTATTTGGTTCCATATCTTTTCTTGTCTCATCATTTCATTTTTTTTTGTCCTCATCCTCACATACATACCTTCTATTTACCCCCACAATTTAAATTTTGAATCAACAAAATTTTCATATTATGAACATACCCATCACCATTTGTGATGTCTTTTCATTAGTATCTTATTAGTTATCATTTAGTAAAACGACACCCAATAGCTAGTTAGGGATCTTAATTCCTTTTTCAGCTAAATATATGAAAAACAAAGAGAGAATTATTTCCTAAAGTTCTTCATAGTTCATACTGAAATGCACAACAATTATTTATTTATATTATATGTCCTCGATAATTATTCAGAAATGTAGATAAAAGTTAAAGTTGTTTATCAAAATGATGAACTATATAATGATATAGTTATATACAAGTTAGGATTAAAGAAGTTAATTAGGACATAAGAAGATATATAGAATAGAACAGAAAATTATTGCTCTGGTCTTTATTCTTAACAAAGGAAACAGAACAGTTTGTGATTCTCTCCATAATTAGAACACTATGAGCATATTTCCTTTCATAAACCAAATCATTCTGATCTTGAAGGTCCATTCAGTACTCAATGACAATTGTAAAATCAGAATAAAATCAAAATCCAGAATGCATAAAAATGATAAAGAAGCCAAAAAAACTTCTGCATATAACCAATCAACAAAGAAGCCAAAACAACTTCAATTTTTCAAGCTTTATTCCAACTAAGTTTGAGAAATTGAACCAACAAACATATTGTTCTCTGAATCAAGCTGTTTCAACCCACCAAACTTAGTAACAAACTCAGAAACTCCCCAAAGAATCTGTTATCACCTAAATCAAGAAACTAAGACTCTTACAAGAAGAAGAGTTAGGCAATGCAGGTTTTGAAACATGCTCATAGAAGGAGTTTCTATGAACCTTAAGAGAAATAACTCTATCACATAATTTTCAAATTAAAGCAAGAATCTGCCCAGTCAAAGATTCCATGCACTGAATTTTAAAGAATCTTTTGAGCATCAAAATTAATTTTAGTTTTTGTTTAATTATTTTAATATAAAACTTAAATCATAAAAAAGTTAACTTAAAAAGAAAAATTGAAGAAGCACAGAAGCAGTAAGTAGTGAACGAGGAGTGTTTAGTGCTTACCAGTCACCAGAAAGACGACGAGGGATGAAAGAGGGATGACAAAGACCAGAGACCACAGATCGGAGAGGCGAGTCGGCGAGGACAGTGACGGCGAGAAGCAGGAGCGACGCCGACGTGGGAATCTAGTGAGGATTTGAGCCCTAATTCCTTGGGTTGGTGAGCGACGGCGGCTGTGACAACGCCGACCGGCTTACTGCGACAGAATAAACTGTGACAGCGAGTCGGCGACTGACTGGTGGTCTGGTGTAGCTAAACCGAGGTTATGGTCCTTGGAGAAGAGTTGAAGAAATGACAAAGAAAGTTGGGAACTAAATGGAAGTGACGGTGAGAAATGAGAACTAAACCCTAATTTCTAAAATTTTATATATATTTAAACCGAGGCTATGGTCCTTGGAAAAGAGTTGAAGAAATGACAAAGAAAATTGGAAACTAAATGGAAGTGACAGTGAGAAGTGAGAACTAAACCCTAATTTCTAAAATTATATATATATATATATATATATATATATATATATATATGGATTCTGGGACTGTCCTGCCCAATGCATTAACTCGCCACAATTTAAAATTATATATATATATATATATATATATATATATATATATATATATGGATTCTGAGACTGTCCTGCCCAATGCATTAACTCGCCACAATTTAAACTCGATCGGATAGGAGTAGAGAGGATATCTGCGAGTACGGATACTACTCCCATATACATATATATATATATATATATATATATATATATATATATATATATATATATATATATATGGATTCTGGGACTGTTCTGCCCAATGCATTAACTCGCCACAATTTAAACTCGATCAGATAGGAGTAGAGCGGATATCTGCGAGTACGGATACTACTCCCATCCCTACTCTAATGCACTTGAGCACAAGATCATTACTTTATAGTTACTTTGTTTTCACAAATGACGGTTTTACCATTCAACAACTACCACAGATCTATGACGAATTGACGATTGTTCATGTGATCCATGTGTATGAAAAAGGCTTGATCAATCATTATTTAAATTTTTAATCGAGGCTTTCTTTTATATAAAATCAATCTAAATTAAAATTCAATCATCACATCATTTTGTATATAATTTTACACCAAGTGTGACAATAATATATTTTTTTAGTTGGCTGAGTAGGTATTCAATTTCACTATTTGAATAAGTGTTAAAAATTCGAATTTCATCGTATATACAATATATTTATCAATAATAACTTTTTAAATAAAATTTAGATATTGATAAATCAGTTTTTAATTTATTAAATTAAAAAATATTATAAAAAATAAAAAAATGATATCTCTAATTATTGATGTAGACATAATTATTAATTGGGTTTATTTTTTATATTAAATTTGGTGTATTTTACTTTTATATACTATACTTAAATGTAGGACAATTTGTAAATGAAAATGATTTGGTGTAGAAAATAGATAATAAAATAAAAAAATAAATATTAAATAAAATTTAAAATTTTTCAATGTTTAAATAGATCTGTTCGATTTACTCTAAAATAATATTGTATTATTAAAAAACAAAATTACACCATTTGATTCTAATGCCATTAATTAAAAAAAATTGAATTTATCTTATACCATATTTTAAAAATGTTATTAGTATAGTAAAATTAGTCACTAAATTTAACTATAAATATATGTGTAGTTTAATTTATTTTTAATATATATTTATATTCTAACATATATTTTATATTAGTGACTAATTTAATAGTTAATTTTAATATATACACAGCATAGTCGCCATATTTTTGTATAATACTAAAACTCCAAAACGACCAATATATTCATCATATTCTCTTTTGGATCTCATAAGAAAAAAAAAGTAAATGACAAGTGGATCTTTTAAAATTTTGACTTTGGACTAGTTAATCCTTAAAAAAAAAAAATAGCAAATGGTGAATATATGATATACTTCTGTCCATTTATCAACTAAAATTTAATGGTAATGCTTATATATACTATTAATTACTCTAGCATGTCTATCTATAGAAGATAGTCACGTAGATAATAATTTTTAGAGCAAAACTTTATTTGCTTTGATAGAATTTGTGATAAATAAAAAATATTTGATAAAAAATATATAAAAATTTAAAAGATAATAAATATTTTACAATCTAAAACTACATTGTATTCATATTCATGTGATAGTAATAAGACATACACAATTATAAATAACCAAACATGAACAATTATATTTTGTGTCGCACTATTTATTAACAAAAAAATATACATATTCACTGTTTATTATATTAAAAATTTTATTGATATTTTTTAAAAAAACTAATTATTCCAAAATCAATCTCTTCAAAGATGAGAAAAATTTTTGCCCAATAATAATAATGAAATGAAAAAATATCTCAAGGGTGATTGAATAATGAACATAAGAGCTAAGCAAATAATTGGATGGTTGGGTCCGAAACCAAAATAAGCAAAACGAAGAGAGAGCAGTTCCACATTCACACTCTTCCTTCTTCCCATGTCCATGGCTTCCTCGAACAAAACGTTATTGCTCAGCACCTTCTTCCTTCTCATCATCATAACGGCTCACCAAGTTTCGACCTTGAAATACCCATTTCACCCTCGGGACCTTCTCCCTCTGCTCCCAAAGCAACTCTCTTGGCCGATCCTCAACTCTCTCCACAGTGCGGTCGACCTTCTTCCGGTCTTCGTCGGCGCCGCCTCTAACTCCTCCTCACCGGATAACTCAGTCGAGTGGAAAGGTGCTTGCTTTTATGAGAACAAGGCTTGGATGGTGTTCCATAACAATAGTCAAACCCAGTATGGCGGTGGCACCCTTCACCTAAAGGTCTCTTTTTTATTTTTATTTTTTTTCTGTGTATTATTAGCTTTTGTTTTAGTTTAACTCCTTCATGTGAATTTCAAGTTTTGGCAATCTAGGCAGATGGTATTTCTTAGAGAGAGACAGACAGAATGAAAATATTGAATTTGAGATTTTAAGATAGGTTTTATTGTAAAAATTGTAGTTTACTACTTGAATTAGATCGATGAATTAAGCAACCTTGTTTTTGCTGACGTTATGAAATCTTAGTATTGACTGGCATATAAGATAAGCATTAAGTAGAAACTGATCATGATTTTTTAGCTATCTTGTATCCCCCCCAAATTCAGTTGGAAAAGTATAAAGATAATCCTGTGGGATTTTGGTGTGCCTGAGTATTTTCAATTTTCGACATATTAGGGTGCCTAAATGAGGAGAGGGTAACAGACCTATTATGGAGTTTTGCTTCAGATACAAGTTTGTGTTTGAGTAGTTTTTGGTAGAATTTGATTGGTGAGATTGACATTTGGAAGGTTTAGAAAATTTCCTTTGGTGGTCATCTAGATTAGATTGCATCAAAAGAGAATGAGGTGACTGGATTTTCCGCAAATCATTATTTTGATAAGTCATTATTACTGTATGCAGTTCTATGTTTATATTTCTATCACCTTCCAATTTTACCGATGCAAACTTGTCTTTGGTCTTAGAAGGAAGCTGACTTATTGCTGTATCTATATGCTTATCTAGGTTAGCGAAGCTCATAGTTGGACATGCTTAGATCTTTATATATTTGCTACCCCGTATCGAGTAACATGGGATTATTATTTCCTTTCACGGGAGCATACACTCGAGTTCAGCGAGTGGGAAGGCAAAGCTGAGTATGAGTATGTAAGTGGCCATCACTCCTCTTTACACTATCATTGAGTACGGTGTTGAAATACGTGTTTTGGTTTTAGAGATACTAACTCTCTTTGTCAATTAGGTGAAAAACCATGGGGTATCAATTTTCCTTATGAAAGCTGGGATGTTGGGAACACTTGAAGCACTATGGGAGGTCTTTCCTTTATTTACAAATACTGGATGGGGTGAGAACTCCAATATCAACTTTTTGAAGAAGCATATGGGAGCTTCTTTCGAAGCACGTCTTGAGCCGTGGGTTACAAATGTCACCGCTGACGATATCCACTCTGGTGATTTCCTTGCTGTTTCAAAGATCCGAGGTCGTTGGGGTGCTTTTGAGTCTCTAGAGAAGTGGGTTAGTGGAGCGTATGCTGGACACACTGCCGTTTGCTTAAGGGATTCCGATGGAAAGCTTTGGATTGGGGAGTCAGGACATGAAAATGAAGAGGTAAAATATTTAAGTTGCATTATCAGTTTACATATCATTTGTTATATATTGTTGTTATTTCTTGATAATTCCATGACTTTCCTTTTATACTAATCCTTCGCAATTTGAAATATTTCTTGAAATCTGTATTTATAGCTTTGAGTATTTTTTTTTATCTTCAAAGAACATTTTCCATTAACCATGTCTTCAACAGAGTAGTTAAGCCTACATTCTCAATCGCAGGGAGAAGATATAATTGCTTTGATTCCATGGGATGAGTGGTGGGAATTTGAGCTGAATGAAGATGACTCCAATCCCCATATTGCACTTCTTCCTTTGCATCCTGATGTTCGTGCCAAATTTAATGAGACTGCTGCCTGGGAGTATGCAAGAAGCATGGAAGGAAAGCCATATGGTTACCACAACATGATCTTCAGTTGGATAGACACTTTAACCGGAAACTATCCACCTCCTATAGATGCTAATGTGGTATTAATGAAATCATCAATTCTTATTAAATTGTGTTAGATTGCATGCAACCTTGAGTTGTTTCCCCCTAAATTTGAAGCCTTATCTTTTCCGACAGACAGAGAATCATCATACATAACATTGATTTTTGCAGAAATTGGCATGAGCTTTGACACAAATTATACAGATAATATAATTTTTTTTCTTCAAGTACTGTATCATCAGCTCATATGTGTCTTATTGTAATTGCTTGTCTGCTACCTAAAAAGGTCTTTGCTTAATTCCAAAAACAAACAAAAAGTGAAGGATAAATTTACAAAATATGTAAACTATGTCTCATATTTGTTTTAGCTACATGCTACAAATCGTACGATTCTCATGAATGAGTTTTTTGTACTTTGTTCCTCTGCAGGTTGCTTGTGTTATGACAATTTGGAGTCAACTACAACCTGCATATGCTGCAAATATGTGGAATGAAGCTTTGAACAAACGACTAGGCACTAAGGTATGCCTGTTTTAGCAGAAGATGCTTGTGATGTGATCTATTGTATATATTAGTACACAATGGTCATTTTGGATTCGTATGTATCAGTATATTCAAGATATTGTTAGGCACCTAATATGAAAAACTCAACTATGTAATATTTTGGTGTACTTACAGGGACTTGATCTTTCACAAGTTTTGGTCGAAGTTGAAAAGCGTGGATCATCTTTTGAACAATTGCTGACAATTCCGGAGCAGGATGACTGGGTCTACAGTGATGGGAAGTCAACTTCTTGCATTGCTTTTATACTTGAAATGTACAAAGCGGCTGGATTGTTCAACCCAATTGCTAGTTCTGTTCAAGTGACAGAGTTTACAGTGAGTTTGTCTATGAAGTTAGAAAAACTTCTTTGTAGTAGTTTCTTGACCAAGTACACATGGACTTACTTTTTTTTTTATGCAATTAATGCAGATAAAAGATGCATACATTCTGAATTTCTTCGAGAACAACTCTAGTCGATTGCCGAATTGGTGCAATGATGGAGACACTGTGAAGCTTCCATATTGTCAGATCAAAGGAAAGTACCGAATGGAACTTCCGGGATACAACAGCATGGAACCGTATCCTCATATGAATGAAAGGTGCCCATCTCTTCCCACAAAGTACTACAGACCTGAAAACTGCTAGGAGTCATCACTCATCATCTCCACTCCATGGGATGATTCTTTCACCAGATTTTTTTGCCTCTTAGATTTGGATCATTTAGGACATACCAGATGAATTATTGATATTGGTTGTAAACATATGTTGAAATAAGAAGTTATCAACAGTTCAACATTGTAGATGTTCTTGTATCAGAAAGTTCATGTATCATGGATTATGATTATCTTTATAGTTTGTAGCTAAATTTGAACATGTAAATATATACAAGATTGCCTTTGTATCATGCAAAATTTATTTAAATGTCTATATCAGATACAAAACCTATCCCAAGTCTTGCAACATTTTCCCCACTCCATGATTGATTTAGCTACATTTTTAGTTGTCTAGTTGGAAATGGTTGGATTGTGAGCTGTGAAAAATGGCACATAACTTAGATGTCTAGTTGACATTGGTTCTTTTCCCGTTTATCCATTTCTTCCCATTTAAACAAACGCAAAATATGGTTAAATTTCATTTTATTCTCTTAAAAATGTACTTTTAACTTAACCACATCATAAAAGTGGAAAAAAAATTCTTCTTAAAAATGCATAATTAATCATTCAAATGATTGAGTGAAAAAATTGGTTTATTATGAACTACTCGTTGATCAATTCTAACCAATTAAGTATTATTATTATTATATATGGTTGTTTGCCAAGTTTAATAGGGAATATCAGAAAGGATCATTAATTGTAAACCGACCCTACATCCTCTTACTCTTCACCTCAGCATTTAATTGAAAAAAGTACAAAATCATATGAAAAAGCCAGCTTGAGATTAATTTATGTGGTAACCTGCCAACAATGGCTTATTTATGGTACTACAGTTCTTGACATGAAGGTTTAGTTTTTAAGGAAGATTTTTCCTTGGCCAAATCTCAATTGGAAGCCCTTGAGTTGGAACTGGCATTGGATCTCTACTGAAGTTATCGTCTGCACATAGTTTCCAACTGAAGCTTGTCACAAGATAATGGATTGAAACAAGAGTTTCAATCCTGGCCAACTCATATCCTGGACATATTCTTGATCCCCCACCAAATGCAATGAAGCAGTATGGAGGAATAGACAATTGGTCTTCAAATCTACTTGGATCAAACTTTGTTGGTTCTGGAAATATGCTATTGTCCATTTGAGTCATTGCTGTAACCCAGAAGATCTATAAACATGAAAAGTTATAGAAAGATTTTTAGTCACTGACATGATTGAATAACTAATAATATAACGAAGTTCATTGATAACTGTCACCCTTAAGATTAGTTGGATGCAGTTTCTCTCAATGGTAAATCTAAATCTTTATTAAGGGAACTTTGAAATTGCACATTTGTGTTAGAAAGTTTATGTCTGAGTGGTGATTATTTATCTTACCTGCCACCCTTTGGGAATAATGTATCCATCATATTCAATATCTGTCACTGCCTTTCTGAAGCCACCAAAGATGGGAGGAAACATCCTAAGAGTTTCCAATGCTACTCTCCATGTGTACTTCATCTTTGCAAGGTCTTCCCAAGTTAGAGGCTCTCCTGATTGCTTGCTTTTTGCTATCTCTTCTTGTTCTGCAAGCACATACCCAAATACATACATGTCTTATACTAGTTTGAGTGAAGTACCAAAATATCCTCTGAAAGAGAACTTTGCCGGCGAAATAACCTGTTAAAAAATGAACATTCATCTGATATACCCAAAAGATTAGCTCTATTTGACAAAATCACTCAATCATACGTCAACTACTTTTGGTTGGCAGAAATGCTTACATGCCATCTGGTTATTCACAACAATGTAAGCAATTCTGTCAACTGAAATCTAGGATTGAGTGAATATGTCAAAGGAAGCTAACCTTTTGGATATTATCGGATGAATATTCAATCCTCCATTGATTATTTTGTCAGTGAAGCAATCTTTCAAAGACTATTTCAGCAGAAATATGCCCCCCTTTTATGTTACACACAGAATTATCTATTAATCATATTCATACCTTGAAGAACTGCTGCAAAAATTGCAGGTTCATTAGCTAAGAGTCTGATAAGGAAAGTGATTAGAACAGATGAAGTGTCATATCCAGCAACCATGACAAGCATGCTATTATGAATGATCTCCTTCTCAGTGATAACCTGTTCATCACCAGCACTTTGTATGCCAATTAAGCAAGTGATCAAGTCTTGGTGAGTAGAGGCTTCATTTCGCTCAAGTTCAACCCTTTTTCTGTCCACAATCTGCTTCAACATCTTCTGGATCCTTGCACTTGCTCTGAGGCTGCGATTGTAGCGTGTGAATGGCAAGTTAATAGGAATTGACCACATTCCTTTGATAATTGTATGGAAAGAAACTAGGAACTGATCTCTCTGCTTTCCAGGCTCAAGACCAAACAAAAGAGAGCAAATTATGTTGAATGTGAGTGTCTTCATCAGAGGTAACACCTACCAAAATAAATAAAAAACAGAAGGTTAGACAATATTTTCTTCCAACATTGATTTGCCTACTACAATTGCTAGAGAAGAAGGAACACTGTAAACTTGCTTTTTGTTAGGATTTGAATGTCTCTTCTTTTCCCTCTCTACATGACATGATTAGAATACTTAGGTTGCATGATTGTACAACTTGTTTTTTCTTAGACACTATTCTGTTTAGCTTTTCATAGTCACATCACATACCTTAACATTCTGTTTTCCCTTCCAATGCATCTCAAGGTGCCTCCTAACTTCTCCATCAATCTTCCCCACATACAGCTTCAAGGATTCTGGCTTGAGGAAAGACATGAGCGCGCTTCTGACTCGCTTATGATCTTCGCCATTAAGTTCAAGTATGTTTCGATCTCCCATGATCATCTTAACGGACTGTGTTTGCTGGTTATCAATTGTGCCTCCATTGTTAGCGAATATGAACTTGTTTGCAGCCTGTCCATAAATCAAAACAGTTGGTGTTCCAAACAAGTTTAGCTTAGAAACAGGACCATACTTTCTGATCCTCTGTTCAATCCATTTCTCTGCATTGTTTGAACGCATTGCTCTAAGAAGGCCAAGGCTTTGACCAATGATTGGTATTCCAAGTGAACCAGGTGGGACCCTTTTGGATGGCTTTCTTCTTCTGATCAAAAGAAGAAGAACTGGGATTAGTAAGAGGAGAGTAGCAAGGAGAACACTCATGGTTTCTTGGATTCTAAAGATTCCTAGCAGTGTTTTCTGTTTCAGTGATGCTTTTTATAAAAAAACAAACTACTCTGAGTAGCTGCAGCCGGCTGTGTACACCTTCCATTGAATCTTTTATATTTTAAACGATTGAAACTCTAGTAGTTAATTAATTCTAATCCAATAATGTTTTGACACATGGTATGATCTAATATTATTTTATTATTGATATGTTTGGCAGTTTAGCTTCTAAATATATGGTTTCTAGCTATTTTATTATACAGGTAATCATCACATCATTGCTGGTATTTTTTTTCTTTCGTCTCTTTTCTCTAATTTTCAACTTTCAAATCAATGCTCAAGAATGCTCAGGATGTCAAAATCTTCATTTATTATAGAGTATGGGTGTTAGAACATAGATAAGAACTGTGAAGAGGATATGTGTATGTAAATAGGCAAGTTCTTCAAAGGCAAAGGTTTCTTGTGCCTACACTATTTTGTTGTTGCTTGTTTGCTTTGTTCTCTTTATATTTGAGATCTATAACAGTTTACAAAGATTTAAGTACCTAAAAGATCAAATTGTTGACAGGGTAGAAAGTAATTCTTGTCCATTTGACAATGTAGGTGGTGTGAGAAAAGAATTAGATACTAAAAGTATTATTATTCATGTAGTATAAGATTTAATAGTAAGGATTTGTTTGGTTCATTGATTGTGTGTGAAATTAAGGAAAAAAGATTTAAAAATAGCTTCTATTATAAAATATAAGTTAAAATATCACTTTTGTCTCAAATATTTATTTGAGAGTTGAGACAAAAATATTACTTTATAATAATAAAATACTAAAATCTACTATATTTTAGCTCAGAAAACTCAACTATTAAAAATTCCGGAAAAGCTCTGCATACAAGCCATTAGGGCTTGTATGCTTTACAAGTTTATTAAATAATAAATTTAAAATACTCGCTCCTCCAGCTACGTTGATTACACGCGCTATATAATATGCCGCGTATATCTAACTTCCAAATTTAAAATATTTGTTTCCTTCTTCGTTTTCGTTATTTTGAGATTTGGTTGTTCTTCTTCTCGCGCGTCTTCCCTCATTCTTCTCCATCGATCTTTTCCTCTTCTTTTCTCACTGGTATGTTCTTCGTTTACGTTCTCTTTTTCTCTCTCTGCAACTCGAGCTTCGTTTTCTCTCTTGATTTGTTGTTTTCTGAAATCAAAGTTCGAACTCGTTTTGAAGATAATGGATCCTTCAAGCTCAGATTCTGCGCTGAATCCAGGCGATGTGGATTATGAATTTGAATCTAGTGAAGTTCCTGAGGTTTGATTTACAGTAATTTGTATAGCATTGTGTAGTTTAAAAATTGCTGAACATTGTTTAATTACCTAGAATTTATAGCAGACGCTCGGGTGTAGATCAATTTCATCTTTGGGTGTATTTTAGCTATAAGTGTGGGTGTATATACACTTTACTGGTTTTTTGTTATTTTTAATTGAGTTGTTGTTGTTCAGGTGTATTATATCAGTCATGATTGGGTGTGTTTTTAGTTTTTGACATGGTGTATTCTGCAGTCTGTGTATTGACAGTTTATGGCTTTAAAGGTCATTCTGTAGTTGAGTTGTTTCGGTTCGGGTGTATCATATTAGACATGATTGGGTGTATTTGTATCATATCTATGGGTGTATTCACAGTTCTGACACGGTTTATTGTGCAGCCTCTCTCTGTTGTTGATGACGAGCTTGTTCCGAAGGTCGGAATGACCTTTACGACCCTTGAAGATGCCGGAAAATTTTACAGGAACTACGCCAAGGCTGCAGGTTTCTCTACAAGAGTTCAGTGCACAAATAGGAAGGGAAACGAGATTAAGAATCAACTGATTACATGTAGCAGAGAGGGAAAATGGAAATCTAAAATATCTCCAACCGAGAAGACCAATCCGACAGCCGGTTTAAACTGTCCTGCAAGAATTTATATACACACATTGAAGGATGTCGGTGCTTGGATCATTTCAAAGGTTGTGTTGGATCATTCACACCCCTGCTGTCCAAGCAAAGCAGAGATGCTCAAACAGCACAGGGAACTAAGCATGTCCATTCGTCGTACGATAGAGAATAACGACGAGGCCGGTATCAGACCAAGCAAAACCTACCAATCATTTGTTGTGGCTGCCGGGGGTCACCGCGAGTTAAATTTCATCGAAAAGGACGTGAGGAATTACATTAGCAGGGAAGTGCGGAATGTTTCCGAACAAGAAGATGCAAAGGAATTCGGGAAATATTTGTTAAGGATGAAAGAGAAGAATCCGAATTTCTTTTTTGAGCTCGAACTCGAGGAGGATCAATTGATTAAGCTGGCCTTTTGGGCCGACGCAAGAAGCAGAGCCGCCTGTGAGTATTTCGGAGACGTCATTTCATTCGACACCACCTACAATACAAACAGGTAACAAACTGTCTTTTTTTATGATGCTAAATTAATTTATTTTTACGAATCCGCAGCAGAGGTGTATATTGGCTGTGTCATTGGGTGTATTCTAAGCATTTGTTGGGGTGTACCTAATGATTTTGCATTCTGGACCATGGTAATTCGTTTCAGGTATAATTTGATCTGTGGTTCTTTTGTCGGGGTGAATCACCACGGTCAGTCAACACTTCTCGGATGCTCTTTGATGAAGAACGAAGAAATTGAATCATTCAAATGGTTATTTCAATGCTGGCTTCGTTGCATGGGAGGAAACGCTCTGAAAGGGTTTCTCACCGATCAGTGCGCATCAATGAAAAGGGCTTTAGAGGCCTGTATGCCAACAACAGTTCACCGCTGGTGTATTTGGCACATCATGAAGAAGATTCCAAGCAAATTAAACGGGTACAAGGGACACGCCGATATCGAACAACAAATGAGCCATGTTGTTTGGAACTCTCACAGCAAAGACTCATTCGATAGGAATTGGAACGATTTTCTGGTGAATTTTGGTCTTGTAAACAACAAGTGGCTCTCAGGTAATGTGTTTTTAAATTCTGCAGCAGAGGTATAAATTGTACGATCGCTCGGGTGTATTTTACTGTGTGTGTTTGGGTGTATTATGCAGATCTGTACGAAGACCGTCACATATGGGTTCCTATCTATCTGGACCACCACTTCTGGGCAGGGATGAGAAGCACACAAAGGAGCGAGAGCATGCATTCATTTTTTAACAAGTACATCACCCGGAACAGCTCGCTCATTCAGTTTGTCAAACAGTACGATAATTGCCTCGGAAGCAGGGAGCAAGCAGAGAGAGAATCAGATGCTGCAGATTTTCATACGGTCATACCATGTGCAACCAAATCCTCCATCGAAGCTCAGTTTCAAGATGCGTACACCCACGCAAAGTTTAGGGAAGTCCAAGCCCAATTCAGAGGAAAGGCGAATTGCATCACCAGATTAAAGAATTCCGCTCTAGGCTATTCAGTATACGAAGTCGGAGAACAAGTTTCCAGCTCAATATTCGACAAGTTCGCGGTTACCTACGACTCAGTTGCAGCCGAGGTAAAATGCCAATGCTTATTATTCGAGTCGAGAGGGATACTGTGCCGTCACGCACTAAGCGTGTTAAGCTTCGAACAAGTAAGCCAAGTTTCCCCTAGATACATACTGGAACGATGGAGCAAGAAGGTAAAGAGGTGACACACACACATCAAGAGCAGCCACGACGAGCCACTAATGGAGCCAAGAAGCAAGAGGTTCGACCAACTGGTTTTTCGTTCGCAAAATATTTGCGAATTTGCCTCCGAATCGGAGGAGCTGACTGCAATTCTGCACCGTGCGTACGATAACGTCATGGCCGAGATGGAAGCACTAAAAGCCAAAAGGAAGGGGACATCTTCTTTATCCCACGAAGACGCCAACTTGGAATCCGTTAACGAGCTTCAAAGCCCGCCAAGGATTCGAACAAGAGGACGTCCAAAAAACAGGCTAGGTTCAAAGCTGGAGAAACAGATTGCAAATGACACAAAGAAGAAGAAGACGAAAGTTTTAAGCGAGGTAAATGTAATGTTCTTTAAATTTGTGGCGATTGAGTTTATTTTTCTAGTTAATAGTTTAGCTAATGCGTGAGTGTTATATTCAGATAAACCTGTTTGATGCTGCATCAGCGGCGCATTCAAGTTGCAGCCAATATCAGGGACAAGTTATAAATTATCAGTTCAGGGTACCAGCAGCAGGGGATAACTCTTTGGGTGTATAGTTATAGAGAGTATGAGTGTAAAATCCCTGTTACTTTTGGGTGTATTTTTGTTAATAGACAATTTACATATAGACACATATATAGATACATATAGAACAAAAGCTGTAAAAATTCACAGGTTATGGGCGATATATTTCAGTTGATGTTTTTTTTCATATTTTAGTACTTGTAATTCATTCATTTTGAATACTGCACAGACAATTGGGTGTATCTTTTATTCAACCTTGGGTGTATTATTAGACTTGCGTTGGGTGTAACAGTTTATAATATGCGTATGCCTTGATTTTTTGCTTTATGTTTTACCACCTGTAATACAGTTTTTCAATACATCACAGACAATTTACCAGCACAGATAGTTTAACTATGGGAAAAAATATATATGGAATAGAAGTTTTTGATAAATGGCAAATATTTACATCATTTGTTCAATTTACAAACTACCCAGTTTCTATATCCTCAGAATTAATCTGACAAAACGGACTCAATAATACAGAGGATGGCTTCGACAGCCTTATAGCACTACTCTCTCTAATTGCCCGATCTCTCTGTTTATTCATCTCACTGAATAGTATTCGGGAAGCATACTCCACTCTATAGTGGTCCACCTCCTCCTACAATTAAAAAGTATGTTATGTTTAAACAGAAATATTAATTCAGTAAAGTAATACAGAGTTATATAGTTCTAAAGACAGTTACCTGTGTCCAATTATCCCATTCATACTTCCCCTTTTTAATGTTTTCCGGCTCTATTAACTCAAGCCACTTCATTACGTAAATAGCGCAGTCATAGCTGAAAACGAAGAAAATAAATTACAAATCTCATTTAGGAAAGTTTAAGGTTCAGAGTCACAAATCTATACCTTGTTTTTTGGCCTGAAATTTTAACATATGGTGCTTTAATTTCCTTCTCCTTCTCGCCTTTCTCGAGAGGTTTCCCGCCGGCATATGCTATCAATCTTGAAAATACATATCCCTTAAATACCAAAACAAGTCAGTAATACACCCGAATCAATGGACAAGATACACCCAATCGAATATGGAATATACACCCAACTCAAATTTCAAAATAGACCTATCTATTAAAGTAAAGAAGACAGAGGGAACTTACAGTGAATTTATTAATGTCCTTTCTCTCTTTGCTTGGAGCTTTTTTGTGTAGCGGGTCAAGTATTTGACATTTCCGCGTTCTTGTATTTATTAGCCATAACCACCAATGTCCCGAGTGGCAAACAGGAGCAAAAATCTGAAGGATTGCCACATTTCAACAGTCTGTTATTTTATTTGGCATATAAGTAAATAAGCGTACTAACAAATTTACGAAACAAAAACTTACATATGGATGCGAACTTAATTTTTTTCTATCTATGAAGGGAATGAAACTGGGGTAGGCTTCCACCATGAATTCTCTGTTCGTTTTCGGAGATATGAATTCCCCCCTTGGGTGATCCGAAAGTGCCATGCTCTGCAAGAATTGCAATACAAGAAATGAAAACATGAAAATACACAACTTACACCCAATCTAAGCTAACAAATACACCCAAATCAATGCATAAAATACACCCAAAGTTCGTAGAAGTAACACTTACCACAATATCGGGGGGGAGACAGTATATTTGTGCCTGAAACCTCTTTTCCTTTTTCTGGTTTAGGATGAGGCAGATGGCAGATACAATCTAGAAATCAATTTTAAATTAATAAACATTGCAGTTGACTTTGGTGTAAAAACATTAATGTTAGTCTAAAATTACCTGAGATTCTATATCACTGTTTGCCTGGAGGGATGCAAGGTGAGTTCTCATCAAAATGTATTCTCCTTGGCCAGTCAGAGTGCATATCTCCTCAAACTCGTTAGTATCGCCCTTTGCATCTTCCTTCAGTCTCATCCCCCAGATGTAGCACTTTTCTTTCATATCATCCGTAATTTGATTTATTCCCCCCGGGGTTTCAAACTTAGCAGAACTTTCTCCCCCAGTCTCCCTCTGAATTTTTGGACTTTCGCCTTTTCCCTTTGACGCACTGCTTGCTAACTTTTGGACCAAACTGTCCAATTGTTCTAGCATAGTTGCAGTTTCTGGAGATTTTTCCCTTTCAGACTCCTGCGTCGACGCCCCCTCCTGGCTTGAATCTGTCAATCCGAGGCTGAATGATGGCATCCCCGGATCTGTTTTAGGAACATAGGCTGCTGTCCGTGCCATCATCAACAGGGCAGCAGCGTCCTCGGCGTCTGGATGACTGCATCATTATGTATAAGAATAAGAGTAAGAATAAGAATATACGGATGACAAGCAAAGATTGATTCTAGTCTAATTAACTTACATTTTTGTTGGAGCTGGGGGAAGCTTGGGTGTTATTTTTTGATGTTGTTTGGGGGTTTCAGGAGTGCTGCACAGTTACACAAAATCGATCAGGAAGAGTATACACCCAAACTCTTAGCAAATATACACCCAAACCCTAAATAAATATACACCCAATACTATTTTCTTACGTTTCTCTAGCCCCTTCAATCTGTAGCATAGGGGTTGGTTCGGAATCTGCGTCAGTGGTTGTTTGCTGGGATGGCGGCACAAAAAACTGGATCGGGACTCTAAACAAGAATAAAAATGAAAGGTTAACAACGTATTTGAAAATAATAAGGTTATAAGGTTGAAATATTCTTGGATAACTCACATTGCAAGCGCTTCCGACGGCGTTTGTTCCCTAACAACCATCATATTCGAATCATCCGGAGTCAACCTAAAATACACCCAAAGAAGGTCAACAAATACACCCGAACAATTCAAAAAGAAGACGGGCTTTGTTTTTTGAGAACTTACATAATTGCAGTTTTTGCTTTTTTTTTGCTGCCTTTTTTTTCTTGAATAAAATAATAAAAGACTTTTTTTTCTAAAAAAATATATACAGAATTAAAAGTAGAAGTTATTAGAAGAACAAAAGTAACGGTTATTTGAAAGAGAAATTACATGCTCTGAGACGGCTGGTTTACACTACTCTGTTCTGTGCGTCCTTGAGAGGAAGGATCATCACTTCCCAAGTTCACAGCCGGTAGTCTAAACAGATATCATGTTATTCAAACGAAATATACATCCAACTTAGTAAACAAGATACAACCAACTTGATCCACAAAATACACCCATATTGTTTCACAGAATACATCCAAATCACGATAACAAGAATTTATTAAATAATAAAGCTTCTTACGTTTCAGAGGACACATAGCGACCTTCTGTCGATCGCAGGTCAGCCTGGTTGTCCCTGCAAAACAAGATACAATTATTAGCAAACAAAAGACACCAAAATCTTAAATACACAACACAGCAAGACATACCCCTCTGCAGCAGATTTATGAACGTTTTTCCCTAGCAATTCATCAAGTTCGTCACTTGATATTTCATATGTCTCACTACATTCATAAAATAAGACGTTAACAAAAATAATTACGATGATAGACCGTAGGATAGCTTACGAGGTACTGTACCCGTAAAAGTATTGATCTTCTTCAGCAGGTGAATCCTCCACAACTACTTTTTTCTTTTTTTGTGGTGTTCTGGGTGGAAAAAAAAAAACAGTACCAATCAGAAATAAAAAATTAATTTTATCACAGAATATTAATGAAAGAAGTGCTTACTCTTTTGGTGTTGTTTTTGTTTTTTTCTTTTTCTTCTTCTTCTTCCCAGGTGATGATTCTTCGCTCCTATAAGTCAATAAAAGACACCTCAGTTAATACACAAAATCTTTATAAAGAATCCAAAAGAAAGGAGTAATAATTTCAGGACATTACTCATCACTTGGTTCAGATTCAGATTCTGAATCAGAATCTGACTCCTCTTCCCTCTGCTTTCTTTTTCTTGAGTCCATTCTGCAGGCAAACAATCATCATTTAGAACATACTAAAAATACACCCAAATGAATTCACGAGATACACCCAACTGAGTATACAATATACACCCAACGCAGCAAACGAAACACACCCTGCTTAATAAGCTACATACACCCAACGTGATCAAACAAAATACACCCAACTCGAAAAAGAAATTACACCCAAGTATGGTACTTACTTTTTCCCCTTTTTGCTGGGGTGTTTAATTTCTGAATCCTCCGAGTCTTCTTGAGCCTCAGACTCAGAGGTAGAAGTGTCACTATCGGTAGTTTCTGTCTCCGAAGACGATGTTGAGCTCGCCTTCCTTTTTTTTGTTTTTTTTATTTCTTGTTTTTTTTTGTTTTTTTTCTTTTTTTCTCATTTTTTCTTTTGTCTCTGCCAAATTCAGAATCCCCTGAAACATGAGATATTTTAGTTAGCACCATTCGGGTAAATAAAGTACACCAACTTATTATGATTACTCACCAAAATTTCCTCTCTCTCTTCATTCATTCTTTTCACCAACTGCTCCTTAGTCCAGTTGGCAATCCATGGCTTTGGTGGTCTTTCAACCCTGTTCTTGCGTTTGTTTTTTGAAAGGTAAAAGTAGATTATCATCAGGGCGAAGAGGCAGCCATTGATTGCCTTCTTCTTCTTCTCTTGATAGTCTGTTATGCCCCTGATCATGAAGGTCAAAACATGTCCCCCCCAGTTTCTCTCCTTTATGCCGTCCATCTTAAAAATCGGGACCAGGTGCACGGGCGATATTTTGTTTATCGTCGTTGGCAAAAGGAATGCCATCTGTATGTAGAGGATGAATATCCTCTTGAACATCAGGCGTTCCTCTTCGTTGCCAACGCCGATTTCCATCATTTCATCGGTAAGACTTTTGAGGGTCTTACCCTGAAATCTTCTATAAATTATTTTGTCATCATCAGAAAGTTTCTTATAGTCAACTTTCTCAGGAAATAGATCTCCTACAAAAAGGAAGACAACAAAGCATCCAAGTCGGTTCAAATACACCCAAGCATCAGGTTAATATACACCCAAGCAACAACTTAATATACATCTATAATTTTGAGCTAATTACCTGTTGCATTGATGCCAAGCGCATCACCTATTTTTTTTGGGGTTATATGGAAAGAACCATATCCTGTCTTCAGTTTGTTCTCCCCAAGTTTGAAGTTTTTTGCCAGCTCCCTTAAGAGTTGGTGATCCACCCTCAGTGGTGGGATGTGCATCAACCCACCGAATCCAAGATCCCTCACAATTGCCTTCTTCTCCTCAGTCATGTTTCTGAACTTATCATTCAGGAGATGTGTGGCACATTTCAGGTCTTTGGTTTAGTTTCTTGCTGCCATTTTCTCTGAAACTAAAAATACACCCAAAGATATCAGTAATATACACCCATATATATATGACTCAGATATACCCATTGATAACAATTAAAATACACCCATTGATAACAGTAAGATACACCCATATATATGAGTCAGATACAGCCAAAGATATTCGCAAGATACACCCATTCATAACAGTGAGATACACCCATAGATATTATTCAGATACACCCAAAGATGTCAAACAAGATACACCCATTGATTACAGTGAGATACACCCATAGATATTATTCATATACATCCATATAGATATCAGACAGATATCACTCAACCATGCTTCAATATAAAGCCACATTACAAGGTTAAACAGTTTACACCCCCGAATCTACGGAATAAACCCCCAAAAATCAACAAAAATAGCAGGAGAACTTAGAATAACAATGTAGAACGACGTAGAACTTAGAAGAACGACGTATAACTTAGAAGAACGACGTATAACAAAGAAGCAAGAGTAATAGTAAACCCTAGCAGAACGACGTAGAAGAAAAGTAAAATATACAGTATTTTAATGGACTTACGTTGAGTATTCTTGGTTTGTTTTTTCTTCAGATTCTTCACAGAGAGGTTGATGGTGTTTTGATGCAGTTTTCGAACCACGATTTCTATATTTTGAAACTTGATTTTCGCTCGAAAATGAGAGGGTTTCGTTGTTTTGAAAGTGCCTTGAGAAATGGATGAAGTGGAAGAAGTGGAAGAGTCTCCCATACATAACCGTTCGAATGCTGAGCGCGTGATTTGGACGCGGCATCTTATCTCTCTTTCATGCGCGTAATTCGTGTTTGGGCTGGGCCAACTTGGTTGCTTGTAGGCTTGTATGTGTAGCAGGCCCGTAAAAATTCCACGGCTGTATGTCTAGTGGTATCAAACTGTGGCTTCAAGCGTTAGATTCCGTAGAGCGTATGGACAAACTACTTTGCAAACACAAGATTGACCTTACATTCTTGTAATCCTAATATATATATATTGGAGGGTAAATATTACTTTAAAAAATCAGAAAGTGGATATTACTTGCCAATTTCGCTTAAGTTTTTAGGCACATTGGTTTTTTATTTCTTCCCATTTTTATCTTTTTTTTTTTAATTTTTAGGACTTGTACTTGGAGTAGGCCTGGAAACCTTTTTTTCATGAGCGTAAGTTTTTTAGAAGTATCATCGGCATGATTTAGTTAATAAGTAATAGACTTATAGTCCCTGAAAGTCACTAGTTTGTTGGTAAGATCAGCACCCCGAGTATGACTTAACAGAATAAGTCAGTTCATGATTTAACCGAATTTAACTACGTAATACATCTCAGATGACAGGTAGATTCAAGCCAAACCAGGAAGAATTTTATTTCCAGAGTATGGACAAATGAATATTTAGACAGTAGCCAAATAACAAATGTTAATACATTTCATTTGCAATTTCCATCAATTTAGTCAATCATGCAATAAACAAGGTGCTTGCCAAGTGTGGTATGGTGATATGGTCTCATACTCTCATGTATTAGACAACGGAAACAACTACTTTCAGTTCCATACAATGAAATCACCAAGTATACAAGTACAATGATATAGTTCAGTCATCTGAGAATGTATGCAGGTCGTCCAAACATATCTTGATTCTAGGAAGAAAACATTTGGATATATCATTTTATTGTTCACTCTGCCTTGGCAGAGAGATGGTTGCCACCAGTTGCTAGTTTGAAGAAATAAAAGAGGGTCATAAGAGCACTGCAACAAGAAAAGAAAGGCAGAATGTCTTAATTCCATACACAAGCAATTCAATGTTGCAGCTTGGAATGCAATCAATGAACATCCATAGGCAGTAGTTTATAAATAATAAACAGCCTAACCTAAATTGCCCCAAGTCAATAATATCAACTAAAATTTAAAGATCAAATTATAAAAGTAAAATAATCCACCGCCAGCATAAATGTTCAGTGAGACACCATTAACAATGTTTAATGCAAAACAGTGCTTGGTGACAGGTGGAGCAATTGGACAAAATATAAGGGTAATATATAGTGTTACTATAATCACCAATGAGATGCTAAAACAAATTATCTTGAAAAAATGGGATGGGGCAGCCTTCATTTTCTAGAAAAATAAAAGGTTCAGAGAAAATAACTAGCTTTGCGGGTTTGCATTAATTTCATCATATAATCACAAGTTGACAACTCCAGTGAGAATAAATATGTTTGGCGTATGAGGGTGAGAATTAATCCATTATCTTAATTACCTAAGTCCTGCTACAAGACCAGCAGGCATAATCTTGGATGTTTCCATGTATCTCTGTCCCATGACCCATGTTAGTGCGACTGCGGTAACTGAGAAAAAAAGAAGAGATTATTTCACAAATATTTACCATAGTTAATGCAGCGTGAATGGCATGTAAGATGAATATTCATGATTAATTTTTGGATGCATAGATTCGAACAATGCATTTCATTTAGTTCTATTCTGCCAAAGTTTCTGCATGCACTTATTATTATTTGGTAGGGCTAATGACAATCGTTGCTGATTGTTGCTCGTATGGAGAATGCTTTTACATTCAAATGTCTGCATTACTGTTATAGATATAACCATTTATGTTGCCCCTCCTATCAGCTTAAGCTTTTTCATTATCATTGATTCTCAAAAAGGTTTAAGGTTTTATAAAGTCAAACAGAATCTTTATTTTCTGTGTAACCAACTAGACAGATCTAAGAAAAACCATTCGGATCTTAACAGACATAGCAGCAATCCTAGAGCACTCACTCAGCTCTACTTTATATGAAAAATTTATTTCTAAAGAATCCTTCTCTTCTCTTCTAGTGAATAGTAACAAACAAATTTAACAGAAAACAAACATGTTCTTTCAATTTGTAGGCATTCTAAACCTAAAACAATTTTCAATATACAATTTTACTTTCAGAACAATATCTTCGTTCACTTTACTAACGAGGATAAATGCATTTATACAGATCTCTCATCTCTTTATTATGTATCACCTATTTCACTCTCTCCCTCTTAGAAAATCCTACTAAACTAGTAAGCTTCTGATTAGTTAAATTAGAAGCTATAAGCTACTTAAAATCTTAAAAACCAAAAACAGAATCAATTTACTACTTTTAATTTGATTAAATTGATCATTATTTTTACTCTTAAGCAGATTCAAATCTTCCAAATCCTAAAATGAATCACACAAACGGACCAGCTAAATCACGATTTCTAAACATACGACTAAATTGAAAGTCAACGATGAAAATAATACAAAATCTGAGTAAAACAGAAGCAGCTGAAGGATGAGAAAGAGCTATTACTTGTTTCGATAAACAAAGCGAGGTAAGAGTTCTTGCGCTTGTTGAAGGCATTGAGACTGAGATAACCGGCGAAGATGAGAACCAAGCCGGAGCCAACGCCTCCGCCGAGAGAAGCCAGGCTTCCTCTCCTGATGAAAGCGAAGAGTCCACCGCCTACCAGAATCAAACCGTACGGAATCGTGAAGCAGAAATCGTGCATTTTGTATTTTTTTCTCGGACAGGGAAATTTTCCCGGAGAATTCAGATGTTTCGAATCGGAGAAACGAGAGAGAGAGAGTAAAGAAAAGAAATGTTAGCTCAGATCGCAAGGAAGACCGGAAGAGTGTGTAAAAATCTGAAAAACTGTGAGCTAAGTGGCGCGTGGATTGCACAAGTCAATACTAATACAAAATGGGAATTTTACTTTGCGTTTCCGTATTTGCCCCTTGACTATTGAGTAATTTCGAAATTGTCCTTTTTGGTTCGTTGGGTCAAAGTCAACCTATTTCTTTCTTAAGTAAAATAGTCCATGAATCCAAACCATACAAATCAATCTGACGGTTGAGATTAAATATTTTATTTCATTTTTCTAAATAAAATGCAGTTAGAGCATGCAGCAACGTTATTTCAAGAACCTTTGGTGAACTACTATATCTGTGGTAGTGTAATTAAATTTAATATTTTAGACAACTTTTTAATATTGGATTTAAAATCATTTTTTTTATGTAATACTCTCTTCGTCACAAAATAGTTATATGAATTAAAAAGATAATTAAAAATACCTTAATTTTAAATAAATTTAAATAGGTATATGAAATTATGGTTATCAATTATTTAACCCTTACATATACGTACACTCTCGTTTTTTATTTATTCTCTCTCTTTTTAATAGTGTTAATAAAGAGAATTATATATCATTAAATATTTGTGTAAAACTATTTGGTGAAATTGTGTTATGTACTCTCACAATTACGCAATTTTACTTCCATCACAAAATGAATTCGAACAATCTTCACTGCAAATTTATCCTTGGACCACTAAAATGTAATGGAATTGCTTGAATAAACAATTGGTACCTAGAGAAAAACTAAATTAAAGAACTAATTCTTTACCTAGCTTCTATATGGTAATATTCTTTTTTTTCATGCCAGCCTCACGTTTTATTTTTTTTGTCATTTCTATATATTTACCAGTTTCCTTCATTCCTTTCTTATCTAATTTAATATCTTCACCAATCATTTTGAAGTAACATATTTTCATCATCCACATTGCATTGCACATTAATATCATTATCGTTCCCTTGTATATTTCAACATACCAGGTAAACAATACGATGGGAACACTTGTTTTCCTCTCACTCTATTATCTAATAATTAACCTCTCACGTGTATATGCATGTTACTATTTTTAGTCTTAGTCTTGTGTATGTCATGGAGCGATAATTTATCAACATATAATATGATACAATCTATATATATTATATATTTATATACCTATATAATAATATATACTAATAGGCTTCATATAAATAACCGTATTTCGTTATTGTTGTAGACAAGATAGGCCAATTAATGTTAAGTGTTTACTTTGTCTGAGAACACAGAATATACCTTTTTTTTTCTTCTCGTTTTTTTTATCCAAGAGTGTTAGGGGGCAACAAATTTTATATTTTGTAACTATTAATTGATCATTAATAGTATTTTTAATAGTGTGAAATTATATCCCATGATAAAAAATTACTCATTTTTTTTATGGTTAAGTGCCGACAAAATTGTTAAAAAAGTGCTGGCCTGGACTTTTAGCTATCAAATTTTGTAACTTGTAGATAAAAGGTTCATGCATGGCTTCTATATATAAATGTTGACTAATCAATTGAACATTGAATAATCTAATATATTAGGCTGTTATCATTTCTAATGGTTACGTTACGTTGTGATGCATGCATGTGGATAGATATATGGAGAATCATGTAGCTATAGCGGTTGAAGCAATGCTGAAGAACGCACAACCTTTGTTTACAACCGAAAGTTGCTGCATCTACAAGGTGCCCAGTCAAATCCGCCAATCAAACGAAGATGCATACACTCCAATGATTGTTTCTATTGGCCCTCTTCATCACGGGAATTCCAAGTTGGTAATTATGGAATCCCACAAACAGGTTTATTGTCAACATTTCATTCAGAGATCGGAGGTAAGTTTAACCGACTTGGTGAGTTGTGTGCAACAGTTGGAACCTCAAATCCGTGCATGTTACTCTGAGAAGATCGATCTCACAGTGGATGAATTGGTGAAGGTGATATTCATAGACTGTTGTTTCATAATTGAGCTTTTCCTCGGAAAAAGGTGGATGAGAAATGATGCCATCCGTTCAAAATCGTGGATGGGTACTCGGGTAACGCAAGATTTGATATTACTTGAGAATCAGATTCCTTTTTTTGTCTTTGAGAAGATATACAATCTAGCTTTTGCTTCTCGCTTAAACGGTGGTCAACTCCGTTCATTTATGTGGGTTGCTGTTATTGTGTTTTCATATCACAACAAACAAGGAGTGTTACCACCTGCAGGTGGCGGTATAGCACACTTCACTGATCTGGTTAGATACTTGTACTTGCCACCATCTCATAGAATACCTTCAAGGAACCGTGTACCATTAGTTATTGGTCACAGTGCATCTGAGTTAGTTGAAGCAGGTGTCAAGTTCACAGTAAATAAACCATGGCACGGCATTGGCATACTAGACTTGGAATTTGAACATGGTATTCTTAAAATCCCGCATATTGTAGTAGATGATTTCACTGAAGTTTGGTTGAGGAACATTGTGGCTTTGGAGCAGTGCCACTATCCTAATGACCACTACATCACTGACTACGTTAGCTTCCTTACTCGACTTGTCAACAGAGACAAGGATGCGGATGTCCTCATCAAAGCTGGAATAATTGAGAGTATGATGATAAGTGGTAATGACACTTCAGTGGCTAAGCTAATCAACGATGTTGATAAAAATATTACAGTGTCAAATGTCAATGCTAATTATCTCAAAATTTCTGATGATTTGAAAGCTTACTACAAGCATCCTTGCCACACTAAAATGGCAACTCTCAGACGCGATTATTTTACCACTCCATGGAAGACAGCAGCTTCCATCGCTGGAATTGTATTACTCCTTCTTACTTTTGTTCAGACTATATGTTCTATTCTCCAAGTTTAATAAGTAGTACTAAGTTCTTACTTTTGTATTCTTTCATTAATTTAAGATTGTAATATATGTTACTACTCTTTTGAATTTGTAATTTATATATATTATTGTTGTTGCATTTCATTTTAATTTGTGAATAATAATTAGATTTAGCCAGAAAGCAAAACAAAACACTACCAAAGTGATTGGAGAAACAAATAAACATGCGCGTTACTCGGAGAAGATGAGATCAATCTCACAGCGGATGACTTCATGAAGGTGATATATATTGATATTCTTAATTATTGAGCTCTTCCTAGGAGCTGAGTGGACAAAGTATGATGTTTTCTTCTCAAAATATTACAACTTACAACTCTTACATATTTTAAATATAAGGTCTCTAAATAGTTTATAAATGAAAATTTTTATCTCATAAATTAAATTTTAAAGTTAAAATTGATTCACTCAATCTCAAAATTAATATAACTTATAATTTAATAAATTATATTATATATATATACACTAAAATTAGCTACAAATATATTGTTAGACTTAGATTTTGAACATGGTATTCTCACTCTAATATGACTATACCTTTGGTGAATTGAAGATGATGACTATGGTCTATCTACAAATCAGGGAATGATTAGTGGCAAAGTTTTGACCTCCTTAATAACTTCTATCCCAAAATGAGTTCCAACAATCTTCACTGCAAATTTATCTGATCCATGGACCACCAAAATGCAAGGGAATAGCTTGAATAAACAATTGGTACCTAAACAAAAACTAAACTAAAGAACAAATTCTTTACTTCTATATGTGGTAGTTTTCTCTTTTTCATGTCACGGTTTTTTTTTGTTTTTGTTTTTGTCATTTCTATATATTTACCAATTTCCTTCACTCTTCCCTTAGCTAATTAATCAGTATTTTCATCAATCATTTGAAAGTATCATATTTTCATCATCTACATTGAAGTGAACACTAATATCACATTAACGCTTGTATATTTTCACATACCAATTACCAGGTAAACGACACAATGGAAACACATATTATTTATTTTATCAATTCATATTCAAATTCTGTATAATATAAATACAAATTACACTAATATATATATATATATATATATATATGGTAAATGCTATCTAACCCCCTCTAAAATAACATGTAAGTTACCCTTCATTATGTGTCACATTGTAATTGGTCCTTATCTTAACCATAGTTGAGTTATTTTATAATTTATTATTCTTAAAATATCAAAGCTCCACTCCCGTTAATTGAAGCATATTCCACTCCTCCATTTTTTGTTCATCACTTCATCACCTAGATTCGGTCCTTCCAAGCACCGTTGTGTTCGTGACAAAAAGCACCAACGTCATCGCCATCTACTGTCTTCCCACACAACCTCTAATTAATGGTTAATTTTAGTTATTAAATTTTTTTATTAAAAAAATATATCTTTATTTAATTACGTGACGGAACATATATTTATATGTAAAATATAATATAATAAAATAAATCTATTCAAAGTATTTAAAAGTTTAATTAAAATTATGAACATACAAATATAATAATAAAATTTGTACTCCAAACAAATAAACATATTTTTTATCATACATATATTATTTAAAAAATAAATATATTATTAAAATTAATAACAGAAATTTAAAATAATAAAATTTAACTTTTTTACCGTATTTTTTATAGTATTTTTATTTTTTTTAATTTTTAAATTATTAGTACTTTATTATTTAATTAAAAATTAAACAAATTATTTTTATGAAAAATTATTTTTTGTATTATATTAGAGAAGAGACCAATATAGTAGTTTAAAAAATAAATTATATAAATATTTAAGAGATAAATATGAAATACATACCTAAAATAAATAAAACAGACAAAATGGGAGTACTATTGAGAAATGGAGAATTATTTTTGTCTGTTTTATTTATTTTAGGCATGTATTTCATATTTTTCTCTTAAATATCTATCTATATAATTTACTTTTGTATTTAAAAATTTTAATATTATCTATTTTTTATTTAAAATTTATTTTTACATTATTTTTTAGACTGTTATATTAGTCTCTTCTTTAAGATAATACAAAAAATAATTTATCATAAGATAATTTATTTAATCATTAATTAAATAATAAAGTACGAATAAATAAAAAATTAAAAGAATAAAAATATTATAAAAAATACTTGTAAGAAAGTTAGATTTTATCATTTTAAACTTGTGTTATTAATTTTAACCATTTATTATTTTTTAAAATAATTTATGTACAATAAAAAATATATTTTTTCTGATTTTAATTATACTTTTAAATACTCTAAATAGAGTTATTATATTATATTTTACATATGAATATATGTTCTATCGTGTAATTAAATAAAGATTTATTTTAATAAAAAAATTAATAACCAAACTAAATATTACTTAGGTATGTATTTCATATTTATCTCTTAAATATTTACACAATTTATTTTTTAAACTGTTATATTGGTCTCTTCTCTAATATAATATAAAAAATAATTTTTTATAAAAATAATTTGTTTAATTATTAATTAAATAATAAAGTACTAATAAATTAAAAATTAAAAAATAAAAATACTATAAAAAATACGGTAAAAAAATTGAATTTTATCATTTTAAATTTCTGTTATTAATTTTAATAATATATTTATTTTTAAATAATATATGTATGATAAAAAATATATTTATTTTTTTGGAGTACAAATTTTATTATTATATTTGTATGTTCATGATTTTAATTATACTTTTAAATACTTTGAATAGATTTATTTTATTATATTATATTTTACATATAAATATATGTTCCATCACGTAATTAAATAAAGATATATTTTTTTAATAAAAAAAATTTAATAACCAAATTAACCATTAATTATGTGGGTAAACAGTGATTCACGCCAAAAAGAGGCACTGGCTATACTATACTGGGAAGAGAGGTTGTGTGGGAGGGCATGACGATGACGTTAGCGCTTCTTGTCACGAACGCGACGGTGCTTGGAAGGACCAAATCTAGGTGATGAAGTGATAAACAAAGAATGGAGGAGTGGAATGTGCTTCAATTAACGGGAGTGGAGCTTTGATATTTTAAAAATAATAAATTATAAAATAACCCAACTATGGTTAAGATAAGAACCAATTACAATGTGACACGTAATGAAGGGTAACTTACATGTTATTTTAGAGGGGGTTGGGTAGCATTCACCTATATATATATATATATATATAGAGGTATGTATCTTGTGTTGGTAACAAAATGTGAGTTATAAACAGAATGCTTGCCTCGTCTTAAAATAGATATAGCTAGCTAAATTTGTCCATAACTTGTAGAGAAAAGGTTCATGCGTGCATGGCTTTCATTAATTATTATCATTTCTATAACCTTTCTTTCTTTCTGGTGGCGCTCATGCACGTACATATATATATATGGAGAATCATGTAGCTAAAGAGTTGGAAGCAATGCTGAAGGAGACACAACCTTCGCTTACAACCAAAAGCTGCTGCATCTACAAGGTGCCCCATGAAATCCGTCAATTTAACGAAGATGCATACACCCCAGTACTTGTTTCTATTGGCCCTCTTCATCACGGGAATTCCAGACTGGTAACCATGGAAGGTCACAAACAGGTTTATTGCCAACACTTGGTTGGAAAATCGGAGGCAAGTTTGAGTGATTTGGTGAGTTGCGTGCAACAGTTGGAACCACAAATCCGTGCATGTTACTCTGAGAATATCGATCTGACAGCGGATGAGTTGGTAAAGGTGATATTCATAGACTGTTGTTTCATAATTGAGCTTTTCCTCAGAAGTTATGAGCACAAGACAGAGGATGATGATGTTATCCTCTCAAAAGTTTGGAAGAAGGTTCGAGTACAATATGATTTGATATTACTTGAGAATCAAGTTCCTTTGTTTGTTCTTGAGAAAATATACAATCTAGCTTTTGCTTCTCGCTTAGATAGTGGTCGATTCCCTTCATTTATGCGGCTTGCTGCTGACATATATTTTTCACATTTCAACACACAAGGAGTGTTATTACCAGCAGCTGGTAGCAGTATAGCACACTTCACTGATCTGCTTAGATACTTCCACTTGCCACCATCTCATAGAATACCTTCAAGGAACTTTAGACCATTAGTTCTTGATCACCGTGCATCTGAGTTAGTTGAAGCAGGAGTGGAGTTCCAAGTAAATAAATCAAGTAATGGCATACTTGACTTGGAATTTGAACATGGTATTCTTAAAATCCCACACGTTATAGTGCATGATAGGACTGAAGTTTGGTTGAGGAACATTGTGGCTTTGGAGCAGTGTCATTATCCTCGTCATCACTACATCACTGACTACGTTCGCTTCCTTGCTCAACTTGTCAACACAAACAAGGATGCGGATGTCCTCATCAAAGCTCGAATAATTCAGAGCAATGTAAGTGGTCATGACACTTCAGTGGCTAAGCTATTCAGAGATGTTGATCAGAATATTATAGTGGTGAATCATAATGCCAATTATCTCCAAATTTGCAATGACTTGAATGCTTTTTACGAACATCCCTGCCGCACTAAAATAGCAACTCTCAGACGCGATTATTTCACCACTCCATGGAAGACAGCAACTTCTATTGCTGGAATTCTATTGCTCCTTCTTACTGTTATTCAGACTGTATGTTCCATTCTCCAGCTTCATTCTTAAATAACCAGTACTAAGGCTACTACTATAGCCACATGCATTCACAATAGAGACTACTTAAATTCGAGATTTGTTAGTTATTATATTATTGCCAATACTCAATTACAGATTTTAATTTGTATTCTTTCATTAATTTAATTAAGATTACATATTGTGTGTCTGAGACTACGCTGCTGGTGTGGTACAGACGACGGTAGAGGGACCACAACGACGCCGTTGCCGACGATTATCAAAATCTCTAACCGTTAGGATTTTATATATTTTTGTTTGTTTAGGGTACATTATTCTTTTTATATTATTTATTTTTAATAAAATAATTTATTAATTTCTACCATTCTTAAATTTCTTGATAACAATTTTTAACAAGAGTTTTAATCTAAAATTAATACATAAAAAAAATTAATAATGCTATCGACGGATTTATTATCAGATTAATCCGACGGTATGTTTTGGCACTGTTTAAAGTGAAATGACACCAAAATTACTGTCAGATTATCAACATCTGGCTCGACAATCTATTGAACACACAGACAAAAAATTTGCCGATAATTAGTGTTAGATGAAAAAATCCGCTAAAGAATTTTTTGACGCCGTTTATATTGTCAATTACAAGATGACAGTAAATTCGACGTTAATCTTTTTAGTGGCGGATTTATTCGATTAACTCAGCGTTTTTTTGTGGTATAGAAATTTGTTTATTAGATTTTTTATGTGTGTTATTCTTATTGGACATATAACTGTTCATGTTGTCTCTTTTTATCAGTTTAAGTTTTTAGGGTGAGTAGTCTCATGACATGATATTAGAATTCTATATCTGAAAGATTTAGAGTTCGATTATTGGTTATCTCCAAAAATAAAAAAATAGTATAAGACAAATAAAAAGAAAAAAGAAGACGTATACAAAAATCAAATAAATTTAAAAAATATTCTTATTTAAAAAAATATTAAAGATATAAACATTGCTTTTAAAATGAATAATTTTATGACAATTTTAATTCATGGAATACAAATATTGAATTTAAATACTATTTTAACACAAAAAATACATAAACAGTTAATACAAAATAAGATTCATTTAGTAAATATGTTCTATTCTACAAGTTAAATAAGTAGCAGCCACATGCATTCACAAAAAAGGCAGGCTACTTAAATTTGAGGGGTCTTATTAGTTATTATATATTATTGCCAAGACTCCATGGCATATTTTAATGTGTCCTTTCATTAATTTAATTAAGATTGTATAATATTGTATAATATATGTGACAACTCTTTTGAGCTTCGTAATTGATATATCATTGTTGCGTTCCATATTGTCAATACTCAATAATATATAATAATATTAAGAAATGAGAAAGTCTAGAAGGCTTGTACTTTTATTAAAATTTGATCCGTATTTAATTATTAAAAGAAAAATGAATAATTTTACACTATTAGATGTAATCTCGATCATACCATTAAAAATACTCATAATAATTAATTAATTGCTATAAATCACAAAATCTCCTAGACCTGTAACACTTCTCTTAAAACAAATATCATAAAAAAAATAAAAAAAATACATAAATCAAGAAAAGAGAAATGGTCATTATATTTGCTTGCTTTATTTACTACGACTCACTAAATTTTTTACACCAAGAATTTTCAACTTTTGATTTTATCATAAAAAGGAAAAAAATCCACGAGACCAAATCATGCTAAAATTTCATTTATTTTTTCTCAAATTAAACATATCGGAATAAATTAATAATTTAATCAATTTCTTCTGCCTTTCAAATTTGAAACTCAATTTTTCTGAAGTTGAAAAATCAAATAAGTACTTGGTAAAAAGTAACATAGTTCTTCAGCCTCAAGAGTTTCTTGGTTAGTAAGAAACAAGAGATTTTTAATAATTTCGGTTTTCGGATAAATTTAATTTGTTAGTCCTATTTTTTAAAATTGTTAGGAACTCATTAATTTTTATCTTTAAAAATTATTGTCATGTGACACTTACACTTAACACGTTATCCGATTATCATTTCGTAACTAGTTTGAGAAGATAATTTTACCAATTACTTTAATGGATATAGTATTTTAAAATAATTAGAGCGTTAATAATCTAACAATGGAGATTAAATATTTTATTTCATTTTGTTAAATGGCCTGCAGCTAAAAGATTTCACTAATTAATTTGCAAATGGTGGTATAGTCGTATAGAAGATAAATTAAACAAAAATAATGTAATTTCGTAATTTATTGAGTTATAATGTATTTATAATTTGCCACAATAAATTCACGTTTTACAATTTTGCGTGGTATTTTTTATAATTTATCCTTATTAAATTTGTTTTTGAAAAAAATTAAAAGATACAATATTAAGTCATTCCAATGGATTATTTTCTAAGTTTTATTTAAAAAATACTATTCATATCCGGAGATTTGATTTTAAAAAAAAAATGAACTTGAACAAAAAATGAACCGGAACCCGGTACTCTCACACTTTTACTTCAATAAAAAAATGAACTTGAACAATCTTCACTGCAAATTTATTCTTGAACTACCAAAATGTAATGGAATACCTTGAATAAAGAATTGGTACGTATGCAAAAACTAAATTAAAGAACAAATTCTTTACTTTTCTATATGGTATCATCACATTTTGCTTTTTGTCATTTCTATATATTTTACCAGTTTCTTTCACTCTTTCCCTTGCTAATTCAGTATCTTCATCAATCATTTAGAACTAATTTTTCAAACAATTTTCATCATCCAACGTATATATACCAGGTAAACGAGTAGACACATTTGTTGTTTCTCTAAATAGCATAATTGATGGTGAAAACTCAGGTGCAGTCGACTTTCCGAAAAGTTTATACCTGAGAACCGTTAAATGATTTGACTAACTAAATTTTTATCTAATAGCACTCGGCTATCAACTTCATAATTGATATATAAGCATACACATGCACATGCATAAGATACAATGTTTTTAACTTGTCAGGAAATTAATACTGCTAATTCAATATTATAACTTTCTGCCTTCAAATCATTCATTCATGTTCAGCTAATAGTTTACAACTCTCATAACTTTGATATATACAGATATGGAAAATGAGGATCATGTAGCTATAGAGTTTCAGGCTATGCTGGAGAAGGCACAGCCTCTGTTTTCAACCAAAAGCTGCTGCATCTACAAGGTGCCCCACGATATCCGGCAAACCAATGAAGATGCATACACTCCAATGGTTGTTTCTATTGGCCCTCTTCATCATCGAAATCCAAGGGTTTTAAGCATGGAAAGCCACAAGCAGGTTTATTGCAGACATTTCATTGAAAGATCCAAGGCAAGTTTGACCGATTTGATGAGTTGTGTAAGAGAGTTGGAATCACAAATCCGTGCATGTTACTCTCAGAAGATCAATCTCACAGTAGATGAATTCGTGAAGTTGATATTGGTAGATTGTGGTTTCGTAATTGAGCTTTTCCTCAGAGATTATAAGCGGATGACAAGGGATGATGTTATCTTCTCAAAACCATGGCTGAAGCTTCGGCTATCCTACGATTTGTTGCTACTCGAGAATCAACTTCCTCTTTTTGTTTTCGTGAAGCTATACAATCTAGCTTTTGCTTCTTCCGATGGTGACGATAAATTCCCTTCGTTTATGGATCTTTGTTGCGGTTATTTCTCAACTGAAAATGTCAACGACCAAATAGTGCACTTCACTGATTTGGTTAGATACTTCATTTTACAAAAACGACGACCTTGTGAAAGAAAACATAAACACTTAGTTCTTGGTCACAGTACATCTGAGTTACTTGAAGCAGGACTGAAGTTCCTAGTAGTAAATAAATCAAGTCCTGTTGACATACTAGACTTGAAATTTGAACATGGTGTTCTTACAATCCCGCATTTTACTGTAGATGATTTCACTGAAGTTTGGTTGAGGAATATTGTGGCTTTGGAACAGTGTCACTATCCTGATGAACACTACATCACTGACTATGTTAACTTCCTCAAACAACTTGTCAACTCAAACAGGGATGCGGATGTCCTCATCAAAGCTCGAACAATTCGGAGTGATGTAAGTGGTAGCGACACTTCAGTGGCTAAGCTATTCAGAGATGTTGATAAACATATTCTAGTGACAAATTGTAATGTTAATTATCTCCAAATTTGTGATGATTTGAATGCTTATTACAAACATCCTTGCAACACTAAAATGGCAACCCTGAAACGCGATTATTTTCCCACTCCATGGAAGACAGCAGCTTTCATTGCTGGAATTATATTGCTCCTTCTTTCGGTTATTCAGACTGTATGTTCTATTCTCCAAGTTAAATAAGTAGTAGCAACAAAAAAGGCAGGCCATTCATGAGCTTTTGAAGGTGGTTGATTCAATAATCTACTTAAATTTGAGGTGTCTTAGTTATTATATTATTGCCAAGATTCCATGGCATATTTTAACTTTTTTTCTGTCACTAATTTAATTAACATTGTATAACATATGTGACAACTCTTTTAATTTGAGCTTTGTAAATTGTAATTGATATATTATTGTTGCGTTCCATATTGTCAATAATCAATTATATTCTATTATATATCTCTAATTTTAAGGCCAAAATGTATTACATATCATTTTTTTATTGTAATTAAAATTAAATTTTTCTTTTTAAAATTAAAAAACTCTCTCCTCGTCTCTCTTTTTTTTCTATCTCTCTCATTTCTTCACTCACTTTATCTTTCTTATATGTCATTATCAATGACTAATTACGAATTTGACAATCAAAATATATAACATAATATTCTCTAATTGTATTTAAATTAAATTAAAATTAAAATCAAAATATAGCTATATTATATATTATATTTATATATTACTAACTAATTTAATAACTAAAATGTGTCACATGACACTCTCTTATTAAAATTTAGAGAAAATATTTTTCTCTAAAATCACTAAACATCCTTCTTATATTTTCTTATTTACATCTCTTTTTTTTTCTATTTCTCTTTATTATTTCCACTCTATATATTTATAATTCATATTTTATATTAGTAATTTGACAAATCAAAATGTGTCACAAGATATTTTTATTATAATTAAAATAAAAAAATTTTTTTAACTTCCAAAATTAACAAATTCCCTCTTTCATTCTTCTTCTTTATCTTTCTCTCTCTTTTCTCTCATTCTTTATTTTTCTCCAACCACCTTTATATTCTACAAAAAAATAAAATTAACAACATAATATAATTTTAAAAAATATTATTATATACATATTTTTTATTTAATTTTAAATTTTTACTGCTTATATTTTTAATATATATTTTCGCTTCTTTTCTTTTAAATATTTATTACATATAATTTTTAAAAAAATACTAATGTTGTGATTAAAAGTAAAAATCAAGATTCAATTGTTTTAAAAAAAATGACTTAATTTTATAACTATCAATATAAATTTTTTTATGTTAATATATAATTATATTTTTATATATATAGAAAAAATATTATTTTTAAATAGCAAGCATAAAAATTAATTATTTCTATTTGTGCAACAAACTTAATATCTAATCAAATATAAAAATATACATGTTAAATTCTTTCAAATTTTAGACAACAAATGTTAAAATTAAGTAAAAAAATTAAACTCTTTTATTTGAAAATAATAACTAAAAAAATTATTATTTAATTTTGTTTAAGAATCTGGTCTTCTTAGTTGACGGGAACTTTTATCCCTTACGACTATTTTATAAAAGTAGTTTAATGCTATAAATTTTTTTGTCATAATCTATAATATCAGAATTGAGGTAATTTTAAAAGATTTATATATTTCCGTAATATTATTACGGATAAAAATACTAGTATATAATAATATTAAGAATATTTAGCTAGAAAAGAAAAAAAACACTAGCAAAGTGATTAGAGAAACAAATAAACATGCACTCATATATAGAGTAGAGATAGGAAACATACATAGAACAAGAAAAAGAGAAATGGTCATTATATAATAAAAAAGAAAAAATTTCCATGAGACCAAATCATGCTAAAATTTCATTTATTTTTTCTCAAATTAAACATATCAGAATAAATTAATAATTTAATTAATTTCTTCTGCCTTTCAAATTTTAAACTGAATTTTTCTGAAGTTGTAAAACTCAAATAAGTACTTAGTAACAGAGTTAGTTCTTCAGCTTCAACAGTTTCTTGGTTAGTAAGAAACGAGAGATTTTTAATAATTTTAAATAGATTTATTAGTCTTTATCTTTAAAAATCATTGTCACGTAACATTTACACTTAACACGTTAGTGGATCATATTTCGTAACCGGTTTGAGAAGATAATTTGACCAATAATTTTAATGGATATAAATTAAATGGATATAGTATTTTAGAATAATTGGAGCATCAATCAAACCGTTGAGATTAAATATTTTATTTCATTTTGTTAAATGGCGTGCAGGGTAAAAGACTTCACTAATTATCATTAGATATATATACACTCTATTTAACCCTTATATACACTCTACTACTTTATTTATTCTCTCTCTATCTTTTGTGTAAAACTATTTGGTGAAATTGTGTTGTGTACTCTCACAATAGTGCTTTTTTACTTCCATCCCAAAATGAGTTCCAACAATCTTCATGCAAATTTATCCAATCCTTGTTGGACCACCAAAATGCAAGGGAATAGCTTGAATAAACAACTGGTACCTAAACAATAACTAAATTAAAGAACTAATTCTTTACTTCAATTCTATATGGTATGTAGTACAATATTCTCTTTTTCATGCCAACCTCACGTTTTATTTATTCATTTTTGTCATTTCTATATATTTACCAGTTTCCTTCACTAATTCAATATCTTCACCAATCATTTTAAAGTACCATATTTTCATCATCCACATTGAATTGCACATTAATATCATTACCGCTCCTTTGTATATTTCAACATACCAGGTAAACAATACGATGGAAATACGTGTTTTTCTCTAATTTAATATCTAATATCTAATAGCTAGTTAGCCTCTCACGTTCTATATTGATGACTTGTTTTTAAATAGTTCTCGGATATATTCTTCGATTATTTTTCAATATGATATTTAGATAAAAAATTTTCATTTAAATTAATAATTTGATGCTTTTAATAAGGATATACCAAATTCTATCCTGTGGAGTGATTTTTCTAGATAAATTATATTATATTTTAAAAGAATATCTAATATATATATATATATATATATATATATATATATATATATATATATATATATAATAAGTGTATTGATTTTGTTTTTCAAATTGAGCTCCGTTAGACGTGAGCAATAGTTTTATTTTATTTTATTTTTTTGTTAACACTTCTAAAAAGCGTGCAAAATCTAAAATATATTTTTTTGTTTTATTTTATTAATTCGTGTGTCAATTTTATGCAAGATAAATACATATTATACTGATGAAAATGTTAAGAGGTCAATATTTTTTAGGCAACCAATGAGCTATAATTTAAATGACATAATCTCTTCTTACTTACTTAAAAGTTATGAGTTTGAATCTTTTTATCTTTGGTAAAAAAAAAAAAAGTTAATATTTTTAGTATAAAAAAATTGTTTAAATACAAGATAAAAATAAATTAAATAAAAAAAATTGGAAAGATAAGATTTTTAAATTTGTTTTCATTCTTATCCAATATATATATGTCACAAGTGTACCAACACAATGTTTACTTCTGATGAACTGAGAAATTAAACTTGAATAACAAGTTCAAGATTTAGCTAGCCAATTTTATAATAAAATCTTTCACGCACGCATGGTTTTTATGAATATTATTGCCTATTCATATAAAGATAATTTTATATAAAAATAATAATTAGATAATTAAATATATTTAATTATTCTCTTTACATAAAATATCATTTATATATTAAATAAAAAATATTATATATAAAACTATCAAAATTTATTATTTTTTGTCATCACTTAATCATCAATTTAATTTCTATAGTCTAATTAATTTTTTTAGTCTAGTAATCAAACAATATAATCTATTCCATATTTTGAACATTAACGACTAATTAATGGATAAAAATAATAAATTATAATAATCAGCTAATATTTTTCTTGTATCATTTCTAACCTTATTTTTTTTTTTTTTCTTTTTTTTTTCTCTTGTGCACATGCATAGATATATGGAGAATCATGTAGCTACAGAGCTTAAAGAAATGCTGAAGAAGGCACAACCTTTGTTTACAACCAAAAGCTGCTGCATCTACAAGGTACCTTATCAGATTCGCCAATCAAACAAAGATGCGTATACCCCGGTGCTTGTTTCTATTGGCCCACTTCATCACGGGAATTCCGGGCTGCTATCCATGGAAGGCCAGAAACAGTTTTATTGTCAACACTTGATTCAAAGATCGGAGGCAAATTTGAGCGATATGGTGAGTTGCGTGCAACAGTTGGAACCACAAATCCGTGCATGTTACTCGGAGAAGATCGATCTGACTGCGGATGAGTTGGTGAAGGTGATATTCATAGACTGTTGTTTCGTAATTGATCTCTTTCTCAGATATTATGAGGGGACGACAGAGGATGATGTTATCCTCCCAAAAAATTGGATGCGTACTCGGGTAATGTTTGATTTGATATTACTTGAGAATCAGGTTCCTCTGTTTGTTTTTGAGAAGATATACAATCTAGTTTTTGCTTCTCGCTTACATGGTGGTGGATTCCCTTCATTTACATGGCTTGCTGCTAATGATTATTTTTCATATTACAACAAACAAGGAGTGTTAACACCGGCTAGTAACAGTATAGCACACTTTACTGATCTGCTTAGATACTTCATCTTGCCACCATCTCATAAAAAACCTTCAAGAAACCGTAGACCCTTAGTCCTTGGTCACAGTGCATCTGAGTTAGTTGAAGCAGGAGTGAAGTTCCAAGTAAATAAATCAAGTCATGGCATACTTGACTTGGAATTTGAGCATGGTGTCCTTAAAATTCCACACATTTTAGTTGGTGATTTCGCTGAAGTTTGGTTGAGGAACGTTGTGGCTTTGGAGCAGTGTCACTATCCTGATGACCACTACATCACTGACTACGTTAGCTTCCTTACTCGACTTGTCAACAGAGACAAGGATGCCGATGTCCTCATCAAAGCTGGAATAATTGAGAGTATGATAAGTGGTAATGACACTTCAGTGGCTAAGCTAATCAACGATGTTGATAAAAATATTATAGTGTCAAATGTCAATGTTAGTTATCTCAAAATTTGTGAAGACTTGAAAGCTTACTATAAGCATCCTTGCCACACTAAAATGGCAACTCTCAGACGCGATTATTTCACCACTCCATGGAAGACAGCAGCTTCCATTGCTGGAATTATATTGCTCCTTCTTACTGCTGTTCAGACCGTATGTTCAATTTTCCAAGTTAAGTGCGATGAGTAGCACTAAGGTTTTACACACTCCTTTAAATAGCTACTACATACTCTCAAAGAGAGGCTACTTAAATTTGAGGTGTGTTTGGTTATTATTGCCAAAACTTCATTATAGATTCAAATTTAATTTATATTCTTTCATTAATTTAATTAAGATTGTTGTTAGAAGAGGAATGCTAGGGGTCAACAACTTTTGTGATTTGTAACCACTAAATAGTTATTAATGATTATTTTAATGGTATGAGATTTTATATATCACTTTTTTTTGCTAATTACATGCTGGTCAAAATTTAATAAAATTACTGGTCTTTTAAACTTTTTCTTATTTGTAATATATGCGACTATTCTTTTGAGCTTTGTATTGATATTATTGTTGCATCATTCAATTTTGTCAATAATATATAATAATAAACTCTGCTGGGTAACTAATATTCAACCAACTATTAGTTAACTTGTCATCAATTGATAATTTTAATTTTTTTAAATTGTCATTAATTAGTGATTATTTAAATTTTATTTTTTAAAAATATAAAATTAATAATTATTAATTATAGTTGTTTAACATTGATGAATTAAAAGTTGTTTTACTTATACTTTTTCGTAATAATATTGATAATGAGATTTAGCTAGAAAGCAATAAACATGCACTCATATAGGTAGGGTGGTAGTGATAGGAAAAATACATAGAGCAAAAAAAAGAGAAAGTCATTATATTTGCTTTATTTACTACGAGTTACTAAATTTTTACGCTAAGAATTTTCAAGTTTTCATGTTATCATCAAAAAGAAAAAAAAAAAAAAAGAAGAAAGAAGAAATCCATGAAATGAAATCATGCTAGCTAAAACCTTAAAAACCTTAGAGCAAAAATATGAAATGTTGATTATGAAATATCAAAAATATTATAGTATATATATGTGAAGAAAGTTAGTTATCACAGTAAGAGTTAATTAGTTATCCATGTTAAGAAAGTTAGTTATCAAGATTTATGGTATGTAAGTCTTGCATGACAAGCATAAGATATATATACTTGTAGCATACAGAGCATAATGCACAGAAAACTCATTTCAATTCACTACTCTCTCATTCTCTTTCTCTCTTCTCTTCAACCTTATTCAACATTCCTATAACCGTTATAGGAATAAAGTAAAGAAAAAACGTAGGTTAAAGAATTAGTACCTAACCAAACTATATTACATTAATAAGGAACATATTCAATTCTTTGCTTTGTTTGTATTCTTTTTTCCTTTTACAAATTATGTATATATGGTTGTTGGCTTCCTTCAATATGTAATCACTATCTTCAATCACTTTTGAAGGCTAGTACTATTCTTTGGCTTCCTTTCATTCATTTTTTGTGTTTCTCATTGAGCTACCATATGATATATGTACACAGTAATAGTAATACATTATATGTGCCTTTTTAATTTACATAGAAGAATTGAATGATGTTTTATCACTTTTTTATTTATACATCTATTTAAAAACTTTCTTTTAGGTATAAGAGGGAAGTCTAAGATTTTATCTTCTCTTATGTTTATCAATATTTTTAATATAAAAAATAGGTACATACTAGAATATATTTCTCTCATCTTTTACATATTATAACATAGTGTGATTGCAGTGTAGACAAGTCAACTAGAATAAACAAAAATAATCTTTACTTAGATATTAGCAATTTTGTTGAGGAATATGGTGGCTTTGGAGCAATCGTAAATGTGACTGTGTTGAGGAAGCCTACATTACTGAGACAGAGACACTGACTATGTTATGTTATACTCATTGGTCATGTTAGATTCTCTTGGTTAAGAACAAGATAATTCTTAATCTTCACTGCAAGCAGAAATTTATCCTTGGACCACCAAAATGTAAGGGAATAATAGGATGAGTAAATAATTGGTACGTAAATTAAACAAAAACTAAATTAAAGAACAAATTCTTTACTTCTATATGGTAGTATTCTCTTTTTGTCATTTCTATATATTTACAAATTTACCCGTTTCCTTCACTCCTTATTTAGCCAATTTAGTATTTTATTAGTATCTGCAGCGATCATTTTAAAGTATCATATTTTCATCATCCACACTGAACTGAACATTAATATCACTATCGCTCCCTTGTATCTTTCAGCATACCAGGTAAACAATAATACGATTGGTACACTTGTTTTTTTTTTCTAAATCTAATATCTAATAATTAGTAAGTTACCTATATGTATAATGCATGCACACATTTTTAATTTTATGTATCTGTATTCAAGTTCTGTATACTAATTTATTATTTATATATGTATGTTGTGTTGGTTAAGTATTGGTCAAAATTTATCAGATTTGCAAACAGAATGTATACCTTTTCTGACAATACCGATCATACCTCTTTTTCCTTCTGATGATCATAGAAATTGAAGTATAATAACTGTTAAAGATTGAGCTAGCCAATTATATCCATAACTTGTAGACAAAGGGTTGTGTTTTATCAATCATTATCGGTTCTTACCTTTCTTTCAATCTGGTGGTTATATTATTATCATGCATGCAAACGTGAATAGATATATGGAGAATGATGTAGCTAAAGAGGTTGAAGCAATGCTGGAGAAGGCACAACCTTTGTTTACAACCAAAAGCTGCTGCATCTACAAAGTGCCCCATCAAATCCGCCAATCAAGCGAAGATGCATACACCCCGGTGCTTGTTTCAATTGGCCCTCTGCATCACGGGAATTCTAGACTGGTAACCATGGAAGGGCACAAACAGTTTTATTGTCAACATTTCATTCAAAGATCGGAGGCAAGTTTGACCGATTTGGTGAGTTGCGTGCAACAGTTGGAACCACAAATTCGTGCATGTTACTCGGAGAAAATCGAACTCGCAGTAGATGAATTGGTGAAGGTGATATTCATAGACTGTTGCTTCGTAATTGATCTTTTTCTCAGAGATTATGAGCGGACAACAGAGGATGATGTTATCTTCTCAAAAGATTGGGTTTGGAATCTGGTAAGCGATGATTTGAGATTGCTTGAAAATCAGGTTCCTTTGTTTGTTGTTGAGAAAATATACAATCTAGCTTTTGCTTCTCGCTTACATGGTGATGGATTCCCTTCATTTATGTCGCTTGCTGTTAGTTATTTTTCATATTTCAACAAACAAGGAGTGTTAGCACCGGCTAGTAGCAGTATAGCACACTTCACTGATCTGATTAGATACTTCATGTTGCCACCATCTCATAAAAGACCTTTAAGGAACGATGGACCCTTAGTCCTTGGTCACAGTGCATTTGAGTTAGTTGAAGCAGGAGTGAAGTTCCAAGTAAATAAATCAAGTCATGGCTGCATACTTGACTTGGAATTTGAGCATGGTATCCTTAAAATTCCACACATTATAGTAGATGATTTCACTGAAGTTTGGTTGAGGAACATTGTGGCTTTGGAACAGTGTCACTATCCTCGACATCACTACTTCACTGACTACGTTGACTTCCTTGCTCAACTTGTCAACACAAACAAGGATGCGGATGTCCTCATCAAAGCTCGAATAATTGAGAGTAATGTAAGTGGTAAGGACACTTCAGTGGCTAAGCTATTCAGCGATGTTTGGAAAAAAATTCTAGTGTTAAATTATAATGCCAATTATCTCCAAATTTGCAATGACTTGAATGCTTTTTACGAACATCCCTGCCGCACTAAAATAGCAACTCTGAGACGCGATTATTTCACCACTCCATGGAAGACAGCAACTTCTATTGCTGGAATTCTATTGCTCCTTCTTACTGTTATTCAGACTGTATGTTCCATTCTCCAGCTTCATTCTTAAATAATTAGTGCTAAGGCTACTACTATAGCCACATGCATTCACGAAAGAGACTACTTAAATCGGAGATTTGTTAGTTATTATATTATTGCCAACACTCTATTACAAATTCTAATTTGTATTCTTTCATTAATTTAATTTAGATTACATATTGTGTGTCTGAGACTATATTCTGGTCTTTTATTTGAGCTTCGTAATGAATATTATTATTATTATTGCTTTGTCTTTAGGGGCCAGCAGTTTTATTGAATTTTGGCCAGCATGTAACCAGCAGAGGAAGGTGAGCCATTGGATGAAATCTCACACCAATCTCACACCATCAAATCATCATTGATGGCTAGTTGATGGCTAACAATTACAAAAATTGCTGGCCCCCTAGCATTGCTCAATATATAATACACAAATGTTATTCGCACATTCAAATTACTTACTAAAATCAGTAATAAATGTATTTATGTATAAATATATATGTAGTTTAATTTATTTTTAATATGTATCTATATTTTAATATGTATTTTATACTAATAACTAATTTTAATAGCGCCAATAAATTATAACTCAAACGGCATAATCTCTCTATACTCAGCTAAGAGGTCGCAAATTTAAGTCTCTCTATTTTTAATAAAAAAAAAACTAATTTTAATATATAACTAATTTTAGTATATATATAATAATATAATCTTATATAATAATATTAAGATTTAATTAGCTAGAAAACATACTATTGCTTTGTTTTTGACGTTGGATTCAAATAAGTAAATATTATTGAATGATTTGTATCCTAATTAATAATTAAATTAATCTCTAAATCGCTTGTTATTCCAATAATTATTCATTTTTTTAGTTTTGGACAATCTCTTCTCTTGAATAACTATTAATAATTGTCTATTTTATAAATAGTTAAATATTACCATTATTTAAATATATCTAACTAGAATAAAACAAGTCAGCTACAGCATATATGAAGATGATGGAAAATGATCTTTTTTTTTTTACATAAAATCTTGCTTTGAGTATATATAATAAAATGAAGATTGTAATAGGCTTAGAAAATGGGGGTTGAATCTATGCCTTTCTTTTATTTTAATGAAATAACCCTTTTAAAGCAAATTTATAATCTAAATTTGTTTGAACTCAGCACCAAAAAATTTATGAGATAATTTATTTTTGTCTCATGAATATCAGAAAGCAGAACAGAGCAGAGAAGAGAGAAGCACATCTAGTCTCCACCACAACTGGAATTTTCACTATAATTAAAGTATTACATACACCAATTTCACAGGATTGACATAATTCTTTTACACTCAAGTTCTAACTTAACTTGACTTGGTTATGCTAATACCTAACTATCCACTCTTAGTGCTCATCCAACTAAGAAAGGGATACCTCACAGGTACAAAATACAAGACACAGAATCCACCTAAAGAAATCTGAAAATAACTTTAGACTTTTCTCTCAAGTGTATCTCTCTACCTTTTCTCTCTTAGGCTCTTTCCAATGACTCTCTCATTTCAATCTTTTATCTCAAGAAATTACAGAAAGATAAACATTAAAAGAAAGTTACAATCTGTAAAACATGAAGGAGATTGCCTCATCAACAGCCTCTTTGCTATGTGATAAATCAGATTTGCTAGCCTCTGATTCAGTTCTTCATTCTGGCAGAATGCTCCTTTGACAAGGAAGCACTGTCCAAGTAGATAAACTTTTTTAGATGGCTCTTCACAGAACAAAACTTCAATACACTGAGTTATCTCTCCTTATCTTCTGAATGATGAAAAATCTTCTTTTTTATCTCCTTGCATATTGCTGGGTTGCTCTCCCTAGGTCAAACCTTGAGCTTTGTGCTTCACCCACTCAACTGTTCATTTTCTTCTATTTTTTACTCAAATTAGGAATTTTGGTTCTAATCTCCTTTGTTGACCGAAAGTCTCAGGACAACAAACACAAAAAGTCTTTCAACGGTAAATCAGATCTTGGCCATTGAAACACAACTTGGTCCCCAAGACATACTTGTGACCATAGATGCACAGCAGTGAAGAATATACTTTATCTTTCCCATGTATCCCAATATGGAGTGGTAGAGAGTTGAAGATGAAGAGAAGAAAATGATATGCATGTAAAAGAAAATGAAAATCACCTTTAGCTTCTGACTTCTTCTTGATACAGATTGATGCGAGTGATTAGACTTCAACCTTGTGCTTAACATTCTCTTTCTTGCTTCTTTAGTGAATAGCTTAGGAAAAAAACTTTCTCACACTGATTTCTGACCAAGATGAAAAGTGAACGTTACTTTTGGCAAAAGCAAATGAGAGGGATCAGTTTGGAGTGATGGATACGGGTTTGGATTGGTTTTGATTTATGCAACCCGGTTGGCCCATCTAACTTCATTTCTTTGATTTCCTTTTGGGCTTCTTTTGTTTGCACAGTCCATGTATTGATTTTGGCTTGCATTACTAAACCAAAACAATCAAAACCAATTGAGTAATTAACCCAAAAATAATATTTGTTATCATTAATTAATTTAATTAATTTCTTAACTTAACATAAAAATATTAGCTTAAATAACAATAATTGACTTGAGATTAAATAAATACATTAGATAAAATTAATTATACAATTTGAGTTTTGTGCATAAAAAGCTAGAACAAAATACTTGTTCGACCACTTCGACGAATTAAGTGAGAGAACATAAGATGAGAAAACACTATATTTAATTCAAAACCTTAAAGTAGTAAGTTAATGGATCTCTCAACTTATAAACTTCTCACTCTTTCTTACTTTCTTTGATATAAGACTAATTTCATACACTTTTCACACTTACAACATTAACAATACTCACTTGAAAATAGAAGGAAAAAAAAACCGAGTACTTATAAAGTGACAGGATATTATAGCATGATATAAGTAAGAGCCAGTATAATAGAAATGAACATAATCAACATTGTCAAGTGTCAACAGTTTGACAATCTAAGGTAGACATAATCAACATCTTTTTTTTTACATTGTTAAATTATTATAAATCATTATTCCTTGGTGGCGTCTCATATTTTTTTTATAATATATTATATTTTTTATTGTTTCTTCATATCCACTTATAATAAGTGTTTAAAAATAATTCAGTGGGAAAATAAATTTACAATAAATTTAATTATAAATTTTGACATAATTATTAATAATCCAAAATCCAAATTTTGACAATTTTAATTAAATTATAAAATTAATAACTGAGAGTTATTAGATATAATAATTTAGTCAAATCTATCAAATTATTTAATAACTTTCAATTATCAACTTAATTACAAGTAATAAATTTCTACTATATTTATTTGTTAGTAAAAATACTTTCTTGGAAGAAGAAAGTATCGGCGTATTAGAGCCTTGAAGTTTAGGAAGAGGAGAAGATTCAATGGTGGTCACATGAGTAGCAGAAGTACAATTAGAAGTTTAGAACAAGTGTTCGAGAAGAAAAGTAGATAACACCAATTGGCCTTTTTTATTTTTAAATACTCTAAAGTCTAAATTCTATATTCTTACGGAAGGTTTGTGCTTTTTTCTTTTAAATTTATTATTATTATTATTATTATTATTATTATTATTATTATTATTACTACTAAAATAAATACTTAACTCCTAATCCTTTAATATTAGTGAAAAGTAAGATCTATGGTGATGATGAGGCTGGTATTTAAGAATTTGATTTATATGGAGTTAATAATTTGAGTGACAGTAGTGGAATGTTTACCGTTCAAGAAAAAAAAAATCGTATGTGTGTTTTCTTGTTTAAAAAAAAAAAAGAAAAAGCTGAAATCTTGGTAAGAATATTAAACTAACTTCTTAATCTTTAGAAGAACTTAAACGATAATAAATATAAGACGTAAATTATATTCCACTCAACTACATTTAACAAAGAGGATACATGCATGAAATTATTTATATTAATAAGAAAAAGGAAGCTTTTATAAATTAGGCAATATAAAACTTTTAAGAAGAATAAAGTTTGCTGTACTAAACAATAATTTATTTTAATATATATTTTATAATAACAATTAATTTTAGTGTTTGAATTTAATATTCTCCTAGTATGGTTAGATTTTATATATGATGAAACGTGATATGCATGTTTCAATCATTAATTCTTTGCCACTAAAAATATTTTGTCCATTAGCTATTAATGAAATAATAAATGATTGTCTAGGTTAGGTTTGGGTATAGTAGCAAGTTTAAAGTTAATGGTTCTCATTGTGTGAGCTCACTTAGCTTGTTGTAATACACAACACAAACGCAAAACACAAAGGAATACGATAACAGCATAACATAAAATATTAAAAGTGAGACACAGAAAAATAAAACATAAAAATTAATATTTTATATTTTATTTAAAAATTTTGAAAAGATAAATAAAATAATAAAAATATAATTATAAAAAATTAATTAAAATAATAAAAAAATAAAAATAAATTATATCTTTTATTATTATTTTTATATTTTTTTATTAAAATAAACATAAAATATATTAATTTAATATTTTTAAAAATAATATTTTTATTTATGTTTTATCTGCTAAACACACTTTTATATTTTAATATTCTCATACCTATAAACAAACACAACCCAAAGGATAACAAAGTAATTCAAAGCTTCTAGTAACTTGTGAGTGAAATTTCTATTATGATATAGTAAGGATAATATACTTAAAAAATAATAAAATTCTACGTGACGAGTAATATGTACTTAGAATTTGATTATACTTTTTAGTATTTATTAGACATTATAAATTGTATAAGAAAAATATCTTATTTTGATATATTATATTGTAATTATCGTTAAATATAGATATATTTTAAGATATTGATTTATATTTTTATTTTATTCAATTTAAAAATTTTTTTACGTTAAAATATTAGTATTATTTTTTAAAATTATTTTGATGGTATATTAATTTGGTCACTTTTTACGTAAGTTATTTAGTTCGTTTCAGTTCTGATGCAAATTATTTCTTAATAATAAACTTATTATAAATAAATTTTATCTTTTTTATCATGTAGAGATAATAGAAAAATAGTAGAAAACTAACACTTTTAGTAAAATAAAATAGAAAATTAATTAGTATTAATTTAAATACAAGACAAAAAAAATAAAAAAAATATTGGTCACTTGACATTTTTCGAATTCTAACAGGTATATAATGCCAATATTTCCTCAAAAGATCAAGGGAAATTATTACCTTGGACAATGTGCCTGGTGAGTTGGGAGCGAGAGTTAGTACTTTGAACTTAAAACCAAGAATTCTCTTTGACATATTTTTTCAATACACTCTATTAAATTATAGATTTTTAGAGAGTCAATAATTTCTAGGGAAGTATCCTATATATATAATTCAATTTGACTTCGGTTTTCGTTTGTATTAAAAGAAGAAAAATACAAAAAACATAATATTTTCATTCTTGATTTAGCCCCTCTCAGTTTTAGTTATTACTTGACCACATGGTTAGCGAACCAGGCAGCTATTGACCTCGTTAGACGTTAGTTATGGCCAAGACATGTAGGATCCTCTTTTAATTCCTAGCCCAATTGCCAGAACGGAGACACAGTATATATAGTACCTTCAAAACATTAATGGGTGGGATAGAATTCACCTAAATATTAATTCAATTCAACAATGTTAGGTAACCAAAAAATAATACGCTTTCATTACTCAGTATTAACGATATTTTGTATAGCTTGGGTCAACTCATGATTTCAAGTCGTCCCATTGATTGCAAAGGATCCTTCCTTTTGCTTTTAGTATTTGCTTATATAAACCAACACTTTCAGTGCCAAGCTTCCATCCAATACTTCCTATTGAAAGAAAGACTTTGGTATAGGCACTAAGCAAATTCAGGCACACTATCTTTCACTTTCTGGTGGCCAAAATTATAGAAGGATCATCACCGTGTGAGGCTGCAGCATCTTGCTGTGAGTAAAATTGCACATATTACTTTCTTACTAAGTTCTATACTACTGTTCATGTCTACTATTTACTTATTTATTTATTTATTATTGAAGCAATGGTTGTGCTGTTAAATCTACTGTCTTAGCAATATGTTCTTTTTTAACCTTTCATATAGTTACCATCTTAATATATATTAGTGAAAAGTAAGATCTATGAAGATGAAGTTGGTATTCAAGAATTTGATTAATATGGAGTTAATAATTTGAGTGATAGTAGTGGAATATTTACAGTTAACAAAAAAACACCCGTGTGTTATTGCTGAAAAAAATGCACTAAATTCTTGGCAACATTAACAACTCCGTTACGATAAAATAGTTTAAATTTACCTATTTTAAAAAGGTTAATAATTTTATTATAGTGAAAAAAGGTTAACCTTTTACTATTTATAAGAATATAAATGATGATAAACACAAAATTTAAACAAATATATTAGATGTATATTAAAATTAGTTATTAAAATAATTTATTAATATAAAATATATATTAAAATATAAAATATATATTAATATCACTATCGCTCCCTTGTATCTTTCAGCATACCAGGTAAACAATAATACGATTGGTACACTTGTTTTTATCTAAATCTAATATCTAATAATTAGTAAGGGTGCTAATGCTGAATATTAATGTCCAAATTAAATTTGCAATAAGTTGAATGCTATTACAAAGATCCATGCAACGCTCTGCCTGTAAGTTGAATGTTATGCAAAGATATTTAGTTGAATGTTTACTACGGGCATTCCTAAATCACAATAAGAATTAAGAACTGTTAATTTGAGGTGTAATTATTGCAAAACTGCTAATAAGTACTCTCGTTCGGGATAATTTAGACACAATTCTTTTGGTTATGGAAATTGAAATGGAGATACACAAAATTGGATAGGACTTTGTAGTTTTTTCGTGACTGGGTTAATTGGTAATAAGTAATCCAATAACTCAATCGTCTAACCGATTCGATTATGATATAATTATGATTATATTTGTTAAAAATAAATAACAATAATAAAATTTTATTCGAATAGGATGGAATTAATTACATAAATTAAATAATGTCATTGAATCATATTTTACATATTAAATTATAATAAAATTATTTATACGTAGATCTTTTTTGAGTCTATCTTGTATATAGTCTTCTTGAATTTTCATTTTTTTTGCTATCTATTTATCTATCTTATGTCTTTGATCCACCGTTTTAATTGGATATTCCATCGATCTTCTTTCTATATATCCAAATTATTTAATAAAAGATTCTACCATCTTTTTAAGAGTAAATGTCTTTTCCGGTCTCTAATCATTTGCCTGATGGACTTTCCACCCCTTAAGAAATCTAAAAATCTAAATCGGTCCCTATCTACTTTGATATATGTACGTTCTTGTCCCTGGTTAGGGACCGGAAAAAACATTACCAAGGACCGAAAAAGCATTTATTCAAAGTTGATAGGGACTGGAATGTACATATTTCAAAACAGATAGGGACTGATTTGGGTTTTTATTAAATTTCTTAAAGAGTGGGAAGTCCATTTGACAAATGATTAGGGACCGGAAAGGACATTTACTCTCTTTTTAATAATAAATACTAACTCCAACTATTTTTCATATATACGTATTCCTTATTTTGTTACTTAAATAATATTTTTTGTGGGATGTTTTCCTAATTTTTACTTTTATGTTAGTATTTTAATTTTTCCTCTTATGCAAAATTTACATTTCATATATTGCATTTGATTCCGGCTTGGATAGAAATTATACATACACCTCCAAAACTTTTTTCAACAAATCTAACTTCTTGATTATTGTTTCTCTTTATTCGAACATAAAAATGATGTCATCCACAAAAAATATACACTATAGTATGAGTTCTTGGATATGTATATTCAGCAAACACTTCTAAACTCAATATAAAAATATACGAATTTAGAAGCTAATCCTAGGTGCTTTCTTATCCCAAAATGAAAAAAATCCTCTATTTATTCACTGCCTTTAAGTTTTCAAACTAATTATCACAAATTTCTTTTTTACACTTGTCCAACATATATATGCATGTCACAAGCGCGCAAACAACTATATCTTTTTTTTTTTTCTGAACATAGAAATTGAACTTCAATAAGTTAAAGATATAGCTAGCTAATTTTGTCCATAACTTGTGGACAAAAGATGACCTATATCACTATATATATAACATAATGAATGCACAAATTTTTAATTTTATGTATCTATATATACTCAAGTTCTGTATACTAATTTATTTATATATGTATGTTGTGTTGGTTAAGTATTGGTCAAAATTTGTCAGATTTGTAAACAGAACATATACACCTTTTCTGACAATACCGATTATACCTCTTTTTCCTTCTGATCATAGAATTGAACTATAATAACGGTTAAAGATTGAGCTAGCCAATTATGTCCATAAGTTGTAGACAAAGGGTTGTTTTTTATCATCAATCATTATCAGTTCTTACCTTTCTTTCAATCTGGTGGTTATATTATCATGCATGCAAACGTGAATAGATATATGGAGAATGATGTAGCTATAGAGCTTGAAGCAATGCTGAAGAAGGCACAACCTTTGTTTACAACCAAAAGCTGCTGCATCTATAAAGTGCCCCATCAAATCCGCCAATCAAGCGAAGATGCATACACCCCGGTGCTTGTTTCAATTGGCCCTCTGCATCACGGGAATTCTAGACTGGTAACCATGGAAGGGCACAAACAGTTTTATTGTCAACATTTCATTCAAAGATCGGAGGCAAGTTTGACCGATTTGGTGAGTTGCGTGAAACAATTGGAACTACAAATCCGTGCATGTTACTCGGAGAAGATCGAGATCACAGTAGATGAATTGGTGAAGGTGATATTGATAGACTGTTGTTTCATAATTGAGCTTTTTCTCAGAGATTATGAGGGGACAACAGAGGATGATCTTATCTTCTCAAAAGATTGGATGGAATTTCGGGTAATGCATGATTTGTTATTACTTGAGAACCAAGTTCCTTTGTTTGTTGTTGAGAAAATATACAATCTAGCTTTTGCTTCTCCCTTACATGGTGGTGGATTCCCTTCATTTATGTGGTTTGCTGTTAGTTATTTTTCATATCACAACAAACAAAGTGTGTTAACACCGGCTAGTAGTAGTATAGCACACTTCACTGATCTGCTTAGATATTTCCACTTGCCACCATCTCATACAACACTTCTAAGGAACCCTGGATCGTTAGTCCTTGGTCACAGTGCATCTGAGTTAGTTGAAGCAGGAGTCAAGTTCCAAGTAAATAAATCAAGCCATTGCATACTTGACTTGGAATTTGAAGATGGTGTTCTCAAAATCCCACATATTATAGTGTATGATGGGACTGAAGTTTGGTTGAGGAACATTGTGGCTTTAGAGCAGTGTCACTATCCTCGAGATCACTACATCACTGACTACGTTTCCTTCCTTGCTAAACTTGTCAACTCAAATAAGGATGCGAATGTCCTCATCAAAGCTGGAATAATTGAGAGTATGGTGAGTGGTAATGACACTTCAGTGGCTAAGCTATTCACCGATGTTGATAAAAATATTATAATAGTAAATTATAATGTTAATTATCTCCGAATTCATCATGACTTGAATACTTACTACAAACATCCCTGTCGCACTAAAATAGCAACTCTGAGACGTGATTATTTCACCACTCCATGGAAGACAGTAGCTTCTATTGCTGGAATTGTATTGCTCCTTCTTACTGTTATTCAGACTGTATGTTCCATTCTCCAGCTTCATTCTTAAATAATTAGTGCTAAGGCTACTACTATAGCCACATGCATTCACAATAGAGACTACTTAAATTCGAGATTTGCTACTTATTATATTATTGCCACCACTCTATTACAGATTCTAATTTGTATTCTTTCATTAATTTAATTAAGATTACATATTGTGTATCTGAGACTATATATTCTGGTCTTTTATTTGAGCTTCCTAATGAATATTATTATTATTGCATTGCCTTTATTTTATCAATAATATATAATACACAAATGTTATTCGTACACTCAAATTACTTACTAAAATCAATAATAAATATATTTGTGTATAAATATATATGTAATTTAAGTTATTTTAATATGTATTTATATTTCAACATGTATTTTATATTAATAACTAATTTTAAAAGCGCCAATAAATTATAACTCAAATGGCATAGTTTTCCTATATTCAGCGAGATCGCGAATTTAAGTCTCTCTATTTTTAGTTAAAAAAAACTAATTTTAGTATATATATAATAATATAGTCTTATATAATAATATTAAGATTTAATGGACTAGAAAACATGCTATTGCTTTGTTTTTGACGTTGGATTCAAATAGGTAAATATTATTGAATGATTTGTATCCTAATTAATAATTAATTTAATCTTTAAATCGCTTGTTATTCGAATAATTATTCACTTTTTTTTAGTTTTGGACAATCTCTTTTCTTAAATAACTATTAATAATTGTCTATTTTATAAATAGTTAAATATTACTATTATTTAAATATAACTAACTGAACGAATGGTTACTATGAGTATTTCTTAATTTAATTCTAGAAGAGAAAAATAATGTCTGTACTCTAAATTTACTAAAGAAGAAGGACTAAAATGGCTGAAACCAATAAGATAGCAATTACGACCCAACAAATTATAAGTATTTGGGCATGCACTTGAAACCCTCCTAATTGCCAATAGAATAAAACAAGTCAGCTATAGTATATACGAAGATAATAAAAAATGTTTTTTTTTTTTTTTACATAAAATCTTGCTTCGAGTATATATAATAAAAATATTAGCTTAAATAACAATAATTGACTTGAGATTAAATAAATACATTAGATGAAATTAATTATACAATTTGAGTTTTCTACATAAAAAACTAGAACAAAATATTTGTTCGACTATGGTAAGGACTAACTTCATACACTCTTTATATTTGACACTAATAATACTCACTTGAAAATAGAAGAAAAAAAAAACGAGTACTTATAAAGTGACGGGATATTATAGCATGATATAAGTAAGAGCCAGTATAATAGAAATGAACATAATCAACATTGTCAAGCACTCAAGTGTCAACAGTTTGACAATCTAAGATAGACATAATCAACAACTTTTTTTACATCTGTTAAATTATTATAAATCATTATTCCTTGGTTGCGTCTTATATATTTTTTTTTATAATATATTATATTTTTTATTATTTCTATCCACTTATAATAAGTGTTTAAAAATAATTCAGTGGGAAAATAAATTTACAATAAGTTTTATTATAAATTTTGACATAATTAATTAATAATCCAGAATCCAAAATTTGACATTCTTAATTGAATTATAAAATTAGTAACCATTACCTGTTAGATATAATAATTTAGTCAAATTTATTAAATTATTTAATAACTTTTAATTATCAACTTAATTACAACGAATGAATTTCTACTATATTTATTTGTTAGTAAAAATACTTTCTTGGAAGAAGAAAGTATCGGCGTATTAGAGCCTTGAAGTTTAGGAAGAGGAGAAGATTCAATGGTGGTCGCATGAGTAGCAGGAGTACAATTAGAAGTTTAGAACAAGTGTTCGAGAAGAAAAGTAGATAACACCAATTGGCCTTTTTTATTTTTAAATACCCTAAAGTCTAAGTTCTATATTCTTACGGAAGGTTTGTGCTTTTTTCTTTTAAATTTATTATTATTATTATTATTATTGTTGTTGTTGTTACGGCCTGACTCAAATGTAACATGGGTCGATCCGATCCACGAACCACCCGACCCGAACGGTCGGGTGTGAGGCGCCCAAATACTGACCCGGACATGCGTCCAGGACAGTTTCCCGCCACAACTGTATAAGAAAACTTTGAGGAAGGTGGGTTTTGTCTTTGTGGGACCTGTCTCTGACACGGTATATATGGGGAGGGTCCTACCCCTCTCCCAAGGTACGTCACATACCATCCTCTCACCTTTTGCCAGCACACTTAACTGACAAGAGCGTCGGAATGTCTTTGCAGGTGACACCCCCTCCTTCACATACACAGCTCGGGACGTCGGCAACACCCGTTCATCCTCGCGACTTGGACCCAGGCCATACCCACCTATCAACCCAAGGATTCTCCCGATCCATCCGGCACCGACCTACCGAACATTGGCGCCGTCTCTGGGGATCGCCTGAATGGACATCGTTCTAGGGGACCATGGCCGCGCAACAGGCCTGGAGGGGGAAGCCTCCGTCTCCTCTCCGCGAGAGCGGCTGAGGTCCCCCCCGGCGACGTACCGAGCCATAGCCGAGGGCCCAAGAAAGACGCCCCTTCGGGGGAACTGGTAGCGACAGCGCTAGGATAATGCAGGAACTGCGCCATAGAGTGCAGAACCTGGAACAACAACTAACGGATCAAGAGCATCATCAACAAACCCCCGACCCCGACTACTCGCAGTCTCCCGAAATTCGAGGAAGAACCTCCCACCGAAGTCGCTCCTGGCACACCCCACCCTTAAGATCGGAACCGAGAAGTAGCCGGGAAGACTCACCAAACCCGAGGAGACGATGATGAGCGGATAATTTGTATGCTTTTTGGCATTGTTTTTAGTATATTTTTAGTATGATCTAGTTAGTTTTTAGTATATTTTTATTAGTTTTTAGTTAAAATTCACTTTTCTGGACTTTACTATGAGTTTGTGTGTTTTTCTGTGATTTCAAGTATTTTCTGGCTGAAATTGAGGGACCTGAGCAAAAATCTGATCCAGAGACTCAAAAGGACTGCAGATGCTGTTGGATTCTGACCTCCCTGCACTCGAAGTGGATTTTCTGGAGCTACAGAAGCCCAATTGGCGCGCTCTCAACGGCGTTGAAAAGTAGACATCCTGGGCTTTCCAGCAATATATAATAGTCCATACTTTGCCCAAGATTTGATGGCCCAAACCGGCGTTCAAAGTCACCTCAAAAAATTCCAGCGTTAAACGCCGGAACTGGCACCTAATTGGGAGTTAAACGCCCAAACTGGCACTAAAGCTGGCGTTTAACTCCAAGGAGAGTCTCTACACGAAAAAGCTTCATTGCTCAGCCCAAGCACACACCAAGTGGGCCCGGAAGTGGATTTTTTACGTCATTTACTCATCTATGTACTAGTTTTCTATAAGTAGGACCTTTTACTATTGTATTTAGAGAGACTTTTGGGTAGCTATCTTTGTTTTATGCTATCTTAGACCTTTGGAGGCTGGCCATTCGGCCATGCCTAGACCTTGTTCTTATGTATTTTCAACGGTGGAGTTTCTACACACCATAGATTAAGGTGTGGAGCTCTGCTGTACCTCGAGTATTAATGCAATTACTATTGTTCTTCCATTCAATTCCGCTTGTTCTTTATCCAAGATATCACTTGTTCTTCAACATGATGAAGGTGATGATTGACGCCCATCACCATTCTCACTCATGAACAAGGTGACTGACAACCATTCTTGTTCTACAAGCATCTGAGGCTTAGTGAATATCTCTTGGATTCCTGATTGCACGATGCATGGTTGATCGCCTGACAACCGAGTGCTCGCCTGAAAAACGAGCCAGCCATTCCGTGAGATCAGAGTCTTCGTGGTATAGGCAAGAACTGATGGCGGCATTCAAGAGAATCCGGAAGGTCTAACCTTGTCTGTGGTATTCTGAGTAGGATTCAATGATTGAATGACTGTGACGTGCTTCAAACCTGTAACCTACTGGGCGTTAGTGACAGACGCAAAAGAGGGATTCTATTCCGGTAGGGGAGGGAACCAAACCGGTGATTGGCAGTACTGTGACAGAGTGCGTGCATTAGCTTTCACTGCGCGGATGGGAGGTAGCTGCTGACAACAGTGAAACCCTACACGAGCTTGCCATGGAAAGGAGTAAGAAGGATTAGATGAAGGCAGTAGGAAAGCAGAGAGACGGAAGGGAAGGCATCTTCATACACTTGTCTGAAGCTCATACACCAATGATATGCATAAGTATCACTATCTTTATCTTTTATATTATTTTCGTTCATCATCATATATATTTGAGTTTGCCTGACTAAGACTTACAAGATGACCATAGCTTGCTTCAATGCTAACAATCTCCGTGGGATCGACCCTTACTCACGTAAGGTATTACTTGGACGACCCAGTGCACTTGCTGGTTAGTTGTGCGAAGTTGTGTAATGCCATGGAATTGAACCACCAAGTTTTTGGAGTTCATGACCAGGGATTATGAGAGTTGTGAAAAGTATTGTTCACAATTTCGCGCTACCAAGTTTTTGGCGCCGTTGCCGGGGATTGTTCAAGTTTTGAGCAAGCTTTTGGTAACAATGCCTGGGATTGTTCTAGTTTGGACAACTGACGGTTCATCTTGTTGCTTAGATTAGGTATTTATTTTTTTTTCGAAATTCTTGAAGATGAATTCTAGAGTTTCATGATGATTTGTTGAAATCTGGCTGGCTGAGAAGCCATGTCTAATCTGATTGGACCGAGGTTTCAACTCATCACCACAAGAGCTTGTTGATTTTCATCAATTTTGCTTTTGGAGCAGTGATCTGCTATGGCTTGGCTGACCTTTGGTCATGTCTAGTGTTTTGGACCGAAGCTTTCTTTGAAAGCTTGGCTGGCTGTGAAGCCATGTCTAATTCCTGGACCGGAGTCTTAGACTAGCATTGCACTGATTCCTGGAATTCTCATTAAGAATTTTGATACCTTTTTCCACTTAATTTTCGAAAAACACAAAAAAAAAAATTACAAAATCATAAAAACCAAAAAAAATATTTGCTGTTTCTTGCTTAAGTCTAGTGTCTCATCTTAAGTTTGGTGTCAATTACATGCATTCATTCATGTGTCTTAAGGATCTTCAAGTAATTCTTGATGATTTCTTACTCTGATCTTTGAATTCTTTTGGCTTGAGTGTTTATGTGTCTCATATAGTGTTAGTGGTATACAAACTGCTAAGTTTGGTGTCTTGCATGCATTGTTATTTGATTCTTATTGCATTTTGATTATTAAAAATCCAAAAATATTTTTAATTTGTGTCCTTTCAAGTCAATAATACAAAGAATTGAAGATTCAGAACATACTGCAGAGGAATTATACAGAAAAAGCTGAGCATTCAAAAATGCCCAGTGAAGAAGGCAGACTGGCGTTTAAACGCCAGCCAGGGTACCTGGTTGGGCGTTTAACGCCCAAAAAGGTAGCATTTTGGGCGTTAAACGCCAGAATGTATACCATTCTGGGCGTTTAACGCCAGGATGGTGCTAGGGGAAGAATTTTGTTTTCAAATCAATCTTTTTTCAAGTTTTCAAAGTTTTTCAAAACCAAATCTTTTTCAAATCATATCTTTTCAATCAAATGTTTTCAAAATCAATTTCTTTCCTTTTTCAAAGATACTTACTAACAATTAATGATTTGATTGAACATTTTTTGCCTTTTCTATTAAGGAAGGTTTTATGTTTGAATCATATCTTTTCTTGTTAGGCAAGTCATCAATTTTTTTTAAAATCACATCTTTTCAAATTGTTTTCAAATCATATCCTTTAAAATTGTTTTCAAATCATATCTTCTCAATCACATTTTTTTTAAAATAGTTTTCAATCAAATCTTTTTAATTTCTAATTTCAAAATCTTTTTCAAAAATCACTTGATTTCTTTTTCACTTTTGATTTTCGAAAATTATCAATCAAATTTTCAAAATGTTTTCAAAATCTTTTAATTGAATTTTCGAAAATTCTCTTCCCTCCTTCCCACATCCTTCTATTTACGGAGTACTACTCCTTCTTAATGCACAATTCGAACTCTAACTAATAAAGTTCGAATTCTTCTTCTCCTTCTTCTTTCTATTTCTCTTTTCCTCTGACACTTCAAGGAATCTCTATACTGTGACATAGAGGATTCCACATTTTCTTGTTCTCTTCTCTTTCATATGAGCAGGAGCAGAGACAAAGGCATTCTTGTTGAAGCTGATCCTGAACCTGAAAGGACCTTGAAGAGAAAGCTAAGAGAAGCTAAAGCACAACTCTCTTTAGAGGACCTGACCGAATTCTTCAAGGAAGAAGAACACATGGCAGCCGAAAACAACAACAATGCCAACAATGCAAGGAAGGTGCTGGGTGACTTTACTGCACCTACTCCTGATTTCTATGGGAGAAGCATCTATCCCTGCCATTGGAGCAAACAACTTTGAGCTTAAGCCTCAATTAGTTTCTCTAATGCAACAGAATTGCAAGTTCCATGGACTTCCAATGGAAGATCCTCATCAGTTCTTAGCTGAATTCTTGCAAATCTGTGACACAGTCAAGACTAATGGGGTTAACCCTGAGGTCTACAGACTGATTCTATTCCCTTTTGCTGTAAGAGACAGAGCTAGGATATGGTTGGATTCTCAACCTAAAGAAAGCCTGGACTCTTGGGAAAAGCTAGTCAATGCCTTCTTGGCAAAGTTCTTTCCACCACAAAGATGGAGTAAGCTTAGAGTGGAAGTCCAAACCTTCAGACAGAAGGATGGAGAATCCCTCTATGAAGCTTGGGAAAGATACAAACAATTAATCAGAAGATGTCCTTCAGACATGCTTTCTGAATGGAGCATCATAGGTATTTTCTATGATGGTCTCTCTGAACTATCCAAGATGTCTTTGGATAGCTCTGCTGGAGGATCTCTTCATCTGAAGAAGACGCCTGCAGAAGCTCAAGAATTGATTGAAATGGTTGCAAATAACCAATTCATGTACACTTCTGAAAGGAATCCTGTGAACAATGGGACTAGTCAGAAGAAAGGAGTTCTTGAGATTGACACTCTGAATGCCATATTGGCTCAGAACAAGATATTGACTCAACAAGTCAATTTGATTTCTCAAAGTCTGTCTGGAATGCAAAATGCACCAAACAGTACTAAGGATGCTTCATCTGAGGAAGAAGCTTATGATCCTGAGAACCCTTCAATGGAAGAGGTGAATTACCAAGGAGAACCCTATGGAAACACCTATAATTCTTCATGGAGAAATCACCCAAATTTCTCATGGAAGAATCAAGAGAGACCTCAACAAGGTTTCAATAACAATAATGGTGGAAGAAACAGGTTTAGCAATAGCAAGCCTTTTCCATCATCTTCTCAGCAACAGACAGAGAGTTCTAAGCAGAATACTTCTGACTTAGCAACAATGGTCTCTGATCTAATAAAGACCACTCAAAGTTTCATGAATGAAACAAGGTCCTCCATCAGAAATTTGGAAGGACAAGTGGGACAGCTGAGCAAGAAAATTACTGAACTCCCTCCTAGTACTCTTCCAAGTAATACAGAAGAAAATCCAAAAGGAGAGTGCAAAGCCATAGACATGGCCGAATATGGAGAGGAAAGAGAGGAGGAGGACGCCACTGAGGAAGACCTCAGTGGGCGTGTACCAATCTCCTCTGAGTTCCTCAATGAGGAACCATGGGAATCTGAGGCTCAAAATGAGACCATAGAGATTCCATTGGACTTACTTCTGCCATTCATGAGCCCTGATGAGTATTCCTCCTCTGAAGAGGATGAGTATGTCACTGAAGAGCAAGTTGCTAAATACCTTGGAGCAATCATGAAGCTGAATGACAAGTTGTTTGGAAATGAGACTTGGGAGGATGAACCCCCTTTGCTCACCAAAGAACTGGATGACTTGTCTAGGCAGAAATTACCTCAAAAGAGGCAAGATCCTGGGATTCTATACCTTGTACCATAGGCACCATGACCTTCAAGAAGGCCTTGTGTGACTTAGGGTCAAGTGTAAACCTCATGCCCCTCTCTGTAATGGAGAAATTAGGGATCTTTGAGGTGCAAGCTGCAAGAATCTCATTAGAGATGGCAGACAATTCAAGAAAACAAGCTCATGGACTTGTAGAGAATGTTTTGGTGAAGATTGAAGACCATTACATCCCTACTGATTTCATAGTCCTAGAGACTGGGAAGTGCATGGATGAATCCATCATCCTTGGCAGACCCTTCCTAGCCACAGCAAAGGCTGTGATTGATGATGATAGAGGAGAGTTGATCATTCAAGTGAATGAAGAATCCTTGGTGTTTAAGGCCCAAGGACATCCCTCTATCATCATGGAGAGGAAGCATGAAGAGCTTCTCTCAAAACAGAGCCAAGCAGAGCCCCCACAGTCAAACTCTAAGTTTGGTGTTGGGAGGCCACAACCAAACTCTAAGTTTGGTGTTGAACCCCCACATTCAAACTCTAAGTTTGGTGTTGGGAGGTTCCAACACGGTTCTGAGTAATTCTGAGGCTCCATGAGAGTCCTCTGTCAAGCTAATGACATTAAAGAAGCGCTTGTTGGGAGGCAACCCAATGTTTTATAGCTAATTATTTTCTTTTGTTATTTTATCTTTTTTGTAGGTTGATGATCATAAGAAGTCACAAAAACAATGAAAAAAAGCAAAAACAGAATGAAAAACAGGAAGAAAAACAGCACACCCTGGAGGAGAAGAAGCTGGCGTTCAAACGCCAGTAATGCTAGCTGTTGGGCGTTTAACGCCCAGTCTGGCACCATTCTGGGCGTTTAACGCCAGAAAGGGGCACCAGACTGGCGTTAAACGCCAGTAAAGGGCAACAACCTGGCGTTAAACGCCAGGAATGGGCACCAGCCCGGCGTTTAACGCCAGAAATAGCTCAAAACGTGATTTTGAGCAACATTTGGTGCAGGGATGACTTTTCCTTGACACCACAGGATCTGTGGACCCCACAGGACCCCACCATCTCTCTCTTCCCCCCACTCACCAATCACCTCAATACCTCTTCCCCAAAAACCCTTCACCTATCAAATCCCATCTTTCTCTTCACCACTCACATCCATCCTTCATAAATCCCCACCAACCTCACCCTTCAAATTCAAACCACTTTCCCTCCCAAACCCACCCATCATGGCCGAACCATTACCCCCCTCTTTCCTATATATACCCTTCTTCAACCCTTCATTTTCACACAACCTAAACACCCCTTCTTTCCCTTCTTAGCCAAACACACCACCTTCCCCCCTTCCTCATTTCTTCTTCTTCTACTCTCTTCTTTCTTCTTTTGCTCGAGGACGAGCAAACATTTTAAGTTTGGTGTGGTAAAAGCGTTGCTTTTTCGTTTTTCCATAACCATTTATGGCATCCAAGGCCGGAGAAACCTCTAGAAAGAGGAGAGGGAAGGCAAAGGCTTCCACCTCCGAGTCATGGGAGATGGATAGATTCCTCTCAAGGGTGCATCAAGTCCACTTCTATGAAGTTGTGGCCTTGAAGAAGGTGATCCCCGAAGTCCCCTTTTCACTCAAAAAGGGTGAATATCCGGATCCATGAGATCCGAAGAAGAGGTTGGGAAGTGCTTACCAACCCCAAACAAGTCGGAATCTTGATGGTTCAAGAGTTCTATGCCAATGCATGGATCACCAAGAACCATGACCAAAGTGTGAACCCGAATCCAAAGAATTATCTCACTATGGTTCGGGGGAAATACTTGGATTTTAGTCCGGAGAGTGTGAGGGTGGCGTTCAACTTGCCTATGATGCAAGGAGATGAGCACCCTTACACTAGAAGGGTCAACTTTGATCAAAGGTTGGACCAAGTCCTCACAACCATATGTGAAGAGGGCGCACAATGGAAGCAAGATTCAAGAGGAAAGCCGGTTCAATTAAGAAGGCATGACCTCAAGCCCGTGGCTAGAGGATGGTTAGAGTTCATTCAACGCTCAATCATTCCCACTAGCAACCGGTCCGAAGTTACCATAGACCGGGCTATCATGATCCATAGCATCATGATTGGAGAAGAAATAGAAGTACATGAGGTTATAGCCCAAGAACTCTACAAGGTGGCGGACAAGACCTCCACTTTGGCAAGGTTAGCCTTTCCTCATCTCATCTGTCACCTTTGTTATTCAGTTGGAGTTGACATAGAGGGAGATACCCCCATTGATGAGGACAAGCCCATCACCAAGAAAAGGATGGAGTACACAAGAGACCCCTCTCACCATGAGATCCCTGAGATTCCTCAAGGGATGCACTTTCCTCCACAAAATTATTGGGAGCAATTAAACACCTCCCTAGGAGAGTTGAGTTCCAACATGGGACAACTAAGGGTGGAGCATCAAGAACACTCCATTCTCCTCCATGAAATTAGAGAAGACCAAAGAATCATGAGGAGGAGCAACAAAGACAAGGAAGAGACATTGAGGAGCTCAAGCACTCCATAGGATCTTCAAGAGCAAGAAAGAGCCGCCATCACTAAGGTGGACCCATTCCTTGATTCCTTGTTCTTTATTCTTCTGTTTTTCGATTTTTATGCTTTATGTTTGTCCATGTTTGTCTTGTGATCATTAGTGTCTTAGTGTCTATGCCTTAAAGTTATGAATGTCCTATGAATCCATCACCTTTCTTTAATAAAACGAGCTTAATTGATAAAGGAAAGAATTGCATGAATTCTGAATTTTATAATAGTTTAATTATTTTGATGTGGTGGCAAAACTTTGTTCTCTGAATGTATGCTTGAACAGTGCATATGTCTTTTGAACTTGTGGTTCATGTGTGGCTCTTGAAAGAATGATGGACATGTTACTGAGGATCTGAAAATCATTAAAAATGATTCTTGAAGCAGAAAGAGAAGCAGAAAAAAAAAAAAGAAGAAGAAAAGAAAGAATAAAGTTGTGATCCAAGGCAAATAAGAGTGTGCTTAGAACCTGGACACCTCTAATTGGGGACTTTAGCAAAGCTGAGTCACAATCTGAAAAGGTTCACCCAATTATGTGTCTGTGGCATGTATGTATCCGGTGGTAATACTGGAAGACAGAGTGCTTTGGGTCACGGCCAAGACTCAAGAAATAGCTATGTTCAAGAATCATCATACTTACTAGGAGAATCATTAACACTATCTGGATTCTGAGTTCCTAAAGAAGCCAATCATTCTGAATTACAAGGGATAGAGTGAGATGCCAAAACTATTCAGAGGCAAAAAGATAAAAGCCCGCTCATCTAATTAATACTGATCTTCATAGATGTTTTGGAGTTTTTATTGCATATTCTTCTTTTTATCTTATTTGATCTTCAGTTGCTTGGGGACAAGCAACAATTTAAGTTTGGTGTTGTGATGAGCGGATAATTTGTATGCTTTTTGGCATTGTTTTTAGTATTTTTAGTATGATCTAGTTAGTTTTTAGTATATTATTAGTTTTAGTTAAAATTCACTTTTCTGGACTTTACTATGAGTTTGTGTGTTTTTCTGTGATTTCAGGTATTTCTGGCTGAAATTGAGGGACCTGAGCAAAAATCTGATCCAGAGACTCAAAAGGACTGCAGATGTGTTGGATTCTGACCTCCCTGCACTCGAAGTGGATTTTCTGGAGCTACAGAAGCCCAATTGGCGCGCTCTCAACGGCGTTGGAAAGTAGACATCCTGGGCTTTCAGCATATATAATAGTCCATACTTTGCCCAAGATTTGATGGCCCAAACCGGCGTTCAAAGTCACCTCAAGAAATTCCAGCGTTAAACGCCGGAATGGCACCTAATTGGGAGTTAAACGCCCAAACTGGCACTAAAGCTGGCGTTTAACTCCAAGGAGAGTCTCTACACGAAAAAGCTTCATTGCTCAGCCCAAGCACACACCAAGTGGGCCCGGAAGTGGATTTTTTACGTCATTACTCATCTATGTACTAGTTTTTCTAAGTAGGACCTTTACTATTGTATTTAGAGAGACTTTTGGGTAGCTATCTTTGTTTTATGCTATCTTAGACCTTTGGAGGCTGGCCATTCGGCCATGCCTAGACCTTGTTTCTTATGTATTTTCAACGGTGGAGTTTCTACACACCATAGATTAAGGTGTGGAGCTCTGCTGTACCTCGAGTATTAATGTAATTACTATTGTTCTTCCATTCAATTCCGCTTGTTCTTTATCAAGATATCACTTGTTCTTCAACATGATGAAGGTGATGATTGACGCCCATCACCATTCTCACTCATGAACAAGGTGACTGACAACCATTCTTGTTCTACAAGCATCTGAGGCTTAGTGAATATCTCTTGGATTCCTGATTGCACGATGCATGGTTGATCTGACAACCGAGTGCTCGCCTGACAAACGAGCCAGCCATTCCGTGAGATCAGAGTCTTCGTGGTATAGGCAAGAACTGATGGCGGCATTCAGAGAATCCGGAAGGTCTAACCTGTTGTGGGTATTCTGAGTAGGATTCAATGATTGAATGACTGTGACGTGCTTCAAACCTGTAACCTACTGGGCGTTAGTGACAGACGCAAAAGAGGGATTCTATTCCGGTAGGGGAGGGAACCAAACCGGTGATTGGCAGTACTGTGACAGAGTGCGTGCATTAGCTTTCACTGCGCGGATGGGAGGTAGCTGCTGACAACAGTGAAACCCTACACGAGCTTGCCATGGAAAGGAGTAAGAAGGATTGGATGAAGGCAGTAGGAAAGCAGAGAGACGGAAGGGAAGGCATCTTCATACACTTGTCTGAAGCTCATACACCAATGATATGCATAAGTATCACTATCTTTATCTTTTATATTATTTTCGTTCATCATCATATATATTTGAGTTTGCCTGACTAAGACTTACAAGATGACCATAGCTTGCTTCAATGCTAACAATCTCCGTGGGATCGACCCTTACTCACGTAAGGTATTACTTGGACGACCCAGTGCACTTGCTGGTTAGTTGTGCGAAGTTGTGTAATGCCATGGAATTGAACCACCAAGTTTTTGGAGTTCATGACCAGGGATTATGAGAGTTGTGAAAAGTATTGTTCATAATTTCGCGCTACCAGACGACATGACACAATCATCTACGCCCGGGGTAGGGAGGCGGGCGCCACGAGACGAGATGGCGAGAGCGGCGAAGAGAGATCTGGGGGAACATGGTGACATGTGATAATGGGCGCCACCCCATTCCATCATTCCATCCTCGAAGTCCGGTTGTCAAAGCACTTTGACAAACCAACGGACATGAGGTATGACGGAACCCAAGATCCGCTGGAGCACCTCACGACTTTCGAGGCCAAGATGAACCTGGAGGGAGTAGGAGACGAAGTAAGGTGCCAAGCCTTCCCGGTCACCCTGGCGGGACCTGCGATACGATGGTTCAACGGCCTCCCGCAGGGCTCGGTGACCGGCTCTGATATTAGCCGTGCCTTCCTAGCACAATTCACCACCAGAATCGCGAAGGCAAAGCACCCGATCAATCTTCTCGGCGAGACTCAGAGGACCGGCGAGCCGACCAGGAAGTACCTAGATCGGTTCAACGACGAGTGCTTGGAAATCGATGGGTTAACCGATTCAGTGGCCAGTCTCTATCTGACGAACATGCTCCTTAATAAGGACTTCCGAAAGCATCTCACCACGAAGTCGGTCTGGACGATGCAAGAGATTCAAACTGTGGCCAAGGAGTATATCAACGATGAAGAAGTCAGCCAGGTCGTAGCTGCCAACAAACGACAACCCTCCAACAACCAAAGCCGGTAACACGGTAGCAGAGAAAGACAGAAGGAACACGCCAGAGACGGCGGACCGAGCAAGACACCCAGGCCGTTCCCTCGAGTTGGGAAGTTCATCAATTACACCCCCCTCACCGTCCCCATCGTAGAAATCTATCAACAAATAGCCGAGAAGGGGATCCTGTCGAAGCCCCGACCTCTGAAGGACCGAACAGGATGAAACAAGAACCTATATTGTGATTATCACAAAGGCTACGGGCACAAAACACAGGATTGCTTCGACTTGAAGGACGCGCTGGAATAAGCGATCAGGGACGGAAAACTGGCCGAATTCTCCCACCTCATCAGAGAGCCAAGGATGCGAGATTGCGACCGCGAGGAAGAGGACAGAACTCGCGCGACGAAGCGACGCCACGAGTCAGAAGATAATGAGCATGGCCTTACCATTGTGAACGTGGTAATGGCAAGAGACGCGGCTCCGAGGTCGAAGTTGGCGCAGAAGAAGGATGCCAAGGTCCTCGCGATCTCTTCCTCTAGCCCCGCGCTAAATCCAAAAAGGACCCCACCCATATTGTTCGCGCCAGATGACCAGTGGTTCGAAGAGATCACGGAAAACCCACCAATGGTTATCACGGACAGGGTGGGAACAGGCCTGGTCAAAAGGATCCTCGTGGACACCGGCGCTGACTCGAACATCATGTTCCGCAACGTGTTCGACGCTTTGGGCCTCCGGAAAGCTGACCTGAAAACCCACCAGCACGGTGTAGTAGGCTTGGGCGACCACTTCATCAAGCCTGATGGGACAGTGACCCTACCTGTGTCTATAGGGTCGGGTCAAGAGAAAAGATCGGTGATGGCGGAGTTCGTGGTCCTCCGAGACTCGACGGCCTACAACATCATCATGGGGAGAAAGACCATCAATGACCTCGAGGCAGCGATCAGCACAAGAATATTAGTAATGAAGTTCATCACGGATAGGAGAGTTGTGGGATCCATAAGAGGGGACCTAGAAATGGCAGTCGCTTGCGACAACGCCAGCCTCTCCCTGAGAAAGAAGTCTAAAGAGGCGTCAGGAGTGTTCCTCGCCGACCTAGATGCAAGAGTCGGCAACAACCCTAAACCCGAGCCAGAGGAGGACCTGGAAAAATTTAAGGTCGGCGACACGGAGGAGAAGTTCACGTTCGTGAACAGGAACCTCCCACATGAATTGAAGGAACCTTTGGTGAAAATGATCAGGGCCAATGGCGATCTATTCGCTTGGACGCCAGCCGATATGCCAGGGATAGACCCCCAATTCATGTCACATCACCTGGCCGTCAAGCCGGAAGCCCGACCAGTGGCTCAAAGGAGAAGGAAGATGTCGCAGGAAAGAGTGGAGGAGGTGGCCAGGCAGACGGCCAGTTGGTGGACGAAATTGTGATCATCAATGTTGTACTCTTTGTTGTTGTATGGAATAATTATAATGGCTCTTTACTATGTGTGGACACAACTCCGTTCAACTAACCAGCAAGTGTACTGGGTCGTCCAAGTAATAAACCTTACGTGAGTAAGGGTCGATCCCACAGAGATTGTTGGTATGAAGCAAGCTATGGTCATCTTGTAAATCCCAGTTAGGTAGAGTCAAATGTAATTGGATTAGATATTTAAAAGATAAATAAAATAAAGGGATAGAAATACTTATGTAAATTAATAGTGGGAATTTCAGATAAGCATATGGAGATACTGTGCCCTTTCTCTTTTTCTACTTTCCTACTTCTTCCTTCAACCCCTCTTACTCCTTTCCATGGCAAGCTGTATGTAGGGTATCATCGTTGTCAATGGCTACATCCCATCCTCTCAGTGAAAAAGGTCCAAATGCTCTGTCATAGCACGGCTAATCATCTGTCGGTTCTCAATCAGGTTAGAATAGAATCCCTTGATTCTTTTGCGTCTGTCACTAACGCCCAGCCTTCAGGTGTTTGAAGCTCGTCACAGTCATTCAATCCCGGAATCCTACTCGGAATACCACAGACAAGGTTAGACTTTCCGGATTCCCATGAATGCCGCCATCAATTTTAGCTTATACCACGAAGATTCTGATTAAGGAATCCAAGAGATATGCGCCCGGTCTAAGGTAGAACGGAAGTGGTTGTCAGTCACGCGCGTTCATAGGTGAAAATGATGATGAGTGTCACGGATCATCACATTCATCAAGTTGAAGTGCAACGAATATCTTAGAATAGGAATAAAGAGAATTGAATAGAAAATAATAGTAATTGCATTAAAGCTTGAGATACAGCAGAGCTTCACACCCTTAATCTACGGTGTGTAGAAACTCCACCGTTAAAAATACATAAGTGAAAGGTTCAGGCATGGCCGAATGGCTAGCCCCCCAAAACGTGATCAATGGCCTCCTAAGATGAAGAATAAAACAAAACTGAGACCAAAGATGTAACGTGGTCAAAAGACGACTAATACACTAGTAAAAAGTTCTATTTATACTAAACTAGCTACTAGGGTTTACAGGAGTAAGTAATTGATGCATAAATCCACTTCTGGGGCCCACTTGGTGTGTGTTTGGCTGAGCTTGATCTATCCACGAGCTGAGGCTTCTTTTGGAGTTGAACGCCAAGTTGTAACGTGTTTTGGGCGTTCAACTCCGGGTCGTGACGTGTTTCTGGCGTTTTACTCTAGACAGAAGCATGAAACTGGCGTTGAGCGCCAGTTTACGTCGTCAATTCCCAAATAAAGTATGGACTATTATATATTGCTGGAAAGCTCTGGATGTCTACTTTCCAACGCCATTGAGAGCGCGCCATTTGAAGTTCTGTAGCTCCAGAAAATCTATTTCGAGTGCAGGGAGGTCAGATTCCAACAGCATCAGCAGTCCTTTGTCAGCATCCTATCAGAGTTTTGCTCAAGTCCTTCAATTTCAGCCAGAATTTACCTGAAATCACAGAAAAACACACAAACTCATAGTAAAGTCCAGAAATGTGAATTTAACATAAAAACTAATGAAAACATCCCTAAAAATAGCTTGAACTTACTAAAAACTTCCTAAAAACAATGCCAAAAAGCGTATAAATTATCCGCTCATCACAACACCAAACTTAAATTGTTGCTTGTCCCCAAGCAACTGAAAATCACATAGGATAAAAAGAAGAGAATATACTATAAATTCCAAAATATCAATGAATATTAATTCTAATTAGATGAGCGGGACTTGTAGCTTTTTGCTTCTGAACAGTTTTGGCATCTCACTTTTTCCTTTGAAGTTCAGAATGATTGGCCTCTCTAGGAACTTAGAATTTCGGATAGTGTTATTGACTTTCCTAGTTAAGTATGTTGATTCTTGAACACAGCTACTTATGAGTCTTGGCCGTGGCCCTAAGCACTTTGTTTTCCAGTATTACCACCAGATACATAAATGCCACAGACACATGACTGGGTGAACCTTTTCAGATTGTGACTCAGCTTTGCTAGAGTCCCCAGTTAGTGGTGTCCAGAGCTCTTAAGCACACTCTTTTGCTTTGGATCACGACTTTAACCACTCAGTCTCAAGCTTTTCACTTGGACCTGCATGCCACAAGCACATGGTTAGGGACAGCTTTGAATTAGCCGCTTAGGCCTGGATTTTATTTCCTTGGGCCCTCCTATCCATTGATGCTCAAAGCCTTGGATCCTTTTTACCCTTGCCTTTTGGTTTTAAGGGCTATTGGCTTTTTCTGCTTGCTTTTTCTTTTTCTTTCTATTTTTTTCGCCATTTTTTCTTTTTTTTCGCAAGCTTTTTACTTTTCACTGCTTTTTCTTGCTTCAAGAATCAATTTCATTGATTTTTTAGATCATCAATAACATTTCTATTTGTTCATCATTCTTTCAAGAGCCAATAATTTTAACATTCATAAACAACAAGATCAAGAATATGCATTGTTTAAGCATTCATTCAGAAAACAAAAAGTATTGTCACCACATCAATATAATTAAATTAAATTCAAGGACAATTTTCGAAATTTATGTACTTCTTGTTCTTTTGAATTAAAAACATTTTTCATTTAAGAAAGGTGAAGGATTAATGGAATTATTCATAACTTTAAGACATAGTTACTAAACACTAATGATCATGAAGTAGAGACACAAAACATAAATGAACACAACATAAAAACTGAAAAGCAGAAAGAAATAAGAACAAGGAATGAATCCACCTTAGTGGCGTCTTCTTCTTGAAGGACCAACAATGTCCTTAAGCTCTTCTATGTCCCTTCCTTGCCTTTGTTGCTCCTCCCTCATTGCTCTTTGATCTTTTCTTATTTCATGGAGAATGATGGAGTGCTCATGATGTTCTACCCTTAATTGTTCCACATTGTAGCTCAAATCTTCTAAGGAAGTGTTGAGTTGTTCCCAATAGTTGTTGGGAGGAAAGTGCATCCCTTGAGGCATCTCAGGGATTTCTTGATGATGAGCTTCCTCATGCATCTCTTGAGATCCGTGGAGGGTCTCTCTTGCTTGCTCCATCCTCTTCTTGGTGATGGGCTTATCCTCTTCAATGAGGATGTCTCCTTCTATGATAACTCCAGCTGAGTAACATAGATGGCAAATAAGATGAGGAAAAGCTAGCCTTGCCGTGTTGGAGGACTTATCGGCTATTTTGTAGATTTCATTGGAGATGACTTCATGAACTTCTACTTCCTCTCCAATCATGATGATATGAATCATGATGGCCCGATCCACAGTAACTTCAGATCGGTTGCTAGTGGGAATGATGGAGCGTTGAATGAACTCCAACCATCCTCTAGCCACAGGCTTGAGGTCCAGTCTTCTCAGTTGAACTGGCTTGTCTTTGGAGTCTCTTTTCCATTGAGCTCCTTCCACACATATGTCTGGTGCGCGAAATTGTGATCACTACACAACTTTGCACAACTAACCAGCAAGTGCACTGGGTCATCCAAGTAATAAACCTTACGCGAGTAAGGGTCGATCCCACGGAGATTGTTGGTATGAAGCAAGCTATGGTCACCTTGTAAATCTTAGTCAGGCAGACTCAAATGGGTATAGTGATATACGAATAAAGCATAAAGATAAAGATAGAGGTACTTATGTAATTCATTGGTAGGAACTTCAGATAAGCGTATGAAGATGCCTTCCCTTCCGTCTCTCTGCTTTCCTACTGTCTTCATCCAATCCTTCTTACTCCTTTCCATGGCAAGCTCATGTAGGGTTTCACCGTTGTCAGTGGCTACCTCCCATCCTCTCAGTGAAAATGTTCCTATGCTCTGTCACAGCATATGGCTAATCAGCTGTCGGTTCTCGGTCAGGCCGGAATAGAATCCATTGATTCTTTTGCGTCTGTCACTAACGCCCCGCCTGCTAGGAGTTTGAAGCACGTCACAGTCATTCAATCATTGAATCCTACTCAGAATACCACAGACAAGGTTAGACCTTCCGGATTCTCTTGAATGCCTGATGAGCGGATAATTTATACACTTTTTGGCATTGTTTTTAGTATGTTTTTAGTATGATCTAGTTAGTTTTTAGTATATTTTTATTAGTTTTTAGTCAAAATTCACTTTTCTGGACTTTACTATGAGTTTGTGTGTTTTTCTGTGATTTCAGGTATTTTCTGGCTAAAATTGAGGGTCCTGAGCAAAAATCTGATTCAGAGACTGAAAAGGACTGCAGATGCTGTTGGATTATGACCTCCTTACACTCGAAGTGGATTTTCTGGAGCTACAGAAGCCCAATTGGCGCGCTCTCAACGGCGTTGGAAAGTAGACATCCTGGGCTTTCCAGCAATATATGATAGTCCATACTTTTCCCAAGATTTGATGGCCCAAACTGGCGTGGCAAATCAGCCTCAGAAATTCCAGCGTTTAACGCTGGAACTGGCATAAAACTTGGAGTTAAACGCCCAAACTGGCATGAAAGCTGGCGTTTAACTCCAGAAAAGGTCTCTACACGAAAATGCTTCATTGTTCAGCCCAAGCACACACCAAGTGGGCCCGAAAGTGGATTTTTCTGTCATTTACTCATTTGTAATACCTTAGGTTACTAGTTCACTATAATAGGATCTTTTGACATTGTAACTGGACCTCATGACACTTTACACGTTTCTTTATGTACCTTCCACAGCATGAGTCTCTAAACCCCATGGTTGGGGATGAGGAGCTCTGCTGTGTCTTGATGGATTAATGCAATACTACTGTTTCTTATTCAATGCTTGCTTCCATTCTAAGATATCACTTGTTCTTAACCCGGATGAATGTGATGATCCGTGACACTCATCATATTCTCAACTATGAACGTGTGCTGACAACCACCTCCGTTCTACCTTAGATTGAGTAGATATCTCTTGGATTCCTTAACCAGAATCTTCGTGGTATAAGCTAGAACTGATGGCGGCATTCAAGAGAATCCGGAAGGTCTAAACCTTGTCTGTGGTATTCTGAGTAGGATTCAATGATTGAATGACTGTGACGTGCTTCAAACTCCTAGCAGGCGGGGCGTTAGTGACAGACGCAAAAGAATCGATGGATTCTATTCCGGCCTGACCGAGAACCGACAGCTGAATTCCGCGTGCTGTGACAGAGCATTTGCAAACGTTTTCACTGAGAGGATGGGAGGTAGCCACTGACAACGGTGAAACCCTACATACAGCTTGCCATGGAAGGAGCCTTGCGTGTTTGATGAAGAAGACAGTAGGAAAGCAGAGATTCAGAAGATGGAGCATCTCCAAAACCCCAACCTATTCTCCATTACTGCAATACAAGTAACCATTTCATGTTCTTTTGCTTTTTACAAATCCTGATAATTTCTGATATCCGACTAAGATTTACAAGATAACCATAGCTTGCTTCAAGCCGACAATCTCCGTGGGATCGACCCTTGCTCACGCAAGGTATTACTGGACGACCCAGTGCACTTGCTGGTTAGTTGTGCGGGATTGCAAAAGTGTGATTGTAATTTCGTGCACCAAGTTTTTGGCGCCGTTGCCGGGGATTGTTCGAGTTTGGACAACTGACGGCTTATCTTGTTGCTTAGATTAGGATTGTTTTATTTTTGTTGGTTTAGAGTCTTTTAGTTGAGTCTAGTTTCATATTTTAAGTTTGGTGTCAATTGCATGCTTTGTTTTTCTTTTAATTTCGATTTTGCATGTTCTTAGTCCCTTTTGATTCATAAAAATTCTAAGTTGGTGTTCTTTTGTGTTTTTCTTTTAAAATTTTCGAAAATAGTGTTTGATTTTCTAAAAATTTTAAGTTTGGTGTCTTTTTGTTGTTTTCTCTTTCCTCTTTTCAAAAAGCAAATCTTTTCAAAAATTTTTTTTCAATCATATCTTTTAATTACTGTTTTCAAAATCTTTTTTATTAACTAATTGATTCAGTTCTCAATTTGCTTGATCTTATTTATTTTAATTTTCGAATTTTTATTTTAGTTTTCTTTGTTTTATTTATTTTATTTTATTTTATTTTCGGTTAATTCAAAAAAAAAAAAACAAAATTTATCTTTTTGCATCTATCATTTCCCTTTTGTCCATGATGGACTTAAGTGGATTAATCAGTCCAAAAGGACTCTGGGGTCATATGCTAACCCTATACAGCTGCATATGGGAGTAGTCTGCACACCTCCCATCAAAGCAAGCAGCTTTGAGCTAATCCTCAACTCATTATCATAGTGCAGCAGAATTGCCAGTATTCCGGTCTTCCACAGGAAGAACCTACTGAGTTTCTGGCACAGTTCTTACAAATTGCTGACACAGTACATGATAAAGAGGTGGATCAGGATGTCTACAGACTATTACTGTTTCCATTTGCTGTAAAGATCAAGCTAAAAGGTGGTTGAATAAAACCTACAGCAAGCATAAGACATGGAAACAGTTATCAGACAAATTCCTGAATATTTTACCCTCCAAAGAGGATGACACAGCTAAGGCTGGACATCCAAGGCTTTAAACAAGAGGATAATGAATCCCTTTATAATGCCTGGGAGAGGTATAGAGGCATGCTTAGAAATGCCCTCTGAAATGTTTTCAGAATGGGTGCGTTAGACATCTTCTACTATGGGCTTACAGAAAAAGCTCAGATGTCTTTAGACCACTCAGCTGGTGGATCTATACACATGAGGAAGACAATTGAAGAAGCTCAAGAGCTTATAGACACTGTTGCTAGAAACCAATATTTGTACTCTAGCAATGAGTTCTCTCCAAAAGAAGAAGTCATGGCAGCAGTCACTGACCCTAATCCTCAAGAACAAATAATTGAGCTTAATCAACAATTACTCCTGATGACAGAACAGTTAGCAGAATTTAAGGAGATGCTCTATGAAACTAAAGTTGCTAACAAGAGCATAGAACTACAGTTGAATCAGGCAAAACAGCAAATATCTAAACAGATAACAGAGGAGTGTCAAGCAGTTCAACTAAGGAGTGGGAAGACACTGAATACCACTGCTCAGAATAAAAAGCCAAACAGGAACAATTGACAGAGGATAACCAAACCACTGTTCAAAATCCCTCTGAGGACAGTAAGAGCCAGAGAGGAATGTTATTGGCGTTCAAACGCCAGAAAGGGAAGGAAAGTTGGCGTTAAACGCCCATTCCTTGCCCAGTTCTGGCGTTCAAACGCCAGAAAAGGGAGAGAAGTTGGCGTTTAAAACGCCCAAACTTCACCCATTCCTGGCGTTCAAACACCAAAGGAAGATCAGACACCTGAGAGTGCTGACGTAATCCCTCTAAAAAGGCTTCTTCAACCACTTCTGTAAGGATAAACCTGCGCATCTAAGGTTGAAGAATATCAAGCCAAGATGCCTTATCCTCAGAAACTCCGCAAAGCGGAACAGGATAAGCAATTTGCCCGCTTTGTAGACTATTTAAGGACTCTTGAAATAAAGATTCCATTTGCAGAGGCACTTGAGCAAATACCTTCTTATGCTAAGTTCATGAAGGAAATCTTAAGTCATAAGAAGGATTGGAGAGAACTGAAAAAGTGTTTCTCACTGAGAATGCAGTGCAGTCATTCTGAAAGCTTACCAGAAAAGCTTCAAGATCCTGGAAGCTTTCTGATACCATGCACATTAGAAGGCACTTGCACCAAGACAGCTCTATGTGATGTTGGAGCAAGCATCAATCTAATGCCTGCATCCACTATCAGAAAGCTTGGGTTGACTGGAGAAGTCAACCAACCAGGATATGCCTCCAACTTGCTGATGGCTCCATTAAACATCCATCAGGCATAATAGAGGATAGATGTCAAGGTTGGGCCATTTGCCTTTCCAACTGACTTTGTGTGCTGGAAATGGAGGAGCACAAGAGTGCAACTCTCATTCTAGGAAGACCATTCCTAGCAACTGACGAACTCTCATTGATGTACAAAAGGGGAAGTAACTTGAGAGTCATGAGGATGAGTCAAGTTAATGCTGTAAAAGCTATACAGCATCCAGACACACCAAATGACTGCATGGGCGCTGACATCATTGACTCTCTGGTAGAAGAGATCAATATGCTGAAAGCCTAGAATCAGAGCTTGAAGACATCTTCAAGGATGCTCAAACTGATCAAGAAGAACCAGAGGAGGCAAAGAATTTTCGAAAATTCCTCAGGAAGAGGATAAGCCTCCTAAGCCTGAACTCAAACCACTACCACCATCCCTGAATATGCATTTCTGGGAGAGGGTGACACTTTTCCAGTGATCATAAGCTCTGCTTTAAATTCACAGGAAGAGGACTGATTCAAGTGCTAAGGACACACAAGACAGCTCTTGGTGGTCCATAAGTGATCTTAAGGGCATTAGCCCAGCTAGATGCATGCACAAGATCCTATTGGAGGATAATGCCAAACCTGTGGTCCACCACAGAGGAGGCTAAATCCAGCATGAAGGAGGTGGTGCAGAAAGAGGTCACTAAATTATTAGAGGCTGGGATTATTTATCCTATTTCTGATAGCCCCTGGTGAGCCCTGTCCAAGTTGTTCCCGAAAGGGAGGCATGACATGGTTCATAATGAAAAAAATGAACTGGTTCCTACAAGGACAGTCACAGGGTGGCGCATGTGTATTGATTACAGAAGGCTCAACACAGCACCAGAAGGATCATTTTCCTTTACCATTCATAGACCAAATGCTAGAAGACTAGCTGGTCATATTACTATTGCTTTTGGATGGCTATTCAGCTACAACCAAATTGCAGTAATCCTCAGGACCAAGAGAAACAGCATTTACTTGCCCTTCTGGCGTATTTGCCTACAAGGATGCCTTTTGGTTTTGCAATGCACCTGCAACCTTTCAGAGGTGCATGCTCTCTATCTTCTCATATGGTAGAGAAATTTCTGGAAGTCTTCATGGATGACTTCTCAGTATATGGAGATCATTCAGCTCCTGTCTTAACCACCTAGCACTTGTCCTGAAAATGCCAAGAGACTAACCTGGTTTTAAACTGGGAAATGTCACTTTATGGTGACTGAAGGAATTGTCCTTGGCACAAAATTTCAAGCAAGGGAATAGAGGTGGATAAGGCAAAGGTAGGGTAATTGAAAATTACCACCACCTGCCAATGTTAAGGCAATCAAAGCTTCTGGGGCATGCATGGATTCTACAGAAGGTTTATAAAGGATTTTTCGAAATTGCAAAACCTTTGAGTAACCTGTTAGCTGCTGACACACCATTTGTATTTGACACACAGTGTCTGCAGGCATTTGATACCCTGAAGCTAAGTTGGTCACAGCACCAGTTATCTCTGCACCAGATTGGACATTGCCATTTGAACTAATGTGTGATGCCAGTGACCATGCCATTGTGCAGTTGTTGGGACAGAGGCATAACAAGCTTCTGCACGTCATTTCTATGCCAGCCGTGTTCTAAATGACGCACAAAGACTACACAACCACAGAAAAGAGTTACTTGCAGTGGTCTATGCCATTGACAATTTAGATCCTATCTAGTGGGATCCAAGTAGTTGTGTACACTGACCATGCTGCTCTTAATACTTACTCACAAGCAGGATTCAAAACCCAGGCTTATAGATGGGTGTTGCTTCTGCAAGAGTTTGATATAGAAATAAGAACAGAAAAAGGACAGAGAACCAAGTAGCTGATCATCTGTCCCGAATAGAACCAGTAGCTGGGGCGTCCCTCCCTTCTACTGAGATTTCTGAGACTTTCCAGATGAGCAACCTTTGCCATTCAGGAAGTCCATGGTTGCAGATATTGCAAATTATAAAGCTGTGAGGTTATACCCAGGAGTACAGTACGTGCAGAGAAGAAATTAATTTCAGATGCCAAGTATTACCTGGGTGAACCATATCTCTTTAAGAGATGTGCGACGGAGTGATCCGCAGATGTGTACCCAGAGAAGAGCACAAAGGATCCTATGGCACTGCCATGGATCACAGTATGGAGGACATTTTGGAAGTGAGCGAACAGCCACTAAAGTACTCCAATGTGGCTTCTACTGGCCTACTCTATAAGATTCCGAGAGTTTGTGCGTACTGGACAGTTGCAAAGAGCTGGTAACCTGCCTCATGGATATGCCATGCCTCACAGGATATTAGAGATAGAATTGTATATGGGGAATTGACTTCATGGGTCCATTCCCACCATCATACTCAAACACCTACATTCTGGTGGCAGTGGACTACGTATCTAAGTGGGTAGAAGCAATTGCTACACCCACTAATGATACCAAGACCGTGCTAAAATTCCTCCAGAAACACATCTTCAGCAGGTTTGGTGTTCCCAGAGTACTAATCAGTGATGGGGGCACTCATTTCTGCAATAAACAGCTATACTCTGCTATGGTTAGATATGGAATCAGCCATAAAGTGGCAACTCCGTATCATCCACAGACAAATGGGCAAGCTGAAGTCTCTAACAGAGAGCTAAAAAGAATCCTAGAACGGACTGTAATAGCCCGAAGAAAGGATTAGGCAAGGAGCTTGGATGATGCTCTGTGGGCATACAGAACAGCATTCAAGACTCCTATAGGAACCTCTCCATACCAATTGGTGTATGGGAAGGCCTGTCATCTGCCCGTGGAACTGGAACATAAAGCCTACTAGGCAACCAGGTTCCTAAACATGGACGCACAGTTAGCTGGTGAAAAGAGATTGCTCCAGCTAAATGAGCTAGAGGAGTTCAGACTCATGCCTTTGAAATGCAAAAATTATAAGGAAAAGGCAAAGAATGGCATGATAAGAAGTTGTCAACCAGAGTCTTTGAGCCGGACAAAAGTTCTGCTCTTTAACTCTAGGCTCAAATTGTTTCCAGGAAAACTCAAATCCCGGTGGGGGGTCCGTATGTGATTACAGGAGTTTCACCATATGGATATGTTGAGCTTCAGGATATTATTCTGACAAAAAGTTCATTGTAATGGACAGAGAATCAGCATTATCTTGAAGGCAATTTTGAGCAGGAATGCTCAAAACTGAGACTTGAGTGATTCTCAGTGAAGGTCCAGCTAAAGACAGTAAAGAAGCGCTTGCTGGGGCAACCCAGTCATTAGGGGTTATATGAATTGTTCTTACAGAGGCTAGTATCAAAAATGAAGGAATTCACAGAGTTACAGAAGGATTCAGCTCAAAAAGCAGAGAAATGAGCTTACTGGCGAAAAACGCCAGTAGGGGCATTTTGGGCGTTAAACGCCAGAATGGGTACCATTCTGGGCGTTTAACGCCAGGATGGTGCCATTTTGGGCGTTAAACGCCAGAATGGGCACCATTCTGGGCGTTTAACACCAGGTGTGCAGCATCCTGGCGTTTTAGAAAACCCCAGTGAGGAAGAATTTCTGGCGTTTAACGCCAGCCAGGGTACCTGGCTGGGCGTTAAACGCCCAATTGGGGCAACAAATGGGCGTTAAACGCCAGAATGGGTGCCATTCTGGGTGTTTAACGCCAGCTTGGTGGGGGGACCACAATTTTGTTTTCAAATCAGATTTTTTCAAACTTTCCTTTTCTCACCCATACTTTTCTACAAAATCACACTTCAACCTTTCATCATTCACCTTCAAATCTTCACAAATCAAAACCATTCTTCAAATCTATCTCAAAATTAATCCCAAATCTTCTTTAAAAACTCACCCTTTTCTCAAATCCTTTCCATATCTTCTCAAATTTTCTTTCAAATTCTTATTTTTTTCGAAATCTCTTCTCCCCCTCCCTTATAAATACACGTTTGTTCCCCCTCATTCCACCACACCATTCGAATTCCTCTTCTCTCTCTCTTCTTCTTTCTTTGCTTGAGATATAGCAAACCCTAAGTTTGGTGTGCTTTTCCGTAATCACTAATCCAAGATTCATCAAGATCATGGCTCCTAAGGGAAAACAAACCATTTAAGAGGAAGGAAAGAGAATAATCCAAAGAATCTTTGGAATCAAGAGAAGTTCTTAACCAAAGAACATGAAGACCATTATCACAAGATAATGGGTCTGAGGTCAGTGATCCCGGAAGTGAAGTTTGATTTGAAAGAAGATGAATATCCGGGGATCCAAGAGCAAATTCGAAACAGAGGATGGAAGTTCTAACCAATCCTGAGATAAAGGTTGGAAGGAACATGGTTCAGGAATTCTACTCAAATCTGTGGCTAACAGATAAGCAGAGAATGACTGGAACTGCTTCCATACCTACAGAACCATGGTCAGAGGGAAAGTTATGTACTTCCATCTGGACAAAATAAGAGAAATCTTCAAGTTACCTCAACTGCAAGATGATCCTGATTCCTTCAATAGGAGGATGGTGAGGGCAGATAAAGGGTTAGATCAAGTTCTAGAGGACATATGCCTCCCTGGGACTAATGGATAACCAATTCTAAGGGTGCCCCAAACCAACTCAAGAGGGGAGACCTCAAACCAATTGCAAGAGGTTGGCTAGACTTTATTGGGCGTTCCATATTGCCCACTAGCAACCGTTCTGAGGTCCATCAAGAGAGCAGTGATGATTCATTGCATTATGCTTGGAAAAGAATGGAGGTCCATCATGTGATTGCTTGTGAGATCTACACAATTGCAAATAAGAATTCCACTGAAGCCAAAACTGGCTTACCCAAGCTTGATCTCCTGCTCTGTAAAGAGGCTGGGGTGAAGATGGAAGTAGATGAGTTCATACCCATGAACACCCAATCACCAAGAAGTCAATGGAAGGACAAATTCAAGACAACTCTATCAAAAGGAGGGCGCAGGTTCCTCCCTGAATTCCCTGAAATTGGCTACGGGCCAGCCTAGAAGCATCTATCACCAAGTTGCCAAGAAACTATGGAGCAACTGAAGGAAGAACAGCAGAATCAGAACTGCATGCTCTGCAAATTGCTGAAGGAACAAGAGAAGCAGGGGCGTGAACTCCAAGAGATGAAACGCCAAAAGCTCTCCTCTCAAGCTGAGGGAGCATCCACTTCTCAAAATCAAGGTTGTTGAGTCCTAACTCTGTGAAAACCTCTATCATTAGGAGTCTATTTTTGCGTTTTTCTTTTGTTTCCTATTCCTATTTTTATTTTTATTTTTATATTTGAGTCTTGTTCTTAATTCATAGTTAATAAAATTTATGCCTTAAAGTTATGAATATCCTATGAATCCATCACCTCTCTTAAATGAAAAATGCTTTAATCACAAAAGAACAAGAAGTACAGGATTTCGAAATTTATCCTTGAAACTAGTTGAATTAGTTTGATGTGGTGACAATACTTTTTGCTTTCTGAATGAATGCTTGAACAGTGCATATGTCTTTTGAATTTGTTGTTTTAAGAATGTTAAAATTGTTGGCTCTTGAAAGAATGATGGAAAAGGAGAACTGTTATTGAGGATCTGAAAAATCATTAAAGTGATTCTTGAAGCAAGAAATAGCAATCAAAAAAAAAAATAATAAAGTTGTGAACCAAGGCAAAAGGAGTGTGCTTAAGAACCCTGGACACCTCTAATTGGGGACTCTAGCAAAGCTGAGTCACAATCTAAAAAGGTTCACCCAATTATGTGTCTGTGGCATGTATGTATCCGGTGGTAATACTGGAAGACAGAGTGCTTTGGGCCACAGCCAAGACTCATACACTAGCTATGTTCAAGAATCAATATACTTAACTAGGAGAATCAATAACACTATCTGAGTTCTGAGTTCTTATAGATGCCAATCATTCTGAACTTCAAGGGATAGAGTGAGATGCCAAAACTGTTCGGAGGCAAAAAGCTACTAGTCCCGCTCATCTAATTGGAGCTATGTTCCTTGATATTTTGGAGTCTATAGTATTCTCTTCTTTTTATCCTATTTTGAATTTCAGTTGCTTGGGGACAAGCAACAATTTAAGTTTGGTGTTGTGATGAGCGGATAATTTATACACTTTTTGGCATTGTTTTTAGTATGTTTTTAGTATGATCTAGTTAGTTTTTAGTATATTTTTATTAGTTTTTAGTCAAAATTCACTTTTCTGGACTTTACTATGAGTTTGTGTATTTTTCTGTGATTTCAGGTATTTTCTAGCTGAAATTGAGGGTCCTGAGCAAAAATTTGATTCAGAGACTGAAAAGGACTGCAGATGCTGTTGGATTCTGACCTCCTTACACTCGAAGTGGATTTTCTGGAGCTACAGAAGCCCAATTGGCGCGCTCTCAACGGCGTTGAAAAGTAGACATCCTGGGCTTTCCAGCAATATATGATAGTCCATACTTTGCCCAAGATTTGATGGCCCAAACCGGCGTGGCAAATCAGCCTCAGAAATTCCAGCGTTTAACGCTGGAACTGGCATAAAACTTGGAGTTAAACGCCCAAACTGGCATGAAAGCTGGCGTTTAACTCCAGAAAAGGTCTCTACACGAAAATGCTTCATTGTTCAGCCCAAGCACACACCAAGTGGGCCCGAAAGTGGATTTTTCTGTCATTTACTCATTTCTGTAATACCTTAGGTTACTAGTTCACTATTAATAGGATCTTTTGACATTGTAACTGGACCTCATGACACTTTACACGTTTTCTTTGTGTACCTTCTACAGCATGAGTCTCTAAACCCCATGGTTGGGGGTGAGGAGCTCTGCTGTGTCTTGATGGATTAATGCAATTACTACTGTTTCTTATTCAATCATGCTTGCTTCCATTCTAAGATATCACTTGTTCTTAACCCGGATGAATGTGATGATCCGTGACACTCATCATATTCTCAACTATGAACGTGTGCCTGACAACCACCTCCGTTCTACCTTAGATTGAGTAGATATCTCTTGGATTCCTTAACCAGAATCTTCGTGGTATAAGCTAGAACTGATGGCGGCATTCAAGAGAATCCGGAAGGTCTAAACCTTGTCTATGGTATATTCTGAGTAGGATTCAATGATTGAATGACTGTGACGTGCTTCAAACTCCTAGCAGGCGGGGCGTTAGTGACAGACGCAAAAGAATCGATGGATTCTATTCCGGCCTGACCGAGAACCGACAGCTGAATTCCGCGTGCTGTGACAGAGCATTTGCAAACGTTTTCACTGAGAGGATGGGAGGTAGCCACTGACAACGGTGAAACCCTACATACAGCTTGCCATGGAAGGAGCCTTGCGTGTTTGATGAAGAAGACAGTAGGAAAGCAGAGATTCAGAAGATGGAGCATCTCCAAAACCCCAACCTATTCTCCATTACTGCAATACAAGTAACCATTTCATGTTCTTTTGCTTTTTACAATCAATCCTGATAATTTCTGATATCCTGACTAAGATTTACAAGATAACCATAGCTTGCTTCAAGCCGACAATCTCCGTGGGATCGACCCTTGCTCACGTAAGGTATTACTTGGACGACCCAGTGCACTTGCTGGTTAGTTGTGCGGGATTGCAAAAGTGTGATTGCAATTTCGTGCACCAATGCCGCCATCAGTTCTCGCCTATACCACGAAGACTCTGATCTCACGGAATGGCTGGCTCGTTTGTCAGGCGAGCACTCGGTTGTCAGGCGATCAACCATGCATCGTGTATCAGGAATCCAAGAGATAAACACTAGAGCCTTGGTTGCTTGTAGAACAAAAGTGGTTGTCAGTCACCTTGTTCATGAGTGAGAATGATGATGAGTGTCACGGATCATCACATTCATCAAGTTGAAGAACAAGTGATATCTTGGACAAAGAACAAGCGGAATTGAATAGAAGAACAATAGTAATTGCATTAATACTCGAGGTACAGCAGAGCTCCACACCTTAATCTATGGTGTGTAGAAACTCCACCGTTGAAAATACATAAGAACAAGGTCTAGGCATGACCGAATGGCCAGCCTCCCAATGATCTAAGAACTAGATGTCCAAAGATGATCAAAGGATCTAAAATAATCCAAAGATGAAAATACAATAGTAAAAAGGTCCTATATATAGAGAACTAGTAGCCTAGGGTGTACAGAGATGAGTAAATGACATAAAAATCCACTTCCGGGCCCACTTGGTGTGTGCTTGGGCTGAGCAATGAAGCATTTTCGTGTAGAGACTCTTCTTGGAGTTAAACGCCAGCTTTTATGCCAGTTTGGGCGTTTAACTCCCATTTAGGTGCCAGTTCCGGCGTTTAACGCTGGAATTCCTGAGGGTGACTTTGAACGCCGGTTTGGGCCGTCAAATCTTGGGCAAAGTATGGACTATATATTGCTGGAAAGCCCAGGATGTCTACTTTCCAACGCCGTTGAGAGCGCACCAATTGGGCTTCTGTAGCTCCAGAAAATCCACTTCGAGTGCAGGGAGGTCAGAATCCAACAGCATCTGCAGTCCTTTTCAGTCTCTGGATCAGATTTTTGCTCAGGTCCCTCAATTTCAGCCAGAAAATACCTGAAATCACAGAAAAACACACAAACTCATAGTAAAGTCCAGAAAAGTGAATTTTAACTAAAAACTAATAAAAATATACTAAGAACTTAACTAAAACTACTAAAAACATACTAAAAACAATGCCAAAAAGGGTACAAATTATCCGCTCATCACAACACCAAACTTAAATTGTTGCTTGTCCCCAAGCAACTGAAAATCAAATAAGATAAAAAGAAGAGAATATACTATAGACTCCAAATTATCAATGAAACTTAGCTCCAAATTAGATGAGCGGGACTAGTAGCTTTTGCCTCCAACAGGTTTGGCATCTCACTTTATCCTTTGAAATTCAGAATGATTGGCTTCTTTAGGAACTCAGAATCCAGATAGTGTTATTGATTCTCCTAGTTAAGTATGATGATTCTTGAACACAGCTACTTATTGAGTCTTGGCCGTGGCCCAAAGCACTCTGTCTTCCAGTATTACCACCGGATACATACATGCCACAGACACATAATGGGTGAACCTTTTCAGATTGTGACTCAGCTTTGCTAAAGTCCCCAATTAGAGGTGTCCAGGGTTCTTAAGCACACTCTTTTTGCCTTGGATCACAACTTTATTTCTTTCTTTTTCTTTCTTTTTCTCTTTCTTTTCTTTTTTTCGTCTCTCTCTTTCTTTTTTTTTTTTGTATTCACTGCTTTTTCTTGCTTCAAGAATCATTTTTATGATTTTTCAGATCCTCAGTAACATGTCTCCTTTTTCATCATTCTTTCAAGAGCCAACAATTTTAACATTCATGAACAACAAATTCAAAAGACATATGCACTGTTCAAGCATACATTCAGAAAACAAAAAGTATTGTCACCACATCAAACTAATTAAGCTAGTTTTAAAGATGAATTTGAAATCATGTACTTCTTGTTCTTTTGTAATAAAAATAGTTTTCATTTAAGAAAGGTGATGGATTCATAGGTCATTCATAACTTTAAGGCATAGACACTAAGACACTAATGATCATAAGACACAAATATGGATAAACATAAGCACTAAATTTTCGAAAAACAGAAGAATAAAGAACAAGGAGATTAAAGAACGGGTCCACCTTAGTGATGGCGGCTTGTTCTTCCTCTTGAAGGTCTTATGGAGTGCTTGAGCTCCTCAATGTTTCTTCCTTGTCTTTGTTGCTCCTCTATCATGATTCTTTGATCTTCTCTAATTTCATGGAGGAGAATGGAGTATTCTTGGTGCTCCACCCTTAGTTGTCCCATGTTGGAACTCAGTTCTCCTAGGGAGGTGTTAATTTGCTCCCAATAGTCTTGTGGAGGAAAGTGCATCCCTTGAGGCATCTCAGGGATCTCATGATGAGAGGGGTCTCTTGTTTACTCCATCTTTTTCTTAGTGATGGACTTGTGGTCATGCCTTCTCAGTTGAACCGGCTTCCCTCTTGAGTTTCTCTTCCATTGAGCGCCCTCTTCACAAATGTTTATAAGGACTTGGTCCAACCTTTGATCAAAGTTGACCCTTCTTCATGGCCACAACTTCATAGAAGTGGTCTTGATGCACCCTTGAGATGAATCTCTCCATCTCCCATGACTCGGAGGTGAAAGCTTTTGCCTTCCCTTTCCTCTTTCTAGAGGTTTCTCCGGCCTTGGATGCCATAAATGGTTATGGAAAAACAAAAAGCAATGCTTTTACCACACCAAACTTAAAAGTTTTGCTCGTCCTCGAGCAAAAGAAGAAAGTAAGAGTAGAAGAAGAAGGAATGAGGAAGAAGGGAATGGCTTTGTGTTTCGGCTATTATGGGTGGGTTTGGGTGGGAAAGTGGTTTGAATTTGAATGGTGAGGTAGGTGGGGTTTTATGAAGGATGGATATGAGTGGTGAAGAGAAAGAAGGGATTTGATAGGTGAAGGATTTTTGGGGAAGAGGTATTGAGGTTATTGGTGAATGAGTGAAGAAGAGAGAGAGTGGTGGGGTTGGTGGGTATCCTGTGGGGTCCACAGATCCTGTGGTGTCAAGGAAAAGTCATCCCTGCACCAAATGGCTTTCAAAATCACGTTTTGAGCCATTTCTGGGGTTAAACGCCGGGCTGGTGCCCATTCCTGGCGTTTAACGCCAGGTTCTTGCCCTTTTCTGGCGTTTAACGCCAGTCTAGTGCCCCTTTCTGGCGTTAAACGCCCAGAATGGTGCCAGACTGGGCGTTAAACGCCCAACTGCTAGCCTCACTGGCGTTTAAACGCCAGTGGGTTCTTCCTCCAGGGTGTGCTATTTTTCTTCCTGTTTTTCATTCTGTTTTTTTCTTTTTCAATTGATTTTGTGTCTTCTTATGATCATCAACCTACAAAAAAACATAAAATAATAAAAGAAAATAGATAAAATATAACATTGGGTTGCCTCCCAACAAGTGCTTCTTTAATGTCAGTAGCTTGACAGATGGCTCTCATGGAGCCTCACATTTTCTCAGAGCAATGTTGGAACCTCCCAACACCAAACTTAGAGTTTGAATGTGGGGGTTCAACACCAAACTTAGAGTTTGGTTGTGGCCTCCCAACACCAAACTTAGAGTTTGACTGTGGGGGCTCTGTTTGTCTCTGTTTTGAGAGAAGCTCTTCATGCTTCCTCTCCATGATGACAGAGGGATATCCTTGAGCCTTAAACACCAAGGATTCTTCATTCACTTGAATGATCAACTCTCCTCTATCAACAACAATCACAGCCTTTGCTGTGGCCAGGAAGGGTCTGCCCAGGATGATGGTTTCATCCATGCACTTCCCAGTCTCTAGGACTACGAAATCAGCAGGGATGTAATGGTCTTCAATCTTCACCAAAACATCCTCTACAAGTCCATGAGCTTGTCTTCTTGAGTTGTCTGCCATCTCTAATGAGATTCTTGCAGCTTGTACCTCAAAGATCCCTAGCTTCTCCATTACAGAGAGAGGCATGAGGTTTACACTTGACCCTAAGTCACACAGAGCCTTCTTGAAGGTTATGGTGCCTATGGTACAAGGTATTGAAAACTTCCCAGGATCTTGTCTCTTTTGAGGTAATTTCTGCCTAGACAAGTCATCCAGTTCTTTGGTGAGCAAAGGAGGTTCATTCTCCCAAGTCTCATTTCCAAATAACTTGTCATTTAGCTTCATGATTGCTCCAAGGTATTTAGCAACTTGCTCTTCAGTGACATACTCATCCTCTTCAGAGGAAGAATACTCATCAGAGCTCATGAAAGGCAGAAGTAAGTCCAATGGAATCTCTATGGTCTCATGTTGAGCCTCAGATTCCCATGGTTCCTCGTTGGGGAACTTAATGGAGGTCAGTGCACGCCCACTGAGATCTTCCTCAGTGGCATTCACTTCCTCTCCTTCTTCTCCAAATTCGGCCATGTTGATGGCCTTGCACTCTCCTTTTGGATTTTCTTCTGTATTGCTTGGGAGAGTACTAGGAGGGAGTTCAGTAACTTTCTTGCTCAGCTGTCCCACTTGTGCCTCCAAATTCCTAATGGAGGACCTTGTTTCAGTCATAAAACTTTGAGTGGTTTTAATTAGATCAGAGACCATAGTTGCTAAGTCAGAGGGGTTCTGCTTAGAATTCTCTGTCTGTTGCTGAGAAGATGATGGAAAAGGCTTGCTATTGCTAAACCTGTTTCTTCCACCATTATTGTTATTGAAACCTTGTTGAGGTCTCTCTTGATTCTTCCATGAGAAATTTGGATGATTTCTCCATGAAGAATTATAGGTGTTTCCATAGGGTTCTCCTAGGTAATTCACCTCTTCCATTGAAGGGTTCTCAGGATCATAGGCTTCTTCTTCAGATGAAGCATCCTTAGTACTGCTTGGTGCATTTTGCATTCCAGACTGACTTTGAGAAATCAAATTGACTTGTTGAGTCAATATCTTGTTCTGAGCCAATATGGCATTCAGAGCATCAATCTCAAGAACTCCTTTCTTCTGATTTGTCCCATTGTTCACAGGATTCCTTTCAGAAGTGTACATGAATTGGTTATTTACAACCATTTCAATTAGGTCTTGAGCTTCTGTAGGCGTCTTCTTCAGATGAAGAGATCCTCCAGCTGAGCTATCTAAAGACATCTTGGATAGTTCAGAGAGACCATCATAGAAAATACCTATGATGCTCCATTCAGAAAGCATGTCAGAAGGACATTTCCTGATTAATTGTTTGTATCTTTCCCAAGCTTCATAGAGGGATTCTCCATCCTTCTGTCTGAAGGTTTGGACTTCCACTCTAAGCTTACTCAATTTTTGAGGTGGAAAGAACTTTGCCAAGAAGGCATTGACTAGCTTTTCCCATGAGTCCAGGCTTTCTTTAGGTTGTGAGTCCAACCATGTCCTAGCTCTGTCTCTTACAGCAAAAGGGAATAGCATTAGTCTGTAGACCTCAGGGTCAACCCCATTAGTCTTGACTGTGTCACAGATTTGCAAGAATTCAGCTAAGAACTGATGAGGATCTTCCAATGGAAGTCCATGAAACTTGCAATTCTGTTGCATTAGAGAAACTAATTGAGGCTTAAGCTCAAAGTTGTTTACTCCAATGGCAGGGATAGAGATGCTTCTCCCATAAAAGTCGGGAGTAGGTGCAGTAAAGTCACCCAGCACCTTCCTTGTATTGTTGGCATTGTTGTTGTTTTCGGCTGCCATGTTTTCTTCTTTGAAGATTTCTGTTAGGTCCTCTACAGAGAGTTGTGCCTTAGCTTCTCTTAGCTTTCGCTTCAAGGTCCTTTCAGGTTCAGGGTCAGCTTCAACAAGAATGCCTTTGTCTCTGCTCCTGCTCATATGAAAGAGAAGAGAACAAGAAAATATGGAATCCTCTATGTCACAGTATAGAGATTCCTTGAGGTGTCAGAGGAAAAGAAAAGTAGAAGACAGAAGTAGAAAATTCGAACTTATCAAAGAAGATGGAGTTCGAATTTTGCATTAAGGAATATTTTTAGTCTATAAATAGAAGGATGTGAAGAGAAGGGAAGTAATTTTCGAAAATTAAGTAAAAGATTTTGAAAACATTTTGAAAAACACTAATTGATTTTCGAAAATAAGAGTGGGAAAGAAATCAAGTGATTTTTGAAAAAGATTTTGAAATTAAAAAGATTTGATTGAAAAATATTTTGAAAAAGATGTGGTTAAGAAGATGTGATTGGTTTTAAAAGAAATATGTGATTGAAAAGATATGATTTGAAAACAATTTTAAAAAGATTTGATTTTAAAAATTAATGACTTGCCTAACAAGAAAAGATATGATTCAAACATTAAACCTTTCTCAACAGAAAAGGCAATATACTTGAGATGTTCAATCAAATCATTAATTGTTAGTAAGTATCTTTGAAAAAGGAAAGAAATTGATTTTGAAAACATTTGATTGAAAAGATATGATTTGAAAAAGATTTGATTTTGAAAAACTTTGAAAACTTGAAAAAAAAATTGATTTGAAAACAAAATCCTCTCCCCTGTGCCATCCTGGCGTTAAACGCCCAGAATGGTATCCATTCTGGCGTTTAACGCCCAAAATGCTACCTTTTTGGGCGTTAAATGCCCAACCAGGCACCCTGGCTGGCGTTTAAACGCCAGTCTGTCCTTCTTCACTGGGCGTTTTGAACGCCCAGCTTTTTCTTTGTAATTCCTCTGCTGCATGTTCTGAATCTTTAGTTCCCTGTACTATTGACTTGAAAATAGAACCAAGATCAAATAAACAATACATGCAAGACACCAAACTTAAAATTAGACACTAGACTCAAACAAGAAACATAAAATATTTTTGCTTTTTATGATTTTGAAAATTTTTTTGTGTTTTTTTTTTCGAAAATTATATGGAAATAGAAAATAAAAGTTTCAGAATTCTTAATTTGGATTCCAGGAATCATTGCAATGCTAGTCTAAGACTCCGGTCCAGGAATTAGACATGGCTTCACAGCCAGCCAAGCTTTCAAAGAAAGCTTCGGTCCAAAACACTAGACATGGCCAATGGCCAGCCAAGCCTTAGCAGATCATTGCTCCAATAGCAAGATTGATAGAGATCAACAAGCTCTTGTGATGATCAGTTGAAACCTCGGTCCAATAAGATTAGACATGGCTTCTCAGCCAGCCAGACTTCAACAGATCATCATGAAACACTAGAATTCATTCTTAAGAACTCTGAAGAAAAATACCTAATCTAAGCAACAAGATGAACCGTCAGTTGTCCATACACAAAACAATCCCCGGCAACGGCGCCAAAAACTTGGTGCGCGAAATTGTGATCACTACACAACTTTGCACAACTAACCAGCAAGTGCACTGGGTCGTCCAAGTAATAAACCTTACGCGAGTAAGGGTCGATCCCACGGAGATTGTTGGTATGAAGCAAGCTATGGTCACCTTGTAAATCTTAGTCAGGCAGACTCAAATGGGTATAGTGATATACGAATAAAGCATAAAGATAAAGATAGAGGTACTTATGTAATTCATTGGTAGGAACTTCAGATAAGCGTATGAAGATGCCTTCCCTTCCGTCTCTCTGCTTTCCTACTGTCTTCATCCAATCCTTCTTACTCCTTTCCATGGCAAGCTCATGTAGGGTTTCACCGTTGTCAGTGGCTACCTCCCATCCTCTCAGTGAAAATGTTCCTATGCTCTGTCACAGCATATGGCTAATCAGCTGTCGGTTCTCGGTCAGGCCGGAATAGAATCCATTGATTCTTTTGCGTCTGTCACTAACGCCCCGCCTGCTAGGAGTTTGAAGCACGTCACAGTCATTCAATCATTGAATCCTACTCAGAATACCACAGACAAGGTTAGACCTTCCGGATTCTCTTGAATGCCGCCATCAGTTCTCGCCTATACCACGAAGACTCTGATCTCACGGAATGGCTGGCTCGTTTGTCAGGCGAGCACTCGGTTGTCAGGCGATCAACCATGCATCGTGTATCAGGAATCCAAGAGATAAACACTAGAGCCTTGGTTGCTTGTAGAACAAAAGTGGTTGTCAGTCACCTTGTTCATGAGTGAGAATGATGATGAGTGTCACGGATCATCACATTCATCAAGTTGAAGAACAAGTGATATCTTGGACAAAGAACAAGCGGAATTGAATAGAAGAACAATAGTAATTGCATTAATACTCGAGGTACAGCAGAGCTCCACACCTTAATCTATGGTGTGTAGAAACTCCACCGTTGAAAATACATAAGAACAAGGTCTAGGCATGGCCGAATGGCCAGCCTCCCAATGATCTAAGAACTAGATGTCCAAAGATGATCAAAGGATCTAAAATAATCCAAAGATGAAAATACAATAGTAAAAAGGTCCTATATATAGAGAACTAATAGCCTAGGGTGTACAGAGATGAGTAAATGACATAAAAATCCACTTCTGGGCCCACTTGGTGTGTGCTTGGGCTGAGCAATGAAGCATTTTCGTGTAGAGGCTCTTCTTGGAGTTAAACGCCAGCTTTTATGCCAGTTTGGGCGTTTAACTCCCATTTAGGTGCCAGTTCCGGCGTTTAACGCTGGAATTCCTGAGGGTGACTTTGAACACCGGTTTGGGCCGTCAAATCTTGGGTAAAGTATGGACTATCATATATTGCTGGAAAGCCCAGGATGTATACTTTCTAACGCCGTTGAGAGAGCGCCAATTGGGCTTCTGTAGCTCCAGAAAATCCACTTCGAGTGCAGGGAGGTCAGAATCCAACAGCATCTGCAGTCCTTTTCAGTCTCTGGATCAGATTTTTGCTCAGGTCCCTCAATTTCAGCCAGAAAATACCTGAAATCACAGAAAAACATACAAACTCATAGTAAAGTCCAGAAAAGTGAATTTTAACTAAAAACTAATAAAAATATACTAAGAACTTAACTAAAACTACTAAAAACATACTAAAAACAATGCCAAAAAGGGTACAAATTATCCGCTCATCAATGTCCATGAGGACTTGGTCCAACCTTTGATCAAAGTTGACCCTTCTAGTGTAGGGGCGTTCATCTCCTTGCATCATGGGCAAGTGGAATGCCAACCTCACATTTTCCAGACTAAAATCTAAGTATTTCCCCCGAACCATTATGAGATAATTCTTTGGACTCGGGTTCACACTTTGATCATGGTTCCTAGTGATCCATGCATTGGCATAGAACTCTTGAACCATTAAGATTCCGACTTGTTGTATGGGGTTGGTTAGGACTTCCCAACCTCTTCTTCGGATCTCATGTCGGATGATGAGCGGATAATTTATACGCTTTTTGGCATTGTTTTTAGGTTGTTTTTAGTAAGTTCAAGCTACTTTTAGGGATGTTTTCATTAGTTTTTATGATAAATTCACATTTCTGGACTTTACTATGAGTTTGTGTGTTTTTCTGTAATTTCAGGTAATTTCTGGCTGAAATTGAGGGACTTGAGCAAAACTCTGAAAAAGGCTGACAAAAGGACTGCTGATGCTGTTGGAATCTGACTTCCCTGCACTCAAAATGGATTTTCTGGAGCTACAGAACTTCAAATGGCACGCTCTCAACGGTTTTGGAAAGTAGACATCCAGAGCTTTCCAGCAATGTATAATAGTCCATACTTTATTCGGAAATTGATGACGTAACTTGGCGTTGAACGCCAAGTACATGCTACTGTCTGGAGTTAAACGCCAGAAAAACGTCATGATCCGGAGTTGAACGCCCAAAACACGTTATAACTTGGAGTTCAACTCCAAGTAAAGCCTCAGCTCATGGATAGATCAAGCTCAGCCCAAGCATACACCAAGTGGGCCCCGGAAGTGGATTTATGCATCAATTACTTACTCATGTAAACCCTAGTAGCTAGTCTAGTATAAATAGGATAAGTTACTATTGTATTAGACATCTTTTGACAGTTTAATCTCTTGACTGTTTAGCTTTTGATTATTTGGTCTCTTGATCACTCAGGGGGCTGGCCATTCGGCCATGCCTGAACCTTCTACTTATGTATTTTCAACAGTGGAGTTTCTGCACACCATAGATTAAGGGTGTGGAGCTCTGCTGTACCTCAAGTTTCAATACAATTACTATTACTTTCTATTCAATTCTCTTCTATTCTTATTCCAAGATATACGTTGCACAACACTTTGATGAATGTGATGATCCATGACACTCATCATCATTCTCACCTATGAACGCGCGTGATTGACAACCACTTCCGTTCTTTCTTAGGCCGGGCGCATATCTCTTAGATTCCCTAATAGAATCTTCATGGTATAAGCTAGATAGATGGCGGTGATGACAAGTCATCATATACCCATTTTTCAAGCTAATTTCACTTGTTTTATTAGTCTTTATGCACTTTCTTGCATCCTAAGTAAGTGATTTGGAGTGAAAATGCATAACTTCTTTAAATCAAACAACCACCATGAAATTGATGCTAACTCATGAGGTTTAAGCTAATTTTAATTGAATTTTAATTGATTTGTAAGCCTTATAAATTTAGTGATACTTTGAGTAGTTATTTTGGTTTATTGTAGGTGAAGAAAGAAAGAAAAAAGGAAAAACGTGGCCTAGGAAAGCGTGGCCTAAGAAAGTGTGGCCAAAGGAGAAAGAAGTGTGCTGCATGGAAGGGAGGAAGCAAGCATTGCCCTCCACAAGGGCACACTGCCCTCTAGGAGGGCAACATAAGGAAACAAGGCTTGGAAGGCAACTCTGCCCTGCCCACGACAAGGGCAGAGCACAAAATTGTGCCTTGGATCAAAGGAAGGAAAAACCTTGCCCTGCCCTCCACAAGGGCAGTATCGGGCCTTCATGGAAAATAAATCAAAGGAAAAAGTTTACCCTTGCTGGCCACAAGTCTCGAACACGGCACAATGAGGAAGCAAGGAACTAGGCTTCATTATGGTGCCAAGAAAGCCAAGGAAAATGGGTAGCGTGTGTATCGGCCAAGTCTCGAACACGGGACCTCAATTTGGAAACACTGTCCTGCCCTCCGCGAGGGCAGGGTAGCATTTTGTTGTGGCACGGCCAGCGTACCAACCTGGCACATCAAGGGCATCATTCGGCAGCACCAGCAGCGCACACAGGCACCAAAATGGCGCACCAGAAATTTCTGCCCTGCCCTCTGCGAGGGCAGGGCAGCATCCTGCGCACCAAGCTCGCACGCCACGCTCGCACCAAGGCCGCATGCATCAATTCCTGCCCTGCCCTCCACAAGGGCAGGGCAGCCTCCTGGAAGTAATCCTTCATGGGCTAAAATTGGATTAAAAATCCAATAAAATTCATTTCTTCACCAAATCAAAAGCCCATCCAAATCCTAAGATCCAAGAATGGAAAGTGTATAAATAGGAGCTAGTTTGATGTAATTAGGACTTTTTCCTCTACTTTTGAACTTTGAATTTTCCTTTGAACCTTTACTTTTATTTGGAGCTTTGGAACTTCTCTTGGTGACTTCACTGAGATTTCAGAGAATTGGGGAGGAGAATTGATCTCTCTTCTTCCTCGTTCTTGCTTGGGCACTTTTACTTTTCTTGTTTTGAGTTTTGGGTGTGAAGAATTGAGGAAATTCTGTCTCAATCTCCATTCAAAATCTCTTTAATTCCTTTCTGCACAATTGAGTTCAATTTCAATTTCCTTTACTGCTTCTTCTTCTATTTCTTGTCAATTGCTTTGTGAACTTGGATCTGGGAAGGCAATTGAGATCTAGGCTTTGCTACCTAGTCTCTGGAGTCCTGAGATCCCAATTTCTTTTTGGTTCTTCTGTGAACCTTTGCTGCACTTAATTTCCTTACTGTTTGAGCTCTAATTGCTTTTAATTCAATCTCTGCTCTATTAATTGTTGCAATTCAATTCCTCTTTGCTTAGATTCTGAGATCCCATTCCTCAAATCCCTTTTACATTCAAGCAATTTATATTCCTTGCATTTTAAGTTACTACAATTTACATTTCTTGCACTTTAAGTTTCAGTTATTTACTTTCTTGTTCTTTAAGATTCTGCAAGTTTACTTTCCTGCTCTTTAATTTACTGTAATTCTACCCTCTCCCTTTACATTCCAAGCAATTTAGCTTCTGTTAAATACAAACCACTCAACCAAAACTTAATTCGCTTGACTAAATCAACCACTAAACTAAAATTGCTCAATCCTTCAATTCCTGTGGGATCGACCTCACTCATGTGAGTTATTATTACTTGATGCGACCCGGTACACTTGCCGGTGAGTTTTGTGTCGGATCGTTTTCCGCACATCATGTTTTTGGCGCCGTTGCCGGGGATTGAAATAGATTGACAATGATTAAGTGAAGTGGAGGTCTAGATCAAGCACTTTTTCTTTATTTTTTTACTAACATACTAACTGTTTGAGAAATTGCCTCTATTAACTCGCTAACAATTTATCTCAATTAACTGCACTCAATTCTCAAGCGTGCTGTTGTTTGGTCATCCTGATTGTTTGCGTACCATAGGAAATCGAGTTTCTATAGACAAAGGGTATCATGACATGAAGCCACCACTTATTACACTCATCAAGAACAATTGTTCTTATGACGGAAATCCATCGGAAGATCCTCAGCAGCACATATCCACTTTTCTGAAGACTTGTAATGCAGTCAAAACCGATGGTCCAGATCATGACACTTATAAGATCCTGTTATTCCCTTTCTCATTAAAGGGTGAAGCTGCACAATGGTTTGAAACTTTTCCCCAAGGAAGTATCACTAGTTGGCATGATTTGGTCACCAAATTTCTGGCCAAATTCACCTCATCCAGACAGATCATCCAGTTGAAAGAGGAGAAACATCTATTCACACAAGGGGAGGAAGAACCACTTTTCAAAGCCTGGGAAAGATACAAGAAAGCAACTGATAAAGTGGGCTTCCGAGCTTTTTATGAAGGACTAACCCCAGAAACAAGAAAAGCAGTAGATTACTTCTCAGATGGCCTACTCAAAGCAACAACAACTACCCAAGGAATTGCAAATTTCAATGACAAAGGAGTCATCAACCAACACTCATGCGAGAAACCACAGAATGCAATTTCGGAAAAAGAAGTAATGAAACTTGAAGGAATGAAGGCATCCACGAACCTGAACAATCAAAGGCACCATCAAACACAGCAACACATGGGGCTGAGGGATGTAAAAGTTGATGGCCTGCAGTCCGTTGCAGTGAATGCCAAATTTCCACCATGGAGACCTCATTCTTATCTAAGAATGGGGGAGGCCCGATATCAAGAACAAAGAAGTTTCAACCAGGGCAAATCCATGACCACAAACAACCAACATCACTTATCCACCAATGCCAATCAAAGCCAATACTCACAAAACACACACTGCCAGACTCACTCCAACTGGAGAAGGACTGAAAACCAAAATCACGAACCAAGGAACTTCAATTACAACAACCCCAATTTCTCAAACCAGCAAAAACACCATTACAACAATAACAACCACTACATGCCACCACCACACCCACTCTTCCAACCTTTAACATCTCATAACCAACCAATCTCACAAGACTCTCAGAGAATCACAGACTTGGAGATCCTAATAGAGAGAATGATGAAACACCAAGAGGAAACAACAAGGAACCAAGAGATGTTAATCAGAGGAATTGAGGAGCAGATAGCTCAACTGGCGAAGTACTTTGCAGAAATGGGTGAGAAGAAACCAAATACTTTCCTCAAAACCATTGAAGACAAACCAACCAATAACGAAGATGCTACAAAGAAGGAAGGATGGAAAAGGATCATAGAGGACAATGAGAAAATACTGGACAAAGGAAGTACCAGCCAAGAAAAACACAACAAGGAATTCTTTCAAGGAGAGACAGAGGATAGAACTAAAGAAAAGCAGAAAATCCCCAACGGAAAATTTTCACTAGGGGATAGAGTGATGATCAATATTCAAACCATGAAGGTGTCCCCACAGTTGTCTGATCACTACATTGTGACTAAGATCCTTCCACAAGAATTTATCGAGGTCATCAAAGAGGAAACCGGAAGGAAGTTCACAGTGAAGAAAGACAAGCTAAGGCACTGTGATTTTCAACCTTCATGATCAGCAAAACAGAAGATGTCAAGCTAGTGACAATAAAAGAGCGCTTGTTGGGAGGCAACCCAACCTGAGGTAGTTTATTTTTCATAGCTTTTTCAATAAACATGTTGAATAATTGATATGGATTGCAAGGAGCTAAGTTTGGTGTTGCACACCAAAACAAATTAAGGGAGAATGAAAGATTCTAAGTTTGGTGTTCCACCAAAAATGTCACTTAAAAACACATTCTCACCTCTTGCATGATGCTAGCTCCAAGCAACCAAACACATTATTCAACTGTTCAATTGCTTTCTAGCTTTAATTTCATTAACCTTTAGCAAGGACACAAGGTTTCACGTATGGTTAAATTGTTGCATAAGAGGCAGTGGCAAACAATTAAGTTTGGTGTTCACACACCAAAACAAATCCAAGAGCCACACTCAAGTTATGCATACTAACCATGCAATTAAGGGCTTGAGAAGCAAGCAACTTTGAGAAAAATGCAGGACATAAGTTAACAATTGAAGATATTGTGCATCCTAACTCAAAGAAAACACAACAGAAGGAAGAATCAAAGGGCTGCAACTTCAAAGGTTGTATCTAAACTTAATCCTTGCTGCTGTGTATTATTTTAAACATGGGAACCATTATATATCCTGCTACAGTGTTTATTTAGTTGCAAGAGAAATTGTTTGATTATGTATGCTAAATCTGCATAATGCTTGATATCTATCACTTAGCTTTAATTTTGTTTTGTTTCCCACATGCTTGAATAAAAGAAAATTGTTTGAATTGAAAAGTGAAATATCCAATGTTGCATAAGTAAGAATGGAAGTTAATGGTGGTATATGTGTTTGATTAAATGCATAACTCATGAAATAATTGTTGCATAATATCATTTTCATTAAAGTGTGAGTTAGCTTGCTTATATAAAGACTCTCATCAATAAAGAAAAAGCCCTTGAGAACAAAAACAGAAAGAAAAGGAAGAAGAAAAAGCCAAAGTGGCAAGAAAAACAAAGAATAAAGGTTGGACACCAATAGCTTGGAACCTAGGACATATGTCTGTGGTGTTCTTGTACTAAGATATGCTTGGATAAGTAAATTCTAAGGGGTATTTTAAAACCCGGTCACTTAGATCAACTGATTTGGGATGGCCAATTGAAAATCCACAATAAAGAGCAACTTAGATACAGAACATTTAGTTATCCAAAGAGATGCTGGGCATCAATGATCCTAGGAAGAAATAGTGAGCCATGTGTCTGTGGTGGAAAGATGCTGAGTAAAAGAAAAAAAATAAAGCCAAAGGCTACTACTGCAACATTAGACACCAAAACCTCCCAAAAGAATAAGCTTGTTAAACATTATAAGAAAGAAAAGTTAGCAAGGGAGTAATTAAAAAGTAAGTCTCATAACAGCAAGTTTAGCAAGCCTTTGAAGAAAGATGTATATTATGTAACAGCAACAATAATTGAGTTATCATTGTCTGCATAAAGATCCCATAAATCAAGTTCTGCTATATGCCTAATAAGGATATGTGTTCTTTTCTTAATTCATTTCAATTGCTCTTAATTTTGATGCTTGCTTGGGGACAAGCAAGATTTAAGTTTGGTGTTGTGATGACAAGTCATCATATACCCATTTTTCAAGCTAATTTCACTTGTTTTATTAGTCTTTATGCACTTTCTTGCATCCTAAGTAAGTGATTTGGAGTGAAAATGCATAACTTCTTTAAATCAAACAACCACCATGAAATTGATGCTAACTCATGAGGTTTAAGCTAATTTTAATTGAATTTTAATTGATTTGTAAGCCTTATGAATTTAGTGATACTTTGAGTAATTGTTTTGGTTTATTGTAGGTGAAGAAAGAAAGAAAAAAGAAAAAACGTGGCCTAGGAAAGCGTGGCCTAAGAAAGTGTGGCCAAAGGAGAAAGAAGTATGCCGCATGGAAGGGAGGAAGCAAGCATTGCCCTCCACAAGGGCACACTGCCCTCTAGGAGGGCAACATAAGGAAACAAGGCTTGGAAGGCAACTCTGCCCTGCCCACGACAAGGGCAGAGCACAAAATTGTGCCTTGGATCAAAGGAAGAAAAAACCTTGCCCTGCCCTCCACAAGGGCAGTATCGGGCCTTCATGGAAAATAAATCAAAGGAAAAAGTTTACCCTTGCTGGCCACAAGTCTCGAACACGGCACAATGAGGAAGCAAGGAACTAGGCTTCATTATGGTGCCAAGAAAGCCAAGGAAAATGGGTAGCGTGTGTATCGGCCAAGTCTCGAACACGGGACCTCAATTTGGAAACACTGCCCTGCCCTCCGCGAGGGCAGGGCAGCATTTTGTTGTGGCACGGCCAGCGCACCAACCTGGCACATCAAGGGCATCATTCGGCAGCACCAGCAGCGCACACAGGCACCAAAATGGCGCACCAGAAATTTCTGCCCTGCCCTCTGCGAGGGCAGGGCAGCATCCTGCGCACCAAGCTCGCACGCCACGCTCGCACCAAGGCCGCATGCATCAATTCCTGCCCTGCCCTCCACAAGGGCAGGGCAGCCTCCTGGAAGTAATCCTTCATGGGCTAAAATTGGATTAAAAATCCAATAAAATTCATTTCTTCACCAAATCAAAAGCCCATCCAAATCCTAAGATCCAAGAATGGAAAGTGTATAAATAGGAGCTAGTTTGATGTAATTAGGACTTTTTCCTCTACTTTTGAACTTTGAATTTTCCTTTGAACCTTTACTTTTATTTGGAGCTTTGGAACTTCTCTTGGTGACTTCACTGAGATTTCAGAGAATTGGGGAGGAGAATTGATCTCTCTTCTTCCTCGTTCTTGCTTGGGCACTTTTACTTTTCTTGTTTGAGTTTTGGGTGTGAAGAATTGAGGAAATTCTGTCTCAATCTCCATTCAAAATCTCTTTAATTCCTTTCTGCACAATTGAGTTCAATTTCAATTTCCTTTACTGCTTCTTCTTCTATTTCTTGTCAATTGCTTTGTGAACTTGGATCTGGGAAGGCAATTGAGATCTAGGCTTTGCTACCTAGTCTCTGGAGTCCTGAGATCCCAATTTCTTTTTGGTTCTTCTGTGAACCTTTGCTGCACTTAATTTCCTTACTGTTTGAGCTCTAATTGCTTTTAATTCAATCTCTGCTCTATTAATTGTTGCAATTCAGTTCCTCTTTGCTTAGATTCTGAGATCTCATTCCTCAAATCCCTTTTACATTCAAGCAATTTATATTCCTTGCATTTTAAGTTACTGCAATTTACATTTCTTGCACTTTAAGTTTTAGTTATTTACTTTCTTGTTCTTTAAGATTCTACAAGTTTACTTTCCTGCTCTTTAATTTACTGCAATTCTACCCTCTCCCTTTACATTCCAAGCAATTTAGCTTCTGTTAAATACAAACCACTCAACCAAAACTTAATTCGCTTGACTAAATCAACCACTAAACTAAAATTGCTCAATCCTTCAATCCCTGTGGGATCGACCTCACTCATGTGAGTTATTATTACTTGATGCGACCCGGTACACTTGCCGGTGAGTTTTGTGTCGGATCGTTTTCCGCACATCAGGCGGCATTCATGAGGATCCGGAAAGTCTAAACCTTGTCTGTGGTATTCCGAGTAGGATTCTGGGATTGAATGACTGTGATGAGCTTCAAACTCCTGATGGCTGGGCGTGATAACAAACGCAAAAGAATCAAGGGATTCTATTCCAATCTGATTGAGAACCGACAGATGATTAGCCGTGCTGTGACAGAGCATAGGAACGTTTTCACTGAGAGGATGGGATGTAGCCATTGACAACGGTGATACCCTACATACAGCTTGCCATGGAAAGGAGTAAGAAGGATTGGATGAATGTAATAAGAAAGTAGAGATTCAAGAGGAGCACATCATCTCCATACACTTATCTGAAATTCCCACTATTAATTTACATAAGTATTTCTATCCCTTTTACTTTCTTTTTATTATTATATTTCAAAAACCAAAACTATTCAATCTGCCTAACTGAGATTTACAAGGTGACCATAGCTTGCTTCATACCAACAATCTATGTGGGATCGACCCTTACTCACGTAAGGTATTACTTGGATGATCCAGTACACTTGCTGGTTAAGTTGAACGGAGTTGTGAATTGAATTTTAGACACCATGATATTGAGCACCAAGTTTTTGGAGCCATTACCGGGGATTGTTACGAGTTAGAAAAGAATGAATCACAATTTTGTCCACCATCGGATCTCCGGATACTCATTTTTCTTGAGCTTGAAAGGGACCTCAGGGATCACCTTCTTCTTTGCCACAACCTCATAGAAGTGGTCTTGATGGCTTTTGGAGATGAATCTTTCCATCTCCCATGAGTCGGAGGTGGAAGCTTTTGTCTTCCCTTTTCCTTTTCTAGAGGATTCTCTGGCCTTAGGTGCCATTGATGGTAATGGAAAATAAAAAAGATTATGCTTTGACCACACCAAACTTAAAATATTGCTCGCCCTCGAGCAAGAGAAGAAAGAGGAGAAGAAGAAGAAGAAGAAAAGATGGAGGAGAGTGAGTGGAGATGGATTCGGCCAAGGTGTAGAAGATGGGGTTTGTGTTGTGTGAAAATGAAGTAGAATGGAAGGGTATATTGATGAGCGGATAATTTATACGCTTTTTGGCATTATTTTTAGGAAGTTTTTAGTAAGTTTAAGCTACTTTTAGGGATGTTTTCATTAGTTTTTATGTTAAATTCACATTTCTGGACTTTACTATGAGTTTGTGTGTTTTTCTGTGATTTCAGGTAAATTCTGGCTGAAATTGAGGGATTTGAGCAAAACTCTGAAAAAGGCTGACAAAAGGACTGCTAATGCTGTTGGAATCTGACCTCCCTGCACTCGAAATGGATTTTCTGGAGCTACAGAACTCCAATTGGCGCGCTCTCAACGGCGTTGGAAAGTAGACATCCAGGGCTTTCCAGCAATATATAATAGTCCATACTTTATTCGGAAATTGACGACGTAACTTGGCGTTGAACGCCAAGTTCATGCTGCTGTCTGGAGTTAAACGCCAGAAAAACGTCATGATCCGGAGTTGAACGCCCAAAACACGTCATAACTCGGAGTTCAACTCCAAGAGAAGCCTCAGCTCGTGGATTGATCAAGCTCAGCCCAAACATACACCAAGTGAGCCCCGGAAGTGGATTTATGCATCAATTACTTACTCATGTAAACCCTAGTAGCTAGTCTAGTATATATAGGACCTCTTACTATTGTATTAGACATCTTTGGTCTCAGTTTTGTTTTAATCTTCATCCTAAGAGGCTATTGATCACATTTTAGGGGGCTGGCCATTCGGCCATGCCTGAACCTTTTACTTATGTATTTTCAACGGTGGAGTTTCTGCACACCATAGATTAAGGGTGTGGAGCTCTGCTGTACCTCAAGTATTAATGCAGTTCTATTTTCTTTTATTCAATTCTCTCTTGTTCTTATTCCAAGATATTCATTCGCACCCAAGAACATGATGAATGTGATGATTAGATAACCCTCATTATCATTCTCACTTATGAACGCGCGTGATTGACAACCACTTCCGTTCTACATGCAACAGAGCTTGAATGTGTATCTCTTAGATTCCCCAACAGAATCTTCGTGGTATAAGTTAGATAGATGGCGGCATTCATGAGGATCCGGAAAGTCTAAACCTTGTCTATGGTATTCCGAGTAGGATTCTGGGATTGAATGACTGTGACGAGCTTCAAACTCCTGAAGGCTGGGCGTGATGACAAGCGCAAAAGAATCAATGGATTCTATTCCAACCTGATTGAGAACCGACAGATGATTAGCCATGCGAGTGACAGCCGCAGAGGACCATTTTCACTGAGAGGATGGGATGTAGCCACTGACAACGGTGATGCCCTACATACAACTTGCCATGGAAAGGAGTAAGAAGAATTGAGTTGAAGCAGTAGGAGAGCAGGCGTCCTTGAGCCATACAGTATCTCCATTCGCTTATCTGAAATTCCCACCAATGAATCTGCATAAGTATTCTATCCCTTTTATTATTTCATCTATTTTCTTATTTCTATTTTCGAACCCATAAACCAATTTAATCTGCCTAACTGAGATTTACAAGGTGACCATAGCTTGCTTCATACCAACAATCTCTGTGGGATCGACCCTTACTCGCGTAAGGTTTATTACTTGGACGACCCAGTACACTTGCTGGTTAGTTGAACGGAGTTGTGAAAACAACTGATGCCATAATAATGATTTCATACAAATACAAAGAATAGTGATCACAATTTCGTCCACCAAGTTTTTGGCGCCGTTGCCGGGGATTGTTCGAGTATGGACAACTAACGGTTCATCTTGTTGCTCAGATTAGGTAATTTTCTTTTCAAAAAGTTTTCTAAAATCTTTCAAAAATATTTTTTTATTATTTTCGTTTTTTTAATATAATTTTCGAAAAAAAAATAATAAAAATACTAAAAAAATCATAAAATCATAAAAAACCAAAAATATTTTGTGTTTCTTGTTTGAGTCTTGAGTCAAATTTTAAGTTTGGTGTCAATTGCATGCTTTAAAAATTTTTCTTGCATTTTTTCGAAAACTCCATGCATTCATAGTGTTCTTCATGATCTTCAAGTTGTTCTTGACAAGTCTTCTTGTTTGATCTTGATGATTTCTTGTTTTGTGTTGTTTGTTGTTTTTCATATACATTTTTCGTTTGTTAGAGTCCATGCATTAAAGATTTCTAAGTTTGGTATCTTGCATGTTTTCTTTGCATAAAAAATTTTTCAAAATTATGTTCTTGATGTTCATCATGATCTTCAAAGTGTTCTTGGTGTTCATCTTGACATTCATAGTGTTCTTGCATGCATCTTGTATTTTGATCCAAAATTTTCATGTTTTGGGTCATTTTTGTGTTTTTCTCTCTCATAATAAAAAAATTTCAAAAATAAAAAATATCTTTTCCTTTTTTTCTCCTAATTTTCGAAAATTTGAGTTGACTTAGTCAAAAATTTTAAAAATTAGTTGTTTCTTACAAGTCAAGTCAAATTTTCAATTTTAAAAATCTTATCTTTTCAAAATCTTTTTCAAAAATCACATCTTTTTCATTTTTTTATATAATTTCGAAATTTTTTTTTTTTTAAAAAAAAATATTTTTCAAAATATTTTTCTTATCTTTTACATCATATTTTCGAAAATTAGCTAACAAGTAATGTGATTGATTCAAAAATTTGAAGTTTGTTACTTTCTTGTTAAGAAAGGTTCAATCTTTAATTTCTAGAATCTTATCTTGTAGTTTCTTGTTAGCTAAGTAATTTTAAAAATTAAATCTTTTTCAAAATATATTTTTTCTTAAAAATCTTTTTATCTTTTTATCTTATCTTTTTCAAAAATTTTATCTTTTTCAAAATTTGATTTCAAAATATCTTATCTAACTTGCTATCTTCTTATCTTTTTCAATTTTGATTTCAAATCTTTTTCAATCAACTAACTAACTTTTTGTTTGTTTCTCATCTTTTTCAAAACCACATAACTACTTCTCTCTCTTCTATTTTCGAAAATATCTTACTCTTTTTCAAAAATTCTTTTTAATTAACTAATTGTTTCATGTTTTAATTTTAATCTTATTTTATATTTAATTTTCGAAAATTACTAATCCTTTTTCAAAATTATTTTCGAATTCTCCCTCCTCTTTTCTTCTTCTATTTAATTATTTAATTACTAACACTTCTCTTCACCTCTCTTCATCTAAAAATCCGAATTCTTCTTCATTCTTCTACTCCCTTCTTTTTCTACTAACATAAAGGAATCTCTATACTGTGACATAGAGGATTCCTCTTTCTTTTCTTGTTTTCTTCTCTTTCATATGAGCAGGAACAAGGATAAAGGCACTCTTGTTGAGATTGATCCAAAACCAGAAAGGACTCTGAAGAGAAAATTAAGAGAAGCTAAATTACAACAATCCAGAAGAAACCTTCTAGAAATTTTGAACAAGAGAAAGAGATGGCAGCTGAAAATAATAATAATAATGCAAGGAGAATGCTTGGTGACTTCACTAAGCCAACGTCCAAGTTTGATGGAAGAAGCATCTCCATTCCTGCCATTGGAGCCAATAACTTTGAGCTGAAACCTCAGCTAGTTGCTTTAATGCAACAAAACTGCAAGTTTTATGGACTTCCATCTGAAGATCCTTACCAGTTTTTAACTGAGTTCTTGCAGATCTGTGAGACTGTAAAGACGAATGGGGTTGATCCTGAAGTCTACAGACTCATGCTTTTCCCTTTTGCTGTAAGAGACAGAGCTAGAGTATGGTTGGATTCACAACCCAAGGATAGCCTGGACTCATGGGATAAGCTGGTCACTGCCTTCTTGGATAAATTCTTTCCTCCTCAAAAGCTGAGCAAGCTGAGAGTGGATGTTCAAACCTTCAAACAAAAAGATGGTGAATCCCTCTATGAAGCTTGGGAAAGATACAAGCAGCTGACCAAAAGATGTCCATCTGACATGTTTTCAGAATGGACCATATTAGATATATTCTATTATGGTCTCTCTGAATTTTCGAAAATGTCATTGGATCATTTTGCAGGTGGATCTATTCACCTGAAGAAAACGCCTGAAGAGGCTCAAGAGCTCATTGACATGGTTGCAAATAACCAGTTCATGTACACATCTGAGAGGAATTCCGTGAATAATGGGGTATCTCAGAAGAAAGGAGTTCTTGAAATTGATGCTCTGAATGCCATGTTGGCTCAGAACAAAGTGTTGACTCAACAGGTCAACATGATCTCTCAAAATCTGAATGGATTGCAACATGCATCCAACAGTACTAGAGAGGCAGCTTCTGAAGAAGCTTATGATCCTGAGAACCCTGCCATGGCAGAGGTTAATTACATGGGTGAACCTTATGGAAACACCTATAACTCATCATGGAGAAATCATCCAAATTTCTCATGGAAGGATCAACAAAAGCCTCAACAAGGCTTTAACAATGGTGGACGTAATAGGATAGGCAATAGCAAGCCATATCCATCATCTCCTCAGCAACAGACAGAGAATTCTGAACAAAACAATTCTAATTTAGCCAATATAGTCTCTGATCTGTCAAAGGCCACTTTCAGTTTCATGAATGAAACAAGATCCTCCATCAGAAATCTGGAGGCACAAGTGGGCCAGCTGAGTAAGAAAGTCATTGAAACTCCTCCTAGTATTCTCCCAAGTAATACAGAAGAGAATCCAAAAGGAGAGTGCAAGGCCATTGATTTAATCAAAGTGGCCGAATGCACTAAGGAGGAGGAGGACGAAAATCCTAGTAAGGAGGACCTCCTGGGACGTCCCTCAAGCAAGAAGGAGTTTCCTATTAAGGATCCTGAGGAATCTGAGGCTCATCTAGAGACCATAGAGATTCCATTAAATCTCCTTCTGCCATTCATGAGCTCTGAAGACTATTCTTCCTCTGAAGAGGATGAAGATGTGACTGGAGAGCAAGTTGCTCAATATTTAGGAGCTATCATGAAGCTGAATGCCAAGCTGTTTGGTAATAAGACTTGGGAAAGTGAACCTCCCTTGCTCATTAGTGAACTAGATACTTGGATTCAGAGAACTCTACCTCAAAAGAAGCAAGATCCTGGCAAGTTCTCAATACCTTGCACCATAGGCACCATGATCTTTGAAAAAGCTCTGTGTGATCTGGGGTCAGGGATAAATCTAATGCCACTCTCTGTAATGGAGAAACTGGGGATCATTGAGGTACAACCTGCCTTGTTCTCAATACAACTGGCTGACAAGTCAGTGAGACAAGCCTATGGAATAGTAGAGGACGTGCTAGTAAAGGTTGAAGGCCTTTACGTCCCTGCTGATTTCATAATCCTAGATACTAGGAAGGAAGATGATGAATGCATCATCCTAGGAAGACCTTTCCTAGCCACAGCAGAAGCTGTGATAGATGTCAACAGAGGAGAGTTAGTCCTTCAATTGAATGGGGACTACCTTGTATTTAAGGCACATGGCCATCCCTCTGTGACAAAAGAGAGTAAGCATGAAGAGCTTCTCTCAGTTCAGAGTCAAGAAGAGCCCACACAGTCAAACTCTAAGTTTGGTGTTGTGAGACCACAACCAAACTCTAAGTTTGGTGTTCAAACCCCATATCCAAACTCTAAGTTTGGTGTTGGGACTACACACTAAATTGACCTGATCACCATGTGGCTCCATGAGAGCCACTGTCAAGCTATTGACATTAAAGAAGCGCTTGTTGGGAGGCAACCCAATTTTATTTATCTAATTTTATTTTATTTTGTTTCTTTGTTATTTTTGTGTTTTATTAGGTACATGATCATGAGGAGTCACGAAAAAAATCAAAAAAATTAAAAACAGAGTCAAAAACAGAAGAAAAAAATTTCACCCTGGAGGTAGCGCAGACTGGCGTTCAACGCCAGTAAGGTGCATCTGGCCGGCGTTCAACGCCAGAACAGAGCACCATTCTGGCGCTGAACGCCCAAAACAAGCAACAACCTGGCGTTAAACGCCAGGATGGTGCACAGAGAGGACAAACTGGCGCTGAACGCCAGAAACAAGCATGAAACTGGCGTTCAACGCCAGAAACATGCATTACATGGGCGTTAAACGCCCAGAACATGCATCAATGGGCGTTTGAACGCCAGAATGATGCATGAAGGCATTTTACATGCCTATATGGTGAAGGAATGGTATTTGTTTTCACCTCAGGATCTGTGGGCCCCACAGGATCCTCACCTCAGGATCTGTGGACCCCACAGGATCCCCACCTACCATATTCCCACCCTACCTTTTAATCCTAATCACACTCTCCTAATCCAAATCTCATTTCACTCTTCCCCATATCACACTTCCCAAAAACCTTCACCAATCACCTCAAGTCCTCTTCCCAATTACCCCATTCACCATTCACATCAACCTCCCCTTCCTCATAAACCCCACCTACCCTCATAAAATTCAAATTCAATTTCCCACCCATTCCCACCCAAAATGGCCGAACACCCACCCTCCCCTCTCCCTATAAATACCCTTCCATTCTTCTTCATTTTCACACAACAATAACCCCTTCTTCTCCCACATAGCCGAACCTACTTCTCTCCCTCTTCACCATATTCTCTTCTTCTTCTTCTACTTTTCTTTTCTTTCTTGCTCGAGGACGAGCAAATTTTAAGTTTGGTGTGGAAAAAGCATAAGCTTTTTTTTGTTTTTCCATTACCAATGGCACCTAAGGCCGGAGTTTCCTCAAGAAAAGGAAAAGGGAAAGCAAAAGCTTCCACCTCCGAGTCATGGGAGATGGAAAGATTCATCTCCAAGAGCCATCAAGACCACTTCTATGATGTTGTGGCAAAGAAGAAGGTGATCCCTGAGGTCCCTTTCAAGCTCAAGAAGAATGAGTATCCGGAGATCCGACATGAAGTTCAAAGAAGAGGTTGGGAAGTCTTAACCAACCCCATGCAACAAGTTGGAATCTTAATGGTTCAAGAGTTCTATGCCAACGCATGGATCACTAGGAACCATGACCAAAGTATGAACCCAAGTCCAAAGAACTATCTCACAATGGTTAGGGGGAAATACTTGGATTTCAGTCCGGAAAATGTAAGGTTGGCGTTTCACTTACCCATGATGCAAGGTGATGAACGCCCCTACACAAGAAGGGTCAACTTTAATCAAAGGTTGGACCAAGTCCTAATGGACATTTGTGTGGAAGGCGCCCAATGGAGAATAGACTCCAAAGGCAAGCCAGTCCAACTAAGAAGACTGGACCTCAAGCCTGTAGCTAGAGGATGGTTGGAGTTCATCCAAAGATCCATCATCCCTACAAGCAACCGATCTGAAGTTACTGTGGATCGGGCCATCATGATTCATAGCATCATGATTGGAGAGGAAGTAGAAGTTCATGAAGTCATCTCTAATGAACTCTACAAAATAGCCGACAAGCCTTCACACATGGCACGGCTAGCCTTCCCCCATCTTATATGCCATCTATGTTACTCAGCTGGAGTCATCATAGATGGAGATGTCTCCATTGAAGAAGACAAGCCCATCACCAAGAAAAGGATGGAGCAAACAAGAGAAGTTCCTCACGGCCCTCAAGAAGAACATGAGGAAGTTCATCATCAACAAATGCCTCAAGGAATGCACTTTCCTCCCAACAACTATTGGGAGCAACTCAACACCTCCTTAGAAGATTTGAGCCATAATGTTGAACAACTAAGGGTGGAACATCATGAACACTCCATCATTCTCCAAGAAATAAGAGAAGATCAAAGAGCAATGAGGGAGGAGCAACAAAGGCAAGGAAGGGACATAGAAGAGCTTAAGAACATCATTGGTCCTTCAAGAAGAAGACGCCACTAAAGGTGGATTCATTCCTTGCTCTTTATTTCTTTCTGTTTTCGGTTTTTAGTATGGTGTTTATCTATGTTTTGTGTCTTTATTTCATGATCATTAGTGTGTAACCATGCCTTAAAGCTATGAATAAAATCCATTAATCCTTCACCTCTCTTAAATGAAAAATGTTTTAATTCAAAAGAACAAGAAGTACATAAATTTCGAAAATAGCTATTGAATTTAATTTAATTATATTGATGTGGTGACAATACTTTTTGTTTTCTGAATGAATGATTGAACAGTGCATATGTCTTTTGATATTGTTGTTTATGAGTGTTAAAATTGTTGGCTCTTGAAAGAATGATGAACAAAGAGAAATGTTATTGATGATCTGAAAAATCATGAAATTGATTCTTGAAGCAAGAAAAAGCAGTGAAAAAAAAAGAAGGAGCAGTAGAAAAAGCCAATAGCCCTTAAAACCAAAAGGCAAGGGTAAAAAGGATCCAAGGCTTTGAGCATCAATGGATAGGAGGGCCCAAGGAAATAAAATCCAGGCCTAAGCGGCTAAATCAAGCTGTCCCTAACCATGTGCTTGTGTCATGAAGGTCCAAGTGAAAAGCTTGAGACTAAGTGGTTAAAGTCGTGATCCAAGGCAAAAGAGTGTGATTAAGAGCTCTGGACACCACTAACTGGGGACTTTAGCAAAGCTAAGTCACAATCTGAAAAGGTTCACCCAGTTATGTGTCTGTGGCATGTATGTATCCGGTGGTAATACTGGAAAACAAAGTGCTTAGGGCCACGGCCAAGACTCATAAGTAGCTGTGTTCAAGAATCAACATGCTTAACTAAGAAAGTCAATAACACTATCCCAAATTCTAAGTTCCCCAGAGACGCCAATCCCTCTAAACTACAAAGGAAAAAGTGAGATGCCAAAAATGTTCAGAAGCAAAAAGCTACAAGTCCCGCTCATCTAATTATAATTAATATTCATTGATATTTCTGAATTTATAGTATATTCTCTTCTTTTTATCCTATTTTATTTTCAGTTGCTTGGGGACAAGCAACTATTTAAGTTTGGTGTTGTGATGAGCGGATAATTTATACGCTTTTTGGCATTGTTTTTAGGAAGTTTTTAGTAAGTTTAAGCTACTTTTAGGGATATTTTCATTAGTTTTTATGTTAAATTCACATTTCTGGACTTTACTATGAGTTTGTGTGTTTTTCTGTGATTTCAGGTAAATTCTGGCTGAAATTGAGGGATTTGAGCAAAACTCTGAAAAAGGCTGACAAAAGGACTGCTGATGCTGTTGGAATCTGACCTTTCTGCACTCGAAATGGATTTTCTGGAGATATAGAACTTCAATTGGCGCGCTCTCAACGGCGTTGGAAAGTAGACATCCAGGGCTTTCCAGCAATATATAATAGTCCATACTTTATTCGGAAATTGACGACGTAACTTGGCGTTGAACGCCAAGTTCATGCTGCTGTCTGGAGTTAAACGCCAGAAAAACGTCATGATCCGGAGTTGAACGCCCAAAACACGTCATAACTCGGAGTTCAACTCCAAGAGAAGCCTCAGCTCGTGGATTGATCAAGCTCAGCCCAAACATACACCAAGTGGGCCCCGGAAGTGGATTTATGCATCAATTACTTACTCATGTAAACCCTAGTAGCTAGTCTAGTATATATAGGACCTCTTACTATTGTATTAGACATCTTTGGTCTCAGTTTTGTTTTAATCTTCATCCTAAGAGGCTATTGATCACGTTTTAGGGGGCTGGCCATTCGGCCATGCCTGAACCTTTTACTTATGTATTTTCAACGGTGGAGTTTCTGCACACCATAGATTAAGGGTGTGGAGCTCTGCTGTACCTCAAGTATTAATGCAGTTCTATTTTCTTTTATTCAATTCTCTCTTGTTCTTATTCCAAGATATTCATTCGCACCCAAGAACATGATGAATGTGATGATTAGATAACCCTCATTATCATTCTCACTTATGAACGCGCGTGATTGACAACCACTTCCGTTCTACATGCAACAGAGCTTGAATATGTATCTCTTAGATTCCCCAACAGAATCTTCGTGGTATAAGTTAGATAGATGGCGGCATTCATGAGGATCCGGAAAGTCTAAACCTTGTCTATGGTATTCCGAGTAGGATTCTGGGATTGAATGACTGTGACGAGCTTCAAACTCCTGAAGGCTGGGCGTGATGACAAGCGCAAAAGAATTAATGGATTCTATTCCAACCTGATTGAGAACCGACAGATGATTAGCCATGCGAGTGACAGCCGCAGAGGACCATTTTCACTGAGAGGATGGGATGTAGCCACTGACAACGGTGATGCCCTACATACAACTTGCCATGGAAAGGAGTAAGAAGAATTGAGTTGAAGCAGTAGGAGAGCAGGCGTCCTTGAGCCATACAGTATCTCCATTCGCTTATCTGAAATTCCCACCAATGAATCTGCATAAGTATTCTATCCCTTTTATTATTTCATCTATTTTCTTATTTCTATTTTCGAACCCATAAACCAATTTAATCTGCCTAACTGAGATTTACAAGGTGACCATAGCTTGCTTCATACCAACAATCTCTGTGGGATCGACCCTTACTCGCGTAAGGTTTATTACTTGGACGACCCAGTACACTTGCTGGTTAGTTGAACGGAGTTGTGAAAACAACTGATGCCATAATAATGATTTCATACAAATACAAAGAATAGTGATCACAATTTCGTCCACCATATATATAGGGAGGGGAGTGGGTGGAGTTTCGGTCATTTAGGGTGGGTTTGGGTGGGAAAGTTTTTTGAATTTTGAAGGTGGGTGGGGTTTATGGGGAAGAGTGGATGGATGTGAGTGGTGAAGGGGGTAATTGGGAAGAGAGATTGAAGTTGTTGGGAAGTGTGTTTTGGGGAAGAGTTTTATAGGATTAGGAGGTAAGGTGGGAATATGTTAGGTGGGGATCCTGTGGGGTCCACAGATCCTGAGATGATCCTGTGGGGTCCACAGATCTTGAGGTGTCAAGGATTTACATCCCTGCACCAATTAGGCATGTAAAATGCCTTTGCACACTATTCTGGCGTTTAAACGCCGAGATGATGCACACTCTGGGCGTTCAACGCCCATGTGTAGCATGTTTCTGGCATTGAACGCCAGTTCCATGCTTGTTACTGGCGTTCAGCGCCAGCTTTCCTCAATGCACATTCCTGGCATTCAAACGCCAGGATGTTGCTTGTTTCTGGCGTTCAGCGCCAGATTCATGCTCTGTTCTGGCGTTGAACGCCAGCCAGATGCTCCTTACTGGCGTTGAACGCCAGTATGTCCTCCCTCCAGGGTGTGATTTTTCTTCTGCTGTTTTTGATTCTGCTTTTAATTTTTATATTTTTTCGTGACTCCACATGATCATGTACCTAATAAAATACAAAATAACAATAAAATAAAATAAAAATCAGATAAATAAAAATTGGGTTGCCTCCCAATAAGCGCTCTTTTAATGTCATTAGCTTGACAGTGGGCTCTCATGGAGCCACAAAGGTGATCAGGTCAATGTTGTAAAACTCCCAACACCAAACTTAGAGTTTGGATATGGGGTCTTAACACCAAACTTAGTGTTTGGTTGTGGCCTCCCAACACCAAACTTAGAGTTTGACTGTGGGGGCTCTGTTTGACTCTGTACTGAGAGAAGCTCTTCATGCTTACTCTCTTTGTCACAGAGGGATGGCCATGTGCCTTGAACACAAGGTAGTCCCTATTCAATTGAAGGACTAATTCACCTCTGTTGACATCTATCACAGCTCCTGCTGTGGCTAGGAAAGGTCTTCCAAGGATGATGCACTCATCCTCTTCCTTCCTAGTGTCTAAGATTATGAAATCAGCAGGGATGTAAAGGCCTTCAACCTTTACTAACACGTCCTCTACTAATCCATAAGCTTGTCTTAATGACTTGTCTGCCAATTGTAATGAGAACAAGGCAGGTTGTACCTCAATGATCCCCAGCTTCTCCATTACAGAGAGTGGCATAAGATTTATCCCTGACCCCAGATCACATAGAGCTTTTTCAAAGGTCATGCTGCCTATGGTACAAGGTATTAAGAACTTGCCAGGATCTTGTCTCTTTTGAGGTAAAATTTGCTGAATCCAGGTATCTAGTTCACTAATGAGCAAGGGAGGCTCACTTTCCCAAGTCTCATTACCAAACAACTTGGCATTCAGCTTCATGATAGCTCCTAAATATTGAGCAACTTGCTCTCCAGTCACATCTTCATCCTCTTCAGAGGAAGAATAGTCTTCAGAGCTCATGAAGGGCAGAATGAGATTTATTAGAATCTCTATGGTCTCTATATGAGCCTCAGATTCCTTTGGATCCTTAATAGGAAACTCCTTCTTGTTTGAGAGACGTCCCAGGAGGTCCTCCTCACTAGGATTTTCATCCTTCTCCTCCCTTGTGCATTCGGCCATATTGATCACATCAATGGCCTTGCACTCTCCTTTTGGATTCTCTTCTGTATTGCTTGGGAGAATACTTGGATGAGTTTCAATGACTTTCTTACTCAGCTGGCCCACTTGTGCCTCCAAATTTCTAATGGAGGATCTTGTTTCACTCATGAAACTGAAAGTGGCTTTTGACAGATCAGAGACTAAGTTTGCTAAATTAGAGGGGCTCTGTTCAGAATTTTCTGTCTGTTGCTGAGAAGATGATGGAAAAGGCTTGTTATTACTGAGCCTATTTCTTCCACCATTATTAAAGCCTTGTTGAGGCTTTTGTTGATCCTTCCATGAGAAATTTGGGTGATTTCTCCATGATGAGTTATAGGTGTTTCCATAAGGTTCACCCATGTAATTTACCTCTGCTATTGCAGGGTTCTCAGGATCATAAGCTTCTTCAGAAGCTGCCTCTTTAGTATTGTTGGATGCATTTTGCCATCCATTCAGACTTTGAGAAATCATGTTAACTTGCTGAGTCAACACTTTGTTCTGAGCCAATATGGCATTCAGAGCATCAATTTCAAGAACTCCCTTCCTCTGAGGCATCCCATTATTCACGAAATTCCTCTCAGAAGTGTACATGAATTGGTTATTTGCAACAATGTCAATAAGTTCTTGAGCTTCTGCAGGCATTTTCTTTAGGTGAATGGATCCACCTGCAGAATGGTCCAGTGACATTTTCGAAAACTCAGATAGACCATAATAGAATATATCTAATATGGTCCATTCTGAAAACATGTCAGATGGACACCTTTTGGTCAGCTTCTTGTATCTTTCCCAAGCTTCATAGAGGGATTCACCATCCTTTTGCTTGAAGGTCTGAACATCCACTCTAAGCTTGCTCAGCTTTTGAGGAGGAAAGAATTTATCCAAGAAGGCCGTGACCAGCTTATCCCAGGAGTCCAGGCTATCTTTAGGTTGTGAGTCCAACCATGTTCTAGCTCTGTCTCTTACAGCAAAAGGGAAAAGCATGAGCCTGTAGGCTTCAGGATCTACTCCATTTGTCTTAACAGTCTCACAAATCTGCAAGAACTCAGTTAAAAACTGGTAAGGATCTTCATATGAAAGTCCATAAAACTTGCAATTCTGTTGCATTAAAGCAACTAGTTGAGATTTAAGCTCAAAATTGTTGGCTCCAATGGCTGGAATGGAGATGCTTCTTCCATCAAATTTGGACGTTGGTTTTGTGAAGTCACCAAGCATTCTCCTTGCATTATTGTTGTTGGGTTCGGCTGCCATCTCCTTCTCTTGTTCGAAAATTTCTGAAAGGTTGTTTCTGGATTGTTGTAATTTAGCTTCTCTTAGTTTCCTCTTCAGAGTCCTTTCAGGTTCTGGATCAATTTCAACAAGAGTGCCTTTTTCCTTGTTCCTGCTCATATGAAAGAGAAGAAAACAAGAAAAGAAGAGGAATCCTCTATGTCACAATATAGAGATTCCTTTATGTTAGTAAAAGAAGAAGAGAATAGAAGAAGGAAGAGTGAAGAATCCAAACACAGGGGGAGGAGTGAGTTCAGATTTTTGGATGAAGAGAGGTGAAGAGAAGTGTTAGTAAATAAATAATTAAATAGAATAAGAAAAGAGAGGGAGAATTCGAAAATTAATTTTTGAAAAGGAGTTAGTAATTTTGAAAATTAAAGATAAGATATAATTAAAATTAAAATTTAAAACAATTAAAAAGAATTTTTGAAAAAGAGAGGTATTTTCGAAAATTAGAGAGAGAAAAGTAGTTAGGTGGTTTTGGAAAAGATAAGAAGCAAACAAAAAGTCAAATAGTTAATTGAAAAAGTTATTAAGATCAAATTTGAAAAGATAAGAAGATAAGAAGTTAGATAAGAAATTTTGAAATCAAATTTTAAAAAGGATAAAATTTTTGAAAAAGATATGATAAAAGATAAAAAGATTTAATTTTTTAAAATTAAAATGAATTACTTAACTAACAAGAAACTAAAAGATAGGATTCTAGAATTTAAAGATTGAACCTTTCTTAACAAGAAAGTAACAAACTTCAAATTTTTGAATCAATCATGTTACTTGTTAGTGTAATTTCGAAAATTTGATATAAAGATAAGAAAAAGATTTTGAAAAAGAATTTAAAAAAAGATAAGATTTTTTTAAAATTGAAATTTTGACTTGACTTGTAAGAAACAACTAATTTTAAAAATTTTTGACCAAGTCAACCCAAAATTTCGAAAATTTGGAGAGAAATAGGGAAAAGATATTTTTTATTTTTGAATTTTTTTATGATGAGAGAGAAAAACACAAAAGTGACCCAAAACATGAAAATTTTGGATCAAAACACAAGATGCATGCAAGAACACTATGAATGTCAAGATGAACACCAAGAACACTTTGAAGATCATGATGAACATCAAGAACATAATTTTGAAAAATTTTTTATGCAAAGAAAACATGTAAGACACCAAACTTGGAAATCTTTAATGCATGGACTCTAACAAACAAAAAAATGCATATGAAAAACAAGAAAATACACCAAACAAGAAAACTTCAAGATCAAACAAGAGGACTTATCAAGAACAACTTGAAGATCATGAAGAACACTATGAATGCATGAATTTTCGAAAAATGCAAGAAAAATTTTAAAAGAATGCAATTGACACCAAACTTAAAAGTTGACTCAAGACTCAAACAAGAAACACAAAATATTTTTTATTTTTATGATTTTATGAATTTTTTTGTATTTTTATTATTTTTTTCGAAAATATTCTTTAGAAAAACGAAAATAATAAAAAATATTTTTGAAAGATTTTTGAAAACTTTTTTTTTGACAAGAAAATTACCTAATCTGAGCAACAAGATGAACCGTCAGTTGTCCATACTCGAACAATCCCCGGCAACGGCGCCAAAAACTTGGTGTTGTTGCCGGATTAAAACTTGGCACCATTGTGGTCTGGAAACAATTGTGAAATTGTTGTTCGAAATTGATTGTTCCCCAGCAACGGCGCCAAAAACTTGGTGGACGAAATTGTGATCATCAATGTTGTACTCTTTGTTGTTGTATGGAATAATTATAATGGCTCTTTACTATGTGTGGACACACCTCCGTTCAACTAACCAGCAAGTGTACTGGGTCGTTCAAGTAATAAATCTTACGTGAGTAAGGGTCGATCCCACAGAGATTGTTGGTATGAAGCAAGCTATGGTCATCTTGTAAATCCCAGTCAGGTAGAGTCAAATGTAATTGGATTAGATATTTAAAAGATAAATAAAATAAAGGGATAGACATACTTATGTAAATTAATAGTGGGAATTTCAGATAAGCATATGGAGATACTGTGCCCTTTCTTTTTCTACTTTCCTACTTCTTCCTTCAATCCCTCTTACTCCTTTCCATGGCATGCTGTATGTAGGGCATCACCGTTGTCAATGGCTACATCCCATCCTCTCAGTGAAAAAGGTTCAAATGCTCTGTCACAGCACGGATAATCATCTGTCGGTTCTCAATCAGGTTGGAATAGAATCCCTTGATTCTTTTGCGTCTGTCACTAACGCCCAGCCTTCAGGAGTTTGAAGCTCGTCACAGTCATTCAATCCCGGAATCCTACTCGGAATACCATAGACAAGGTTAGACTTTCCGGATTCCCATGAATGCCGCCATCAATTTTAGCTTATACCATGAAGATTCTGATTAAGGAATCCAAGAGATATGCGCCTGGTCTAAGGTAGAACGGAAGTGGTTGTCAGTCACGCGTGTTCATAGGTGAGAATGATGATGAGTGTCACGGATCATCACATTCATCAAGTTGAAGTGCAACGAATATCTTAGAATAAGAATAAAGAGAATTGAATAGAAAATAATAGTAATTGCATGAAAGCTTGAGGTACAGCAGAGCTCCACACCCTTAATCTATGGTGTGTAGAAACTCCACCGTTAAAAATACATAAGTGAAAGGTTCAGGCATGGCCGAATGACCAGCCCCCCAAAACATGATCAATGGCCTCCTAAGATGAAGAATAAAACAAAACTGAGACCAAAGATGTAACGTGGTCAAAAGACGACTAATACACTAGTAAAAAGTTCTATTTATACTAAACTAGCTACTAGGGTTTACAGGAGTAAGTAATTGATGCATAAATCCACTTTCGGGGCCCACTTGGTGTGTGTTTGGGCTGAGCTTGATCTATCCACGAGCTGAGGCTTCTTTTGGAGTTGAACGCCAAGTTGTAACGTGTTTTGGGCGTTCAACTCCGGGTCGTGACGTGTTTCTGGCGTTTTACTCCATACAGCAGCATGGAACTAGCGTTGAGCGCCAGTTTACGTCGTCAATTCCCGAATAAAGTATGAACTATTATATATTGATGGAAAGCTCTGGATGTCTACTTTCCAACGTCGTTGAGAGCGCGCCATTTGGAGTTCTGTAGCTCCAGAAAATCCATTTCGAGTGCAGGGAGGTCAGATTCCAACAGCACCAGCAGTCCTTTGTCAGCCTTCTATCAGAGTTTTGCTCAAGTCCTTCAATTTCAGCCAGAATTTACCTAAAATCACAGAAAAACACACAAACTCATAGTAAAGTCCAGAAATGTGAATTTAACATAAAAACTAATGAAAACATCCATAAAATTAGCTTGAACTTACTAAAAACTACCTAAAAACAATGCCAAAAAGCGTATAAATTATCCGCTCATCACCAGTCTCCTCGAAGCGGGGTTTATCTGAGAACTAGACTACTCAACCTGGCTGTCCAATGTAGTCCTAGTAAAAAAGCACAGCAGGAGATGGAGGATGTGTGTAGATTACTCCGATCTCAACAAAGCATGCCCCAAAGACTGCTACCCCCTTCCCAACATTGATGCACTCGTCGATGCGGCGGCGGGGTACCGGTATCTGAGCTTTATGGATGCCTATTCCGGCTACAATCAGATACCGATGCACCGGCCTGACGAGGATAAAACAGCATTCATAACACCGGGAGGGATCTATTGCTATAAGGTGATGCCATTCGGCTTGAAAAACGCGGGAGCCACGTACCAAAGGCTGATGAACAAGATATTTGGTAATCTCATAGGCAAGATGGTGGAAGTCTACGTGGATGATATCCTTGCAAAGACTACACGGCCTGACAACCTCCTGAGCGACCTGGGAAATGTGTTCGCATCCCTCCGACAACACGGTATGAGGCTCAACCCGCTCAAGTGCGCCTTTGCCATAGAGGCCGGAAAGTTTCTAGGATTTATGATAACCCAAAGGGGAGTGGAAGATAACCCTGAAAAATGCCAAGCGATACTCCAAATGAAGAGCCCGGGCTATATCAAAGACGTTCAGAGGCTGGCAGGAAGGCTCACCGCGTTGTCCCGCTTCCTTGGAGCGTTGGCAGCAAAGGTCCTACCCTTCTTTAACCTGATGAGAAAAGGAATAGCGTTCGAATGGACTCCTGCATGTGAGGACGCATTCAATCACTTCAAGGAGGCCTTGGCAATACCTCCGGTACTCGGGAAGCCCAAGGTCGGAGAACCGCTATACCTATACCTGGCCATAACGGAGGAAGCCCTTGCAGCGGTTCTGGTGCGGGAAGAAGGGAAGGCACAGCAACCAGTCTACTTCGTGAGCAGAGCGCTGCAATGGGCGGAGCTAAGGTATAGCAAACTGGAGAAACTAGTAGTGGCGCTCCTGACCTCCTCCCGTAGACTAAGGCAATACTTCCAGGGCCACCAGATTGTCGTGAGAATGGACCAAGGAATCCGGCAAGTGCTCCAAAAACCCAATTTAGCGGGAAGAATGATGACTTGGTCCATTGAACTCTCCCAGTATGATATACGATACGAACCCCGACATGCGATTAAGGCATAAGCGATGGCAGACTTCCTAGTGGAAGTGACGGGGGACCCAACCGAAGAAACGGGCATACGGTGGAGGCTCCATGTGGACGGGGCCTCTAACCAAGCGTCCGGGGGTACCGGGATCATATTAGAAAGCTCAGCTGGGGTCATATACGAACAATCGATCAAGTTCGAGTTCCCCGTATTGAACAACCAAGCAGAATACAAAGCCTTCTTGGGAGGATTAGCCCTAGCCAAGGAGGTCGAAGCAACGAGGCTGGAAGTATGTAGTGACTCACAGGTCGTTACCTCACAAGTAAACGGAAGCTACCAAGCTAGAGACTCCCTGTTACAGAAATACTTAGAGAAGGTCAGGGATTTGAGCAAGCTATTCGAGGAGGTCACGATCCAACACGTTCCAAGGGAAAGGATCACGCGGGCAGACCTCCTATCCAAACTGGCAAGCACAAAACCGGGAGTCGGTAATCGATCTATCATCCAGGATATGACGAAGGAGCCAGCAGTTGCCCTCCACTTGACAAGACTGGGCCCCTCTTGGCTGGATCCCATCACTAATTTCCTAGAAAGCGGCAAACTCCCTGACGACGAAAAGACAACCAAAGCGTTGAGAAGGGAGGCAGCCAAATACACGATCATTCAGGGACAGCTGTTTAAAAAGGGACTCAGCCAGCCCTTATTGAAGTGCCTGCATCCCGACCAGACAGACTACGTACTCAGAGAAGTCCACGAACGGTGTTGCAGCCATCATATCGGGGAAAAAGCCCTAGGGAGGAAGCTCATCCGAGCCGGATACTACTGGCCATCAATGATGGCAGACTCCAAAGAGTTCGTGAGAAAATGCGTCAAGTGTCAAGAGAACGCCAACTTTCACAGAGCACCGGCTTTCGAACTAAGCCTGCTAACGACCTCCCGACCCTTCTCACAATGGGAGTCGACCTCTTGGGACCCTTCCCGGTTGGTCCAGGGCAAGTCAAATACCTTATAGTTGACATCGACTACTACACCAAGTGGATAGAGGCCGAGCCGCTGGCCAGCATATCCTCATCCAATTGCAGAAAGTTCATGTGGAGACAGGTGATAACCCGATTCGGCATCCCAGAAGTCGTCATCTCAGACAACGGGACGCAGTTCACTGATAAGAAGTTTGCAGAATTCTTCACCGGTCTGGGCATAAAGCAGAAATTCTCTTCGGTAGAACACCCTCAGACGAACGGGCAAGTCGAATCCGCAAACAAGGTCATTCTGCTGGGTCTCAAGAAGTGGCTGGATAACAAAAAAAGGTGCGTGGGCCAACAAACTCGCCTCGGTTCTCTGGTCCTACCGTACAACTGAGCAGTCATCCACGAGATAAATCCCCTTCCGACTGACGTACGGGGTAGACGCGGTAATACCTGTAGAGATCGGCGAGCCGAGCCCACGATTACTCCTGAAGGGAGTAGAAGATGCAATAGAGAAAGACCTAGTGGATGAGGCCAGGAAGATGTCCCATTTATCATAGATAGCACTAAAGAAAAGAATGACCCTGCGCTACAATGCCAAAGTACTCAAGAGAGAATTTGAGCAAAACGACCTCGTCCTAAGGCGCAATGACATTGGGTTGCCGACCCCGGGGAAACACAAACTGGGAAGGCCCCTACAGAGTCAAAGAGGTAATTGGCAGGGGCGCCTACAAGTTGGAGAAGCTCGATGGCAAGGAGATCCTGAGAACTTGGAATGTGGGCAACTTGAGAAGATTTTATTCCTAGCTCAGAAACGCCGACCAGGCGACCCAACGAGCTAAGTAGTTTACTTTTGTTGAGTACCTTTGTTATGACAATAGACCTGTTTAACTATCAATTAAAGTTTACTTGTCAAATTTTTCACGTGTCCCACTTACCTTTCTTTACTCACTCATCCCGCAAACAACAAGTTCCTCGCAATGCGTGTTAAACGGGAGAATAGTACGCGGCCTCGGGACTGATCACCCCAGGAGCCCCCTAAGCTAACGCCATAATAAACGGCCACAGCAAAGCCACGACTTGGCTTCACCAAAATACCAATAATACGGTAAATAAATACGAGCGACAAGCCGATACCAACGAAACGGTAATGAAGCAAAATGAAAATGCAATTAGACGAGCAGAAAGATAATAATTACGAGCCGATCAAGCGGCCATCAAAGTAAATGAAAACAAAGTTCAATAAGTTTGATAAACCACTATTTTATTGTTTTATCATGGTCTTTACCCACTTATTCATATAATTAGCATGCATTTATATTTCCTTCTTAAAATTATTACATGATTGAAAACATGCTTCTTTGGTCTTAATTTAGCTAATCTTAATCCTCTCTTATTACCATTCGATGCCTTGATCTGTGTGTTAAGTGTTTCAGGCTTTATAGGGCATGAATGAGTGAGAAATTTGGAAGGAAGCTTGCAAAAATAGAAGGAACACAAGAAATTGAGGAGATGACCAGCGAGAAGTGACGCGTACGCGTCAGCGACGCGACCACGCGGAAGAAAGGAATTCGAAGTGACGCGGCTGCATGGCTCACGCGACGCACGGATTGGAAAAGCACAACTGACGTGGAAGCGTGGTGATGAGCGGATAATTTATACGCTTTTTGGCATTGTTTTTAGTATATTTTGGATAGTTTTTATTACATTTTTATTAGTTTTTAGTTAAAATTCACTTTTCTAAGCTTTACTATGAGTTTGTGTATTTTTCTATAATTTCAGGTATTTTCTAGCTGAAATTGAGGGACCTGAGCAAAAATCTGATTTAGAGGCTGAAAAGGACTGCAGATGCTGTTGGATTCTGACCTCTCTGCACTCTAAGTGGATTTTTTGGAGCTACAGAAGCCCAATTGGCGCACGCTTAATTGCGTTTGAAAGTAGACATCCTGGCTTTCCAGAAATATATAATAGTCTATACTTTGCCCGAGATTTGATGGCCCAAACAGGCGTTGCAAATTAGCTTTAGAATTCCCGGCGTTTAACGCCGGAACTGGCACAAAAATTGGAGTTAAACGCCCAAACTGGCATAAAAGCTGGCGTTTAACTCCAGGAAAAGTCTCTACACATGAAAGCTTCAATGCTCAGCCCAAGCTCACACCAAGTGGACCCCGGAAGTGGATTTTTACGTCATTTACTCATTTCTGTATACCCTAGGTTACTAGTTCACTATTAATAGGACCTTTTGACATTGTATCTGTACCTCATGACACATTACACGTTTCTTATTGTATTTTCTATGGCATGAGTCTCTAAACCCCATGGTTGGGGGTGAGGAGCTCTGCTGTGTCTTGATGGATTAATGCAATTACTACTGTTTTTCATTCAATCACGCTTGTTTCTATTCTAAGATATCACTTGTTCCTAAACTTGATGAATGTGATGATCCGTGACACTCATTATTATTCTCGCCTATGAACGTGTGCCTGACAACCACCTCCGTTCTACCTTAGATTGAGTAGATATCTCTTGGATTCTTTAATCTGAATCTTCGTGGTATAAGCTAGAATTGATGGCGGCATTCAGGAGAATCCGAAAGGTCTAAACCTTGTCTGTGGTATTCTGAGTAGGATTCAAGGATTGAATGACTGTGACGAGCTTCAAACTCCTGAGGGCTGGGCGTTAGTGACAGACGCAAAAGAATCACTGGATTCTATTCCAACCTGATTGAGAACCGACAGATGATTAGCCATGCTGTGACAGAGCATTTGGACCATTTTCACTGAGAGGATGGGAGGTAGCCATTGACAATGGTGAAACCCTACATACAGCTTGCCATGGAAGGAGCCTTGCGTGCATGAAGAAGAAGACAGTAGGAAAGCAGAGATTCAGAAGATAAAGCATCTCCAAAACCTCAACCTATTCTCCATTACTGCAAAACAAGTACTTATTTCATGTTCTTTTAACTTTCACAATCAAATCTGATAATTATTGATATCCTGACTAAGATTTACAAGATAACCATAGCTTGCTTCAAGCCGACAATCTCCGTGGGATCGACCCTTACTCATGTAAGGTATTACTTGGACGACCCAGTACACTTGCTGGTTAGTTGTGCGGAATTGCAAAAGTGTGATTGCAATTTCGTGCACCAAGTTTTTGGCGCCGTTGCCGGGGATTGTTTGAGTTTGGACAACTGACGGTTTATCTTGTTGCTTAGATTAGGACTGTTTTATTTTTGTTGGTTTAGAGTCTTTTATTTGAGTTTAGTTTCATATTTTAAGTTTGGTGTCAACTGCATGCTTGTGTTTTCTTTTATTTTTCGAATTTGCATATCCTTAGTCCTTTATTGATCCTTAAAAATTCTAAGTTTGGTGTCTTCTTTGTGTTTTCCTTTAAGTTTTCGAAAACTTGTGTTTGATTTTCTAAAAATTTTAAGTTTGGTGTCATTTTGTTGTTTTTCTCTTTCCTCATTTCAAAAATTGAATCTTTTTCAAACTAATTTTCAATCATATATTTTCAATTGCTAATTCCAAAATCTTTTTTTAATTAACTAATTGATTTAGTTTTCAATTTGTTTTTATCTTATTTTTTTTAGTTTTCGAAATTTTATTTTCTTTTATTTTAAAATTTTTCGGTCACCTTTAAAAAAAATATTTACTTTACTTGTGAATCCATATCATATTCCCTTTCTCCATCATGGACCTAAGTGGAATTGAGCAGTCCAGAAGGACTTTAGGGTCATATGCTAACCCCATCACAGCTGCATATGGGAGTAGCATCTGTATACCTCCCATTAAAGCAAGCAGCTTTGAGCTAAATCCTCAACTCATTATCATGGTGCAGCAAAATTGCCAGTATTCCGGTCTTCCACAGGAAGAACCTACTGAGTTTCTGGCACAGTTCTTATAAATTGCTGACACAGTACGTGATAAAGAGGTGGATCAGGATGTCTACAGATTATTACTGTTTTCATTTGCTGTAAAAGATCAAGCTAAGAGGTGGTTGAATAACCAACCCACAACAAGCATGAAAACATGAAGACAGTTATCAGACAAATTCCTGAATCAATTTTACCCTCCAAAAAGGATAACACGGCTAAGGCTGGACATCCAAGGCTTTAAACAAGAGGATAATGAATCCCTTTATAATGCCTGGGAGAGGTATAGAGGTATGCTAAGGAAATACCCCTCTGAAATATTTTCAGAGTGGGTACAGTTAGACATCTTCTACTATGGGCTTACAGAAAAAGCTCATATGTCTCTAGACCACTCTGCTGGTGGATCTATACATATGAGGAAGACGATTGAAGAGGCTCAAGAACTCATAGATATTGTTTCTAGAAATCAACATTTGTACTCTAGCAGTGAGCCCTCTACAAAAGAAGAAGCTATTGATCCTAATCCTCAAGAACAGATTGTTGAGCTTAATCAGCAATTACTCCTGATGACAAAACAGTTGGCAGAATTTAAAGAGATGCTCCAAGAAACTAAAATTGCCAACAAGAACATAGAATCATAGTTGAATCAGACTAAACAGCAGTTATCTAAACAGATAACAGAAGAATGCCAAGCAGTTCAGCTGAGGAGTGGGAAGACATTGAATAACACTGCTCAAAGTAGCAAAAAGCCAAGAAAGGAACATTTGACAGAGGATAACCAAACCACTGCCCAAAATTCCTCTGAGGACAGTAAGAGCCCAGAGAGGAATACTCCTGGCGTTCAAACGCCAGAAAAGGGGGAAAAGCTGGCGTTAAACGCCCATTCCTTGCCCAGTTCTAGCGTTCAAACACCAGAAAAGGGGGAAAAGTTGGCGTTAAACGCCCATTCCTCACCCAATCCTGGCGTTCAAATGCCAATGAGGAATCAGACACCTGAGAGTGCTGATAGTAACCCCTCTAAAAAGGCTTCTCCAACCACTTCTGCAAGGAATAAACCTGCAGCAAATAAGGTTGAAGAATATAAAGCCAAGATGCCTTATCCTCAGAAGCTCCGCCAAGCGGAACAGTATAAGTAATTTGCCCGCTTTGCAGACTATCTAAGGACTCTTGAAATAAAGATTCCGTTTGCAGAGGCACTTGAGCAAATACCTTCTTATGCTAAGTTCATGAAATAGATCTTAAGTCATAAGAAGGATTGGAGAGAAACTGAAAAAGTGTTTCTCACTGAAGAATGCAGTGCAGTCATTCTGAAAAGCTTACCAGAAAAACATCAAGATCCAGGAAGCTTTATGATACCTTGCACATTAGAAGGTGCTTGCACCAAGACAGCCCTGTGTGACCTTGGAGCAAGTATCAATCTAATACCTGCATCCACTATCAGAAAGCTTGGGTTGACTGAAGAAGTCAAACCAACTCGGATATGTCTCTAACTTGCTGATGGCTCTATTAAATATCCATCAGGCATAATTGAGGACATGATTGTCAAGGTTGGGCCATTCGCCTTTCCAACTGACTTTGTAGTGCTGGAAATGGAGGAGCACAAGAGTGCAACTCTCATTATAGGAAGACCTTTCCTAGCAACTGGACGAACTCTTATTGATGTACAAAAAGGGGAAGTAACCCTGAGAGTCAATGAGGATGAGTTCAAGTTGAATGCTGTAAAAGCTATGCAGCATCCAGACACACCAAATGACTGCATGAGCGCTGACATTATTGACTCTTTGGTGGAAGAGATCAATATGACTGAAAGTCTAGAATCAGAGCTAGAGGACATCTTCAAGGATGTTCAGCCTGATCAGGAAGAACCAGAGGAAACAAAAGAATTTTTGAAAATTCCTTAGGAAGAGGATAAGCCTCCCAAACCTGAGCTCAAACCACTACCCCCATCCCTGAAGTATGCATTTCTGGGAGAGGGTGACACTTTTCCAGTGATCATAAGCTCTGCTTTAAACCCACAGGAAGAGGAAGCACTGATTGAAGTGCTAAGGACACACAAGACAGCTCTTGGGTGGTCCATAAGTGATCTTAAGGGCATTAGTCCAGCAAGATGCATGCACAAGATCCTATTGGAGGATAATGCCAAACCAGTGGTTCAACCACAAAAGCGGCTAAATCCGGCCATGAAGGAGGTGGTGCAGAAAGAGGTCACTAAATTACTAGAGGCTGTGATTATTTATCCTATTTCTGATAGCCCCTGGGTGAGCCCTGTCCAAGTTGTCCCCAAGAAGGGAGGCATGACAGTGGTTCATAATGAAAAAAAAAAATGAACTGGTTCCTACAAGAACAGTTACAGGGTGGCGTATGTGTATTGACTACAGAAGGCTCAATACAGCCACCAGAAAGGATCATTTTCCTTTACCATTCATAGACCAAATGCTAGAAAGACTAGCTGGTCATGATTATTACTGCTTTTTGGATGGCTATTCAGGTTACAACCAAATTGCAGTAGATCCTCAGGACCAAGAGAAAATAGCATTCACTTGCCCTTCTGGCGTGTTTGCCTATAGAAGAATGCCTTTTGGTCTGTGTAATGCTCCTGCAACTTTTCAGAGATGCATGCTATCCATCTTCTCTGATATGGTGGAGAAATTCCTGGAAGTCTTCATGGATGACTTCTCAGTATATGGAGACTCATTCAGCTCCTGTCTTAACCACCTAGCACTTGTCCTGAAAAGGTGCCAAGAGACTAACCTGGTTTTAAACTGGGAGAAATGTCACTTTATGGTGACTGAAGGAATTGTCCTTGGGCACAAAATTTCAAACAAGGGAATAGAGGTGGATAAGGCAAAGGTAGAGGTAATTGAAAAATTACCACCACCTGCCAATGTTAAGGCAATCAGAAGCTTTCTGGGGCATGCAGGATTCTACAGAAGGTTTATAAAGGATTTTTCAAAAATTGCAAAACCTCTGAGCAACCTGCTAGCTACTGACACACCATTTGTGTTTGACACACAGTGTCTGCAAGCATTTGAGACCCTAAAAGCCAAGCTGGTCACAGCACCAGTCATCTCTGCACCAAACTGGACATTGCCATTCGAACTAATGTGTGATGCTAGTGACCATGCCATTGGTGCAGTGTTGGGACAGAGGCATAACAAGCTTCTGCACGTCATTTATTATGCCAGTCGTGTTCTAAATGATGCATAGAAGAATTACACAACCACAGAAAAAGAGTTACTTGCAGTGGTCTATGCCATTGACAAGTTTAGATCCTATTTAGTAGGATCAAAGGTGATTGTGTACACTGACAATGCTGCTCTTAAGTACCTACTCACAAAGCAGGATTCAAAACCCAGGCTCATAAAATGGGTGTTGCTTCTGCAAGAGTTTGATATAGAAATAAGAGACAGAAAAGGGACAGAGAACCAAGTAGCTGATCATTTGTCCCGAATAGAACCAGTAGCTGGGGCGTCCCTCCCTTCTACTGAGATCTCTGAGACCTTCCCAGATGAGTAACTTTTTGCCATTCAGGAAGCTCCATGGTTTGCAGACATTGCAAATTATAAAGCTGTGAGGTTCATACCACAGGAGTACAGCAAGATGCAAAGAAAGAAATTAATTTCAGATGCCAAGTACTACCTTTGGGATGAGCCGTATCTCTTTAAGAGATGTGCAGATGGAATGATCCGCAGATGTGTACCTAGAGAGGAAGCACAAAGGATCCTGTGGCATTGCCATGGATCACAGTATGGGGGACATTTCGGAGGTGAGCAAACAGCCACTAAGGTCCTCCAATGTGGCTTTTACTGGCCTACTCTCTATAAAGATGCCCGAGAGTTTGTGCGTAACTGTGACAGTTGCCAAAGAGCTGGTAACTTGCCTTATGGATACGCCAAGCCTCAACAAGGGATCCTAGAGATTGAATTGTTTGATGTATGGGGTATAGACTTCATGGGTCCGTTCCCACCATCATACTCAAACACTTACATTCTGGTGGTAGTAGACTATGTATCTAAATGGGTAGAAGCAATTGCTACACCCACTAATGATACTAAGACCGTGCTGAAATTCCTCCAGAAACACATCTTCAGCAGGTTTGGTGTTCCCAGAGTACTAATCAGTGATGGGGGCACTCATTTCTGCAATAAACAGCTGTACTCTGCTATGGTCCGATATGGAATTAGCCACAAAGTAGCAACTCCGTATCATCCATAGACAAATGGGCAAGCTGAAGTCTCTAACAGAGAGCTAAAAAGGATCCTGGAACGGACTGTAATTGCCCGTAGAAAGGATTGGGCAAAGAGCTTGGATGATGCTCTGTGGGCATACAGAACAGCATTCAAGACTCCTATAGGAACCTCTCCATACCAACTTGTGTATGGCAAGGCCTGTCATCTGCCCGTGGAACTGGAACATAAAGCCTACTGGGCAACCAGATTCCTAAACCTGGATGCTAAGTTAGCTGGTGAAAAAAGATTACTCCAGCTAAATGAGCTAGATGAATTTAGACTCAGTGCCTTTGAAAATGCAAAAATTTATAAGGAAAAGGCAAAGAAGTGGCATGACAAGAAGTTATCATCCAGAGTCTTTGAGCCAGGACAAAAAGTTCTGCTCTTCAACTCTAGGCTCAGACTATTCCCAGGAAAACTTAAATCCCGGTGGAGGGGTCCGTATGTGATTACAGGAGTGTCACCATATGGATATGTTGAGCTTCAGGATAGTGATTCTGACAAAAAGTTCATTGTTAATGGACAGCGGATCAAACATTATCTTGAAAGCAATTTTGAGCAAGAATGCTCAAAACTGAGGCTTGAATGATTCTCAGTGAAGGTCCAGCTAAAGACAATAAAGAAGCGCTTGCTGGGAGGCAACCCAGTCATTAGCAGGTTATCTGTTTTGTTTAATCAAAGTTTGATACATATTCTCAAAGGGCAATTATCAAAATTGAAGGAATTCACAGAGTTACAGAAGGATTCAGTGCAAAAAGCAGAGAAAAGGAGCTTGTTCGCGAAAAAATGCCAGTAAGGGGTACTTTGGGCGTTAAACGCCAGAATGGGCACCATTCTGGGCGTTTAACGCCAGGTGTGCAGCATCCTGGGCGTTTAGCAAAACGCCCAGTGAGGAAGGGGTTGAGGAAGGGGTTTCTGGCGTTTAAAGCCAGCCAGGGTACCTGGCTGGGCGTTAAACGCCCAAATTGGCCAACATTTGGGTGTTAAACGCCAGAATGGATACCATTCTGGGCGTTTAACGCCAGAAAGGTGGGAGACAGAGATTTTGCTTTTCACTTCAAATTTTTTCAAACTTTCCTGTTTTGATCCATAATTTTCTACATAAATACATTTCAAACTTTCGTCATTCACCTTCAAATTTTCAAAATTAAAATCATTCTTCAAATCTCTTTCAAATCCTTTCCAAATCTTCTTCAAAAAACTCAAATATCTCTCAATTTCTTTCCATATCTTCTCAAATCTCCTTCAAAATTTTCGAACTCTCTCTCTCTTCCTTATAAATATATGTTCGGCCATACCCTCCTTCCCCACCATTCGAATTTGCTCTCCTCCTCTCTCTCCTCTTTCCTTTCTTTTGGTTGAGGACAAGCAAACCTCTAAGTTTGGTGTGTTTTTCCGTGATCACTAAGTTAAAGCTCATCAAGATCATGGCCCCCAAAGGAAAACAAACCAATTCAAGAGGCAAGAAAGAGAATGCTCCAATAGACCTTTGGAGTCAAGAGAAGTTCTTAACCAAAGAACATGCAGACCATTACCACAAAATAATGGGTCTAAGGTCAGTGATCCCGGAAGTTAAATTTGATCTGAAAGAAGATGAATATCCGGAGATCTAAGAGCAAATTCGAAATAGAGGATGGGAAGTTCTAACCAACCCTGAGACAAAGGTTGGGAGAAATATGGTTCAGGAATTCTACTCAAATCTGTGGCTGACAGATAAGCAGAGAATGATTGGAACCGCTTTTCATACCTACAGAACCATGGTCAGAGGGAGAATTATTTACTTCCATCTGGACAAAATAAGAGAGGTCTTCAAATTACCTCAACTACAAGATGATCCTGAATCCTTTAATAGGAGAATGGTGAGAGTAGATAAGGGGTTGGATCAAGTTCTAGAGGACATATGCCTCCCTGGAACCAAGTAGATGACCAATTCAATAGGTGTCCCAAACCAACTCAAGAGGGGAGATCTCAAACCAATTGCAAGAGGCTGGTTGGACTTCATAGGGCGTTCTATCTTGCCCACTAGTAACCGTTCTGAGGTTACTATCAAGAGAGCAGTAATGATTCATTGTATTATGCTGGGAAAAGAAGTGGAGATTCATCATCTGATTGCTTGTGAGATTTACACAATTGCAAACAAGAACTCCACTGAAGCCAAACTGGCTTACCCAAGCTTAATCTCTTTGCTATGTAAAGATGCTAGGGTGAGGATGGGAGTAGATGAATTCATCCCAATTGAGCACCCAATCACCAAGAGGTCAATGGAAGGACAAATGCAAGATAACTCTATCAAAAGGAGGGCGCAGGAGTTCCTCCCTGAACTTCCTGAAATTGACTACTGGACTCGTCTAGAAGCATCTGTTGCCAAGCTGCAAGAAGCTATGGAACAAATTAAGGAAGAATAGCAGAATCAAAACTGCATGCTCTGCAAATTGCTGAAGGAACAAGAGAAGCAGGGGCGTGAGCTACAGGAGTTGAAGCGCCAAAAGCTCTCCCTTGAAGGGTCAAATACCCCACAAGTTGAGGGAGCATCCACTTCTCAAAATTAAGGTTGTTGAGTCCTAACTCTGTGATAACCTCTATCATTAGGAGTCTATTTAAATTTCTATTTTCTATTACTATTAGTCTTATCTTATATCTATTTTTGAGTCTTGTTCTTAATTCATGATTAATAAAATTTAAGGTTCATGTCTTAAAGCTATGAATGTCCTATGAATCCATCACCTCTCTTAAATGAAAAAAGGCTTTAATCACAAAAGAACAAGAAGTACAGGATTTCGAATTCATCTTTGAAACTAGTTGAATTAGTTTGATGTGGTGACAATACTTTTTGTTTTCTGAATGAATGCTTGAACAGTGCATATGTCTTTTGAATTTGTTGTTTTAAGAATGTTAAAATTGTTGGCTCTTGAAAGAATGATGGAAAAGGAGAAATGTTATTGAGGATCTGAAAAATCATCAAATTGATTCTTGAAGCAGGAAAAAGCAGTGAATACAAAAAAAACATATAAAGTTGTGATCCAAAGCAAAAGAGTGTGCTTAAGAACCCTGGATACCTCTGATTGGGGACTCTAGCAAAGCTGAGTCACAATCTGAAAAGGTTCACCCAGTCATGTGTCAGTGGCATGTATGTATCCGGTGGTAATACTGGAAGACAGAGTGCTTTGGGCCACAGCCAAGACTCATAAAGTAGCTATGTTCAAGAATCATCATACTTAACTAGGAGAATCAATAACACTATCTGAGTTCTGAGTTCCTATAGATGCCAATCATTCTAAACTTCAAAGGATAAAGTGAGATGCCAAAACTGTTCAGAAGCAAAAAGCTACTAGCCCCGCTCATCTAATTGGAGCCAAGTTTCTTTGATATTTTGGAGTCTATAGTATATTTTCTTCTTTTTATTCTATTTTGATTTTCAGTTTCTTGGGGACAAGCAACAATTTAAGTTTGGTGTTGTGATGAGCGGATAATTTATACGCTTTTTGGCATTGTTTTTAGTATGTTTTTAGTATATTTTGGTTAGTTTTTATTACATTTTTATTATTTTTTAGTTAAAATTCACTTTTCTGGACTTTACTATGAGTTTGTGTGTTTTTCTGTGATTTCAGGTATTTTCTGGCTGAAATTGAGGGACCTGAGCAAAAATCTGATTCAGAGGCTGAAAAGGACTGCAGATGTTGTTGGATTCTGACCTCCCTGCACTCAAAGTGGATTTTTCGGAGTTACAGAAGCCCAATTGGCGCGCGTTTAATTGCGTTGGAAAGTAGACATTTTTGGCTTTCCAGAAATATATAATAGTCCATACTTTGCCTGAGATTTGATGGCCCAAACCGGCGTTGCAAATCAGCTTCAGAATTCCCGGCGTTTAACGCCAGAACTGGCACAAAAATTGGAGTTAAACGCCCAAACTGGCATAAAAGCTGGCGTTTAACTCCAGAAAAAGTCTCTACACATGAAAGCTTCAATGCTCAGCCCAAGCTCACACCAAGTGGATCCCGGAAGTGGATTTTTACGTCATTTACTCATTTCTGTATACCCTAGGTTACTAGTTCACTATTAATAGGACCTTTTGACATTGTATCTGTACCTCATGACACATTACACGTTTCTCATTGTATTTTCTACGGCATGAGTCTCTAAACCCCATGGTTGGGGGTGAGGAGCTCTGCTGTGTCTTGATGGATTAATACAATTACTACTATTTTTCATTCAATCACGCTTGTTTCTATTCTAAGATATCACTTGCTCATAAACTTGATGAATGTGATGATCCGTAACACTCATCATTATTCTCGCCTATGAACGTGTGCCTGACAACCACCTCCGTTCTACCTTAGATTGAGTAGATATCTCTTGGATTCTTTAATCTGAATCTTCGTGGTATAAGCTAGAATTGATGGCGGCATTCAGGAGAATCCGAAAGGTCTAAACCTTGTCTGTGGTATTCTGAGTAGGATTCAAAGATTGAATGACTGTGACGAGCTTCAAACTCCTGAGGGCTGGGCGTTAGTGACAGACGCAAAAGAATCATTGGATTCTATTCCAACCTGATTGAGAACCGACAGATGATTAGCCATGCTGTGACAGAGCATTTGGACCATTTTCACTGAGAGGATGGGAGGTAGCCATTGACAACGGTGAAACCCTACATACAGCTTGCCATGGAAGGAGCCTTGCGTGCATGAAGAAGAAGACAGTAGGAAAGCAGAGATTCAGAAGATAGAGCATCTCCAAAACCTCAACCTATTCTCCATTACTGCAAAACAAGTACTTATTTCATGTTCTTTTACCTTTCACAATCAAATATGATAATTATTGATATCCTGACTAAGATTTACAAGATAACCATAGCTTGTTTCAAGCCGACAATCTCCGTGGGATCGACCCTTACTCATGTAAGGTATTACTTGGACGACCCAGTGCACTTGCTGGTTAGTTGTGCGGAATTGCAAAAGTGTGATTACAATTTTGTGCACTAAGTTTTTGGCGCCGTTGCCGGGGATTGTTCGAGTTTGGACAACTGACGGTTTATCTTGTTGCTTAGATTAGGACTGTTTTATTTTTGTTGGTTTAGAGTCTTTTATTTGAGTTTAGTTTCATATTTTAAGTTTGATGTCAACTGCATGCTTGTGTTTTCTTTTATTTTTCGAATTTGCATATCCTTTGTCCTTTATTGATCCTTAAAAATTCTAAGTTTGGTGTCTTCTTTGTGTTTTCCTTTAAGTTTTCGAAAATTTGTGTTTGATTTTCTAAAAATTTTAAGTTTGGTGTCATTTTGTTGTTTTTCTCTTTCCTCATTTCAAAAATTGAATCTTTTTCAAAATAATTTTCAATCATATATTTTCAATTGCTAATTCCAAAATCTTTTTTTAATTAACTAATTGATTTAGTTTTCAATTTGTTTTTATCTTATTTTTTTTAGTTTTCGAAATTTTATTTTCTTTTATTTTAAAATTTTTCGGTCACCTTTAAAAAAAATATTTACTTTACTTGTGAATCCATATCATATTCCCTTTCTCCATCATGGACCTAAGTGGAATTGAGCAGTCCAGAAGGACTCTGGGGTCATATGCTAACCCCATCACAGCTGCATATGGTAGTAGCATCTGTATACCTCCCATTAAAGCAAGCAGCTTTGAGCTAAATCCTCAACTCATTATCATGGTGCAGCAAAATTGCCAGTATTCCGGTCTTCCATAGGAAGAACCTACTGAGTTTCTGGCACAGTTCTTAGAAATTGCTAACACAGTACGTGATAAAGAGATGGATCAGGATGTCTACAGATTATTACTGTTTCTATTTTCTGTAAAAGATCAAGCTAAGAGGTGGTTGAATAACCAACCCACAGCAAGCATAAAAACATAGAGACAGTTATCAGACAAATTCCTGAATCAATTTTACCCTCCAAAAAAGATGACACGGCTAAGGCTGGACATCCAAGGCTTTAAACAAGAGGATAATGAATCCCTTTATAATGCCTGGGAGAGGTATAGAGGTATGCTAAGGAAATACCCCTCTGAAATATTTTCAGAGTGGGTACAGTTAGACATCTTCTACTATGGGCTTACAGAAAAAGCTCAAATGTCTCTAGACCACTCAGCTGGTGGATCTATACATATGAGGAAGACGATTGAAGAGGCTCAAGAACTCATAGATACTGTTGCTAGAAATCAACATTTGTACTCTAGTAGTGAGCCCTCTACAAAAGAAGAAGCTATTGATCCTAATCCTCAAGAACAGATTGTTGAGCTTAATCAGCAATTACTCCTGATGACAAAACAGTTGGCAGAATTTATAGAGATGCTCCAAGAAACTAAAATTGCCAACAAGAACATAGAATCACAGTTGAATCAGACAAAACAGCAGTTATCTAAACAGATAACAGAAGAATGCCAAGCAGTTTAGCTGAAAAGTGGGAAGACATTGAATAACACTGCTCAAAGTAGCAAAAAGCCAAGAAAGGAACAGTTGACAGAGGATAACCAAACCACTGCCCAAAATTCCTCTGAGGACAGTAAGAGCCCAGAGAGGAATACTCCTGGCGTTCAAACGCCAGAAAAGGGGGAAAAGCTGGCGTTAAACGCCCATTCCTTGCCCAGTTCTAGCGTTCAAACGCCAGAAAAGGGGGAAAAATTGGCGTTAAACGCCCATTCCTCACCCAATCCTGGCGTTCAAACGCCAATGAGGAATCAGACACCTGAGAGTGCTGATAGTAACCCCTCTAAAAAGGCTTCTCTAACCACTTCTGCAAGGAATAAACCTGCAGCAACTAAGGTTGAAGAATATAAAGCCAAGATGCCTTATCCTCAGAAGCTCCGCCAAGCGGAACAGGATAAGCAATTTGCCCGCTTTGCAGACTATCTAAGGACTCTTGAAATAAAGATTCCGTTTGCAGAGGCACTTGAGCAAATACCTTCTTATGCTAAGTTCATGAAAGAGATCTTAAGTCATAAGAAGGATTGGAGAGAAACTGAAAAAGTGTTTCTCATTGAAGAATGCAGTGCAGTCATTCTGAAAAGCTTACCAGAAAAACTTCAAGATCCAGGAAGCTTTATAATACCATGCACATTAGAAGGTGCTTGCACCAAGACAGCCCTGTGTGACCTTGGAGCAAGTATCAATCTAATACCTGCATCCACTATCAGAAAGCTTGGGTTGACTGAAGAAGTCAAACCAACCCGGATATGTCTCCAACTTGCTGATGGCTCCATTAAATATCCATCAGGCATAATTGAGGACATGATTGTCAAGGTTGGGCCATTCGCCTTTCCAACTGACTTTGTAGTGCTGGAAATAGAGGAGCACAAGAGTGCAACTCTCATTCTAGGAAGACCTTTCCTAGCAACTGGACGAACTCTTATTGATGTACAAAAAGGGGAAGTGGTGCACGAAATTGTGATCACTACAACTTCGCACAACTAACCAGCAAGTGCACTGGGTCGTCCAAGTAATACCTTACGCGAGTAAGGGTCGATCCCACGGAGATTGGTGGTATGAAGCAAGCTATGGTCATCTTGTAAATCTCAGTCAGGCAGACTCAAATGGGTAGAGTGATAAACAAATAAAGCATAAAGATAAAGATAGAGATACTTATGTATATCATTGGTGTAAGAGCTTCAGACAAGCGTATGAAGATGCCTTCCCTTCCGTCTCTCTGCTTTCCTACTGCCTTCATCCAATCCTTCTTACTCCTTTCCATGGCAAGCTCGTGTAGGGTTTCACTGTTGTCAGTAGCTACCTCCCATCCTCGCAGTGAAAGCTAATGCACGCACTCTGTCACAGTACTGCCAATCACCGGTTTGGTTCCCTCCCCTACCGGAATAGAATCACTCTTTTGCGTCTGTCACTAACGCCCAGTAGGTTACAGGTTTGAAGCACGTCACAGTCATTCAATCATTGAATCCTACTCAGAATACCACAGACAAGGTTTAGACCTTCCGGATTCTCTTGAATGCCGCCATCAGGTCCTGCCTATACCACGAAGATTCCGATTAAAGAATCCAAGAGATATTCACTAAGCCTCAGATGCTTGTAGAACAAGAATGGTTGTCAGTCACCTTGTTCATGAGTGAGAATGGTGATGGGCGTCAATCATCACCTTCATCATGTTGAAGAACAAGTGATATCTTGGACAAAGAACAAGCGGAATTGAATGGAAGAACAATAGTAATTGCATTAATACTCGAGGTACAGCAGAGCTCCACACCTTAATCTATGGTGTGTAGAAACTCCACCGTTGAAAATACATAAGAACAAAAGTGATCATTGGTTTCGGCCCCAGAGAGGGAACCAGAAGAACCAAGATCTGATCTAAGAACTAGATGTCCAAAGATGATAAATATAATAGTAAAAGGTCCTATATATAGAGAACTAGTAGCCTAGGGTGTACAGAGATGAGTAAATGACATAAAAATCCACTTCCGGGCCCACTTGGTGTGTGCTTGGGCTGAGCAATGAAGTATTTTCGTGTAGAGACTCTTCTTGGAGTTAAACGCCAGCTTTTATGCCAGTTTGGGCGTTTAACTCCCAATTAGGTGCCAGTTCCGGCGTTTAACGCTGGAATTTCTATAGGTGACTTTGAACGCCAGTTTGGGCCATCAAATCTTGGGCAAAGTATAGACTATTATATATTGCTGGAAAGCCCAGGATGTCTACTTTCCAACGCCGTTGAGAGCGCGCCAATTGGGCTTCTGTAGCTCCAGAAAATCCACTTCGAGTGCAGGGAGGTCAGAATCCAACAGCATCTGCAGTCCTTTTGAGTCTCTGGATCAGATTTTTGCTCAGATCCCTCAATTTCAGCCAGAAAATACCTGAAATCACAGAAAAACACACAAACTCATAGTAAAGTCCAGAAAAGTGAATTTTAACTAAAAACTAATAAAAATATACTAAGAACTCAACTAAAACTACCAAAAACATACTAAAAACAATGCCAAAAAGCGTACAAATTATCCGCTCATCAGGAAGTAACCCTGAGAGTCAATGAGGATGAGTTCAAGTTGAATGCTGTAAAAGCTATGCAGCATCCAGACACACCAAATGACTGCATGAGCGCTGAAATTATTGACTCTTTGGTGGAAGAGATCAATATGACTGAAAGTCTAGAATCAGAGCTAGAGGACATCTTCAAGGATGTTCAGCCTGATCAGGAAGAACCAGAGGAAACAAAAGAATTTTTGAAAATTCCTCAGGAAGAGGATAAGCCTCCCAAACCTGAGCTCAAACCCCTACCCCCATCCCTGAAGTATGCATTTCTGGGAGAGGGTGACACTTTTCCAGTGATCATAAGCTCTGCTTTAAACCCACAGGAAGAGGAAGCACTGATTGAAGTGCTAAGGACACACAAGACAGCTCTTGGGTGGTCTATAAGTGATCTTAAGGGCATTAGTCCAGCAAAATGCATGCACAAGATCCTATTGGAGGATAATGCCAAACCAGTGGTTCAACCACAAAGGCGGCTAAATCCGGCCATGTAGGAGGTGGTGTAGAAAGAGTTCACTAAATTACTAGAGGCTGGGATTATTTATCCTATTTCTGATAGCCCCTGGGTGAGCCCTGTCCAAGTTGTCCTCAAGAAGGGAGGCATGACAGTGGTTCATAATGAAAAAAAATGAACTGGTTCCTACAAGAACAGTTACAGGGTGGCGTATGTGTATTGACTACAGAAGGCTCAATACAGCCACCAGAAAGGATCATTTTCCTTTACCATTCATAGACCAAATGCTAGAAAGACTAGCTGGTCATGCTTATTATTGCTTTTTGGATGGCTATTCAGGTTACAACCAAATTGCAGTAGATCCTCAGGACCAAGAGAAAATAGCATTCACTTGACCTTCTGGCATGTTTGCCTACAGAAGAATGCCTTTTGGTCTGTGTAATGCTCCTGCAACTTTTCAGAGATGCATGCTATCCATCTTCTCTGATATGGTGGAGAAATTCCTGGAAGTCTTCATGGATGACTTCTCAGTATATGGAGACTCATTCAGCTCCTGTCTTAACCACCTAGCACTTGTCCTGAAAAAGTGCCAAGAGACTAACCTGGTTTTAAATTGGGAGAAATGTCACTTTATGGTGACTGAAGGAATTGTCCTTGGGCACAGAATTTCAAACAAGGGAATAGAGGTGGATAAGGCAAAGGTAGAGGTAATTGAAAAATTACCACCACCTGCCAATGTTAAGGCAATCAGAAGCTTTCTGGGGCATGCAGGATTCTACAGAAGGTTTATAAAGGATTTTTCAAAAATTGCAAAACCTCTGAGCAACCTGCTAGCTACTGACACACCATTTGTGTTTGACACACAGTGTCTGCAGGCATTTGAGACCCTGAAAGCCAAGCTGGTCACAGCACCAGTCATCTCTGCACCAAACTGGACATTGCCATTCGAACTAATGTGTGATGCTAGTGACCATGCCATTGGTGCAGTGTTGGGACAGAGGCATAACAAGCTTCTGCACGTCATTTATTATGCCAGTCGTGTTCTAAATGATGCACAGAAGAATTACACAACCATAGAAAAAGAGTTACTTGTAGTGGTCTATGCCATTGACAAGTTTAGATCCTATTTAGTAGGATCAAAGGTGATTGTGTACACTGACAATGCTGCTCTTAAGTACCTACTCACAAAGCAGGATTCAAAACCCAGGCTCATAAGATGGGTGTTGCTTCTGCAAGAGTTTGATATAGAAATAAGAGACAGAAAAGGGACAGAGAACCAAGTAGCTGATCATTTGTCCCGAATAGAACCAGTAGCTGGGGCGTCCCTCCCTTCTACTGAGATCTCTGAGACCTTCCCAGATGAGTAACTTTTTGCCATTCAGGAAGCTCCATGGTTTGCAGACATTGCAAATTATAAAGCTGTGAGGTTCATACCACAGGAGTACAGCAAGATGCAAAGAAAGAAATTAATTTCAGATGCCAAGTACTACCTTTGGGATGAGCCGTATCTCTTTAAGAGATGTGCAGATGGAATGATCCGCAGATGTGTACCTAGAGAGGAAGCACAAAGGATCCTGTGGCATTGCCATGGATCACAGTATGGGGGACATTTCGGAGGTGAGCAAACAGCCACTAAGGTCCTCCAATGTGGCTTTTACTGGCCTACTCTCTATAAAGATGCCCGAGAGTTTGTGCGTAACTGTGACAGTTGCCAAAGAGCTGGTAACTTGCCTTATGGATACGCCAAGCCTCAACAAGGGATCCTAGAGATTGAATTGTTTGATGTATGGGGTATAGACTTCATGGGTCCGTTCCCACCATCATACTCAAACACTTACATTCTGGTGGTAGTAGACTATGTATCTAAATGGGTAGAAGCAATTGCTACACCCACTAATGATACTAAGACCGTGCTGAAATTCCTCCAAAAACACATCTTCAGCAGGTTTGGTGTTCCCAGAGTACTAATCAGTGATGGGGGCACTCATTTCTGCAATAAACAGCTGTACTCTGCTATGGTCCGATATGGAATTAGCCACAAAGTAGCAACTCCGTATCATCCACAGACAAATGGGCAAGCTGAAGTCTCTAACAGAGAGCTAAAAAGGATCCTGGAACGGACTGTAATTGCCCGTAGAAAGGATTGGGCAAAGAGCTTGGATGATGCTCTGTGGGCATACAGAACAGCATTCAAGACTCCTATAGGAACCTCTCCATACCAACTTGTGTATGGCAAGGCCTGTCATCTGCCCGTGGAACTGGAACATAAAGCCTACTGGGCAACCAGATTCCTAAACCTGGATGCTAAGTTAGCTGGTGAAAAAAGATTACTCCAGCTAAATGAGCTAGATGAATTTAGACTCAGTGCCTTTGAAAATGCAAAAATTTATAAGGAAAAGGCAAAGAAGTGGCATGACAAGAAGTTATCATCCAGAGTCTTTGAGCCAGGACAAAAAGTTCTGCTCTTCAACTCTAGGCTCAAACTATTCCCAGGAAAACTTAAATCCCGGTGGAGGGGTCCGTATGTGATTACAGGAGTGTCACCATATGGATATGTTGAGCTTCAGGATAGTGATTCTGACAAAAAGTTCATTGTTAATGGACAGCGGATCAAACATTATCTTGAAAGCAATTTTGAGCAAGAATGCTCAAAACTGAGGCTTGAATGATTCTTAGTGAAGGTCCAGCTAAAGACAATAAAGAAGCGCTTGCTGGGAGGCAACCCAGTCATTAGCAGGTTATCTGTTTTGTTTAATCAAAGTTTGATACATATTCTCAAAGGGCAATTATCAAAATTGAAGGAATTCACAGAGTTACAGAAGGATTCAGTGCAAAAAGCAGAAAAAAGGAGCTTGTTGGCGAAAAACGCCAGTAATGGGTACTTTGGGCGTTAAACGCCAGAATGGGCACCATTCTGGGCGTTTAACGCCAGTAAAGGTACCATTTTGGGCGTTAAACGCCAGAATGGGCACCATTCTGGGCGTTTAACGCCAGGTGTGCAGCATCCTGGGCGTTTAGCAAAACGCCCAGTGAGGAAGGGGTTCCTGGCGTTTAACGCCAGCCAGGGTACCTGGCTGGGCGTTAAACGCCCAAATTGGCCAACATTTGGGCGTTAAACGCCAGAATGGATACCATTCTGGGCGTTTAACGCCAGAAAGGTGGGAGACAGAGATTTTGCTTTTCACTTCAAATTTTTTCAAACTTTCCTATTTTGATCCATAATTTTCTACATAAATACATTTCAAACTTTCGTCATTCACCTTCAAATTTTCAAAATTAAAATCATTCTTCAAATCTCTTTCAAATCCTTTCCAAATCTTCTTCAAAAAACTCAAATATCTCTCAATTTCTTTCCATATCTTCTCAAATCTCCTTCAAAATTTTCGAACTCTCTCTCTCTTCCTTATAAATATATGTTCGGCCACACCCCCCTTCCCCACCATTCGAATTTGCTCTCCTCCTCTCTCTCCTCTTTCCTTTCTTTTGCTTGAGGACAAGCAAACCTCTAAGTTTGGTGTGTTTTTCCGTGATCACTAAGTTAAGGCTCATCAAGATCATGGCCCCCAAAGGAAAACAAACCAATTCAAGAGGCAAGAAAGAGAATGCTCCAAAAGACCTTTGGAGTCAAGAGAAGTTCTTAACCAAAGAACATGCAGCCCATTACCACAAAATAATGGGTCTAAGGTCAGTGATCACGGAAGTTAAATTTGATCTGAAAGAAGATGAATATCTGGAGATCCAAGAGTAAATTCGAAACAGAGGATGGGAAGTTCTAACCAACCCTGAGACAAAGGTTGGGAGAAATATGGTTCTAGAATTCTACCCAAATCTGTGGCTGACAGATAAGCAGAGAATGACTGGAACCGCTTTTCATACCTACAGAACCATGGTCAGATGGAGAATTATCTACTTCCATCTGGACAAAATAAGAGAGGTCTTCAAATTACCTCAACTACAAGATGATCATGAATCCTTTAATAGGAGAATGGTGAGAGTAGATAAGGGGTTGGATCAAGTTCTAGAGGACATATGCCTCCCTGGAACCAAGTGGATGACCAATTCAAAAGGTGTCCCAAACCAACTCAAGAGGGGAGATCTCAAACCAGTTGCAAGAGGCTGGTTGGACTTCATAGGGCGTTCTATCTTGCCCACTAGTAACCGTTCTGAGGTTACTATCAAGAGAGCAGTAATGATTCGTTGTATTATGCTGGGAAAAGAAGTGGAGATTCATCATCTGATTGCTTGTGAGATTTACACAATTGCAAACAAGAACTCCACTGAAGCCAAACTGGCTTACCCAAGCTTAATCTCTTTACTATGTAAAGATGCTGGGGTGAGGATGGGAGTAGATGAATTCATCCCAATTGAGCACCCAATCACCAAGAGGTCAATGGAAGGACAAATGCAAGATAACTCTATCAAAAGGAGGGCGCAGGAGTTCCTCCCTGAACTTCTTGAAATTGACTACTAGACTCATCTAGAAGCATCTGTTGCCAAGCTGCAAGAAGCTATGGAACAAATTAAGGAAGAATAGCAGAATCAAAACTGCATGCTCTGCAAATTGCTGAAGGAACAAGAGAAGCAGGGGCGTGAGCTACAGGAGTTGAAGCGCCAAAAGCTCTCCCTTGAAGGGTCAAATACCCCACAAGTTGAGGGAGCATCCACTTCTCAAAGTCAAGGTTATTGAGTCCTAACTCTATGATAACCTCTATCATTAGGAGTCTATTTAAATTTCTGTTTTCTATTACTATTAGTCTTATCTTATATCTATTTTTGAGTCTTGTTCTTAATTCATGATTAATAAAATTTAAGGTTCATGTCTTAAAGCTATGAATGTCCTATGAATCCATCACCTCTCTTAAATGAAAAAAGGCTTTAATCACAAAAGAACAAGAAGTACAGGATTTCGAATTCATCTTTGAAACTAGTTGAATTAGTTTGATATGGTGACAATACTTTTTGTTTTCTGAATGAATGCTTGAACAATGCATATGTCTTTTGAATTTGTTGTTTTAAGAATGTTAAAATTATTGGCTCTTGAAAGAATGATGGAAAAGGAGAAATGTTATTGAGGATCTGAAAAATCATCAAATTGATTCTTGAAGCAAGAAAAAACAGTGAATACAAAAAAAAAACATATAAAGTTATGATCCAAAGCAAAAGAGTGTGCTTAAGAACCCTGGACACCTCTGATTGGGGACTCTAGCAAAGCTGAGTCTCAATCTGAAAAGGTCCACCCAGTCATGTGTCTGTGGCATGTATGTATCCGGTGGTAATACTGGAAGACAGAGTGCTTTGGGCCACAGCTAAGACTCATAAAATAGCTATGTTCAAGAATCATCATACTTAACTAGGAGAATCAATAACACTATCTGAGTTCTGAGTTCCTATAGATGCCAATCATTCTAAACTTCAAAGGATAAAGTGAGATGCCAAAACTGTTCAGAAGCAATAAGCTACTAGCCCCGCTCATCTAATTGGAGCCAAGTTTCTTTGATATTTTGGAGTCTATAGTATATTCTCTTCTTTTTATTCTATTTTGATTTTCAGTTGCTTGGGGACAAGCAACAATTTAAGTTTGGTGTTGTGATGAGCGAAAAATTTATACGCTTTTTGGCATTATTTTTAGTATGTTTTTAGTATATTTTGGTTAGTTTTTATTACATTTTTATTAGTTTTTAGTTAAAATTCACTTTTCTGGGCTTTACTATGAGTTTGTGTGTTTTTCTGTGATTTCAGGTATTTTCTGGCTGAAATTGAGGGACCTGAGCAAAAATCTGATTCAGAGGCTGAAAAGGACTGCAGATGCTGTTGGATTCTGACCTCCCTGCACTCAAAGTAGATTTTCCGGAGCTACAGAAGCCCAATTGGCGCGCGCTTAATTGCGTTGGAAAGTAGACATCCTGGGCTTTCCATAAATATATAATAGTCCATACTTTGTCCGAGATTTGATGGCCCAAACTGGCGTTGCAAATCAGCTTCAGAATTCCCAGTGTTTAACGTCGGAACTGGCACAAAAATTGGAGTTAAACGCCCAAACTGGCATAAAAGCTGGCGTTTAACTCCAGAAAAAGTCTCTACACGTGAAAGCTTCAATGCTCAGCCCAAGCTCACACCAAGTGGACCCCGGAAGTGGATTTTTACATCATTTACTCATTTCTGTATACCCTAGGTTACTAGTTCACTATTAATAGGACCTTTTGACATTGTATCTGTACCTCATGACACATTACACGTTTCTCATTGTATTTTCTATGGCATGAGTCTCTAAACCCCATGGTTGGGGGTGAGGAGCTCTGCTGTGTCTTGATGGATTAATGCAATTACTACTGTTTTTCATTCAATCACGCTTGTTTCTATTCTAAGATATCATTTGCTCCTAAACTTGATGAATGTGATGATCCGTGACACTCATCATTATTCTTGCCTATGAACGTGTGCCTGACAACCACCTCCGTTCTACCTTAGATTGAGTAGATATCTCTTGGATTCTTTAATCAGAATCTTCGTGGTATAAGCTAGAATTGATGGCGGCATTCAAGAGAATCCGGAAGGTCTAAACCTTGTCTATGGTATTCTGAGTAGGATTCAAGGATTGAATGACTGTGACGAGCTTCAAACTCCTGAGGGCTGGGCGTTAGTGACAGACGCAAAAGAATCACTGGATTCTATTCCAACCTGATTGAGAACCGACAGATGATTAGCCATGCTGTGACAGAGCATTTGGACCATTTTCACTGAGAGGATGGGAGGTAGCCATTGACAACAGTGAAACCCTACATACAGCTTGCCATGGAAGGAGCCTTGCGTGCATGAAGAAGAAGACAGTAGGAAAGTAGAGATTCAGAAGATAGAGCATCTCCAAAACCTCAACCTATTCTCCATTACTGCAAAACAAGTACTTATTTCATGTTCTTTTACCTTTCACAATCAAATCTGATAATTATTGATATCCTGACTAAGAGTTACAAGATAACCATAGCTTGCTTCAAGCCAACAATCTCCGTGGGATCGACCCTTACTCACGTAAGGTATTACTTGGACGACCCAGTGCACTTGCTAGTTAGTTGTGCGGAATTGCAAAAGTGTGATTGCAATTTCATGCACCACGTGGCAGGGAAAAACGCGAATGATGCGTCCGCATAGATGACGTGATCGCGTGACGTGCGTGATCTGCAAATTTACAAAAGTCGCTGGCAGAGATTCTGGGCCGCATTTCAGCCCAGTTTTCGGCCCAGAAACACAGATTAAAGTCAGGGAACTTGCAGAGACTCAACATGCTCTCATAATTCATAATTTTAGTTTTAGATGTAGTTTTTAGAGAGAGAGGTTCTCTCCTCTCTCTTAGAATTAGGATTAGGATTTTTATTCGGATTATAATTATTTCTTCTACATCTCAGGTTCAATGTTCTTTGTATTTATTTATTTTCAATGTTCCATGTTTGGATTGATTTTCTTAATTAATGTTATTTGATGTATTTCAGTTTATGATTGTTTTATTTATGAATGCTTTTAATTTAAATTAGATAGTTTCCCTTTTGGCTTTGGTTAAATAATTGGTGACTCCTGAGTTATCAAACTCATTGTTGATTGAAAATTGGAATTCTTCAAGAATTAATTCGAGATCCAATAACTCTAACTTTTCCCAAGGAAAGACTAGAACTTGAGGATTCGAATTAATTCGTCCACTTAACTTACCTTCATAGTTAGAGGTTAACAAAGTGGGAGAAAAATCCAATTCTCATCACAATTGATAAGGATAACTAGGATAGGACTTCCAGTTCTTCATACCTTGCCAAGAGATTTTATGATTATTAATTTATTTTCCTTTATGTCTGTGCCCATTGCCCAAATTCCAAAACCCCCAATTTACAAAACTCATAACTAATAATAAGAACACTTTCCTGCAATTCCTTGAGAAGACGACCCGAGGTTTGAATACTTCAGTTATCAATTTATTTAGGGGTTTGTCACTTGTGACAACCAAAACGTTTGCACGAAGGGATTTTTGTTGGTTTAGAAACTATATGGTGCGTGAAATTGTGAACTATACTTTTTCACAACTCTCATAATCCCTGGTAATGGCTCCAAGAACTTGGTGCGCTCAATACCATGGCATTACACAACTTCGCACAACTAACCAGCAAGTGCACTGGGTCGTCCAAGTAATAAACCTTACGTGAGTAAGGGTCGATCCCACGGAGATTGTTAGTATTGAAGCAAGCTATGGTCATCTTGTAAATCTTAGTCAGGCAAACTCAAATGTATATGATGATGAACGAAAATAACATAGAAGATAAGGATAGTGATACTTATGTAATTCATTGGTAGGAACTTTAGATAAGCGCATGAAGATGCCTTCCCTTCCGTCTCTCTGCTTTCCTACTGTCTTCATCCAACCCTTCTTACTCCTTTCCATGGCAAGCTCGTATAGGGTCTCACTGTTGTCAGCAGCTACATCCCATCCTCGCAGTGAAAGCTAATGCACACACTCTGTCACAGTGCTGCCAATCACCGGTGTGGTTCCCTCCCCTACCGGAATAGAATAACTCTTTTGCGTCTGTCACTAACGCCCAGTAGGTTACAGGTTTGAAGCACGTCACAGTCATTCAATCATTGAATCCTACTCAGAATACCACAGACAAGGTTAGACCTTCCGGATTCTCTTGAATGCTGCCATCAGTTCTTGCCTATACCACGAAGACTCTGATCTCACAGAATGGTTGGCTCGTTTGTCAGGCGATCAACCATGCATCGTGCAATCAGGAATCCAAGAGATATTCACTAAGCCTCAGATGCTTGTAGAACAAGAATGGTTGTCAGTCACCTTGTTCATGGGTGAGAATGGTGATGGGCGTCATCATCACCTTCATCATGTTGAAGAACAAGTGATATCTTGGATAAAGAACAAGCGGAATTTGAATGAAAGAACAATAGTAATTGCATTAATACTCGAGGTACAGCAGAGCTCCACACCTTAATCTATGGTGTGTAGAAACTCCACCGTTGAAAATACATAAGCATAAGGTCTAGGCATGGCCGAATGGCCAGCCTCCCAATGATCTAAGAACTAAAATGTCCAAAGATGATCTAGAGATCTAAAAGTGATCAAAAGATTTCTATACAATAGTAAAAGGTCCTACTTATAAGAACTAGTAGCCTAGGGTGTACAGAAATGAGTAAATGACATAAAAATCCTCTTCCGGGCCCACTTGGTGTGTGCTTGGGCTGAGCAATGAAGCAATTTCGTGTAGAGACTCTTCTTGGAGTTAAACGCCAGCTTTGGTGCCAGTTGGGCGTTTAACTCCCATTTGGGTGCCAGTTCCAGCGTTTAACGCTGGGATTTCTGTAGGTGACTTTGAGCGCCGGTTTGGGCCATCAAATCTTGGGCAAAGTATGGACTATTATATATTGCTGGAAAGCCCAGGATGTCTACTTTCCAACGCCGTTGAGAGCGCGCCAATTGGGCTTCTGTAGCTCCAGAAAATCCGCTTCAAATGCAGGGAGGTCAGAATCCAACAGCATCTGCAGTCCTTTTTGGTCTCAGAATCAGATTTTTGCTCAGGTCCCTCAATTTCAGCCAGAAAATACCTGAAATCACAGAAAAACGCACAAACTCATAGTAAAGTCCAGAAAAGTGAATTTTAATTAAAAACTAATAAAAATATACTAAAAACTAACTATATCATATAAAAAATATACTAAAAACAATGCCAAAAAGTATACAAATTATCCGCTCATCACAACACCAAACTTAAATTGTTGCTTGTCCTCAAGCAACTGAAAATCAAATAAGATAAAAAGAAGAGAATATGCAATGAATTCCAAAAACATCTGTGAAGATCAGTATTAATCAGATGAGCGGGGCTTTTAACTTTTTGCCTCCGAACAGTTTTGGCATCTCACTCTATCCTTTGAAATCCAGAATGGTTGGCTTCTTTAGGAACTTAGAATCCAGATAGTGTTAATGATTCTCTTAGTAAAGTATGATGATTCTTGAACATAGCTATTTATTGAGTCTTGGTTGTGGCCCAAAGCACTCTGTCTTCCAGTATTACCACCGGATACATACATGCCACAGACACATAATTGGGTGAACCTTTTCAGATTGTGACTCAGCTTTGCTAAAGTCCCCAATTAGAGGTGTCCAGGGTTCTTAAGCACACTCTTATTGCCTTGGATCACAACTCTTATTCCTTTCTCTCTTTTTTTTTCGTTTTTTTTTTCGGTTTTTTTTTTTTGAAATGCTTTTTCTTGCTTCAAGAATCATTTTATTGATTTTTCAGATCCTCAGTAACATGTCTCCTTTTTCATCATTCTTTCAAGAGCCAACATTCATGAACCACAAATTCAAAAGACATATGCACTGTTTAAGCATACATTCAGAGAACAAAAATATTGCCACCACATCAAATAATTAAACTATTATAAAATTCAAAATTCATGCAATTCTTTCTTTTATCAATTAGGCACGTTTTTATTGAAGAAAGGTGATGGATTCATAGGACATTCATAACTTTAAGGCATAGACACTAAGACACTAATGATCATAAGACACAAACATGGATAAACATAAGCATTAAAATTCGAAAAACAGAAGAACAATAACAAGGAAATCAAAGAACGGGTCCACCTTAGTGATGGCGGCTCTTTCTTGCTCTTGAAGATCCTATGGAGTGCTTGAGCTCCTCAATGTCTCTTCCTTGTCTTTGTTGCTCCTCCCTCATGATTCTTTGGTCTTCTCTAATTTCATGAAGGATGATGGAGTGTTCTTGATGCTCCACCCTCAGTTGTCCCATATTGGAACTTAGTTCTCCTAGGGAGGTGTTTAGTTGCTCCCAATAGTTTTGTGGAGGAAAATTCATCCCTTGAGGAATCTCAGGGATCTCATGATGAGTGAGATCTCTTGTGTACTCCATCCTTTTCTTGGTGATGGGCTTGTCCTCATCAATGGGAATGTCTCCCTCTATGTCAACTCCAACTGAATAACAGAGGTGACAAATGAGATGAGGAAAGGCTAACCTTGCCAAGGTGGAGGTCTTGTCCGCCACCTTATAGAGTTCTTGGGCTATAACCTCATGAACCTCTATTTCTTCTCCAATCATGATACTATGGATCATGATGGCCCGGTCTATGGTAACTTCGGACCAGTTGCTAGTGGGGATGATTGAGCGTTGTATGAACTCTAACCATCCTCTAGCCACGGGCTTGAGGTCATGCCTTCTCAATTGGACCGGCTTTCCTCTTGAATCTTGCATCCATTGTGCGCCCTCTTCACATATGACTGTGAGGACTTGGTCCAACTTTTGATCAAAGTTGACCCTTCTAGTGTAAGGATGCTCATCTCCTTGCATCATAGGCAAGTTGAACGCCACCCTCACACTCTCCGGACTAAAATCCAAGTATTTCCCCTGAACCATAGTGAGATAATTCTTTGGATTCGGGTTCACACTTTGGTCATGGTTCTTGGTGATCCATGCATTGGCATAGAACTCTTGAACCATCAAGATTCCGACTTGTTGAATGGGGTTGGTGAGTACTTCCCAACCTCTTCTTCGGATCTCATGGCGGATCTCCGGATATTCACCCTTTTTGAGTGAAAAGGGGACCTCGGAGATCACCTTCTTCAAGGCCACAACTTCATAAAAGTGGTCTTGATGCACCCTTGAGAGGAATCTATCCATCTCCCATGACTCGGAGGTGGAAGCTTTTGCCTTCCCTTTCCTCTTTTTAGAGGGTTCTCCGGCCTTGGATGCCATAAATGGTTATGAAAAAGCAACGCTTTTACCACAAAAACTTGGTGCGCGAAATTGTGAACTATACTTTTTCACAACTCTCATAATCCCTGGTAATGGCTCCAAGAACTTGGTGCGCTCAATACCATGGCATTACACAACTTCGCACAACTAACCAGCAAGTGCACTGGGTCGTCCAAGTAATAAACCTTACGTGTGTAAGGGTCGATCCCACGGAGATTGTTAGTATTGAAGCAAGCTATGGTCATCTTGTAAATCTTAGTCAGGCAAACTCAGATATATATGGTGATGAACGAAAATAACATAAAAGATAAAGATAGTGATACTTATGTAATTCATTGGTAGGAACTTCAGATAAGCGCATGAAGATGCCTTCCCTTCCGTCTCTCTGCTTTCCTACTGTCTTCATCCAACCCTTCTTACTCCTTTCCATGGCAAGCTCGTATAGGGTCTCACTGTTGTCAGCAGCTACCTCCCATCCTCGCAGTGAAAGCTAATGCACACACTCTGTCACAGTGCTGCCAATCACCGGTGTGGTTCCCTCCCCTACCGGAATAGAATAACTCTTTTGCGTCTGTCACTAACGCCCAGTAGGTTACAGGTTTGAAGCACGTCACAGTCATTCAATCATTGAATCCTACTCAGAATACCACAGACAAGGTTAGACCTTCCGGATTCTCTTGAATGCTGCCATCAGTTCTTGCCTATACCACGAAGACTCTGATCTCACGGAATGGTTGGCTCGTTTGTCAGGCGAGCACTCGGTTGTCAGGCGATCAACCATGCATCGTGCAATCAGGAATCCAAGAGATATTCACTAAGCCTCAGATGCTTGTAGAACAAGAATGGTTGTCAGTCACCTTGTTCATGGGTGAGAATGGTGATGGGCGTCAATCATCACCTTCATCATGTTGAAGAACAAGTGATATCTTGGATAAAGAACAAGCGGAATTTGAATGAAAGAACAATAGTAATTGCATTAATACTCGAGGTACAGCAGAGCTCCACACCTTAATCTATGGTGTGTAGAAACTCCACCGTTGAAAATACATAAGCATAAGGTCTAGGCATGGCCGAATGGCCAGCCTCCCAATGATCTAAGAACTAAAATGTCCAAAGATGATCTAGAGATCTAAAAGTGATCAAAAGATTTCTATACAATAGTAAAAGGTCCTACTTATAAGAAACTAGTAGCCTAGGGTGTACAGAAATGAGTAAATGACATAAAAATCCTCTTCCGGGCCCACTTGGTGTGTGCTTGGGCTGAGCAATGAAGCAATTTCGTGTAGAGACTCTTCTTGGAGTTAAACGCCAGCTTTGGTGCCAGTTTGGGCGTTTAACTCCCATTTGGGTGCCAGTTCCAGCGTTTAACGCTGGGATTTCTGTAGGTGACTTTGAGCGCCGGTTTGGGCCATCAAATCTTGGGCAAAGTATGGACTATTATATATTGCTGGAAAGCCCAGGATGTCTACTTTCCAACGCCGTTGAGAGCGCGCCAATTGGGCTTCTGTAGCTCCAGAAAATCCGCTTCAAATGCAGGGAGGTCAGAATCCAACAGCATCTGCAGTCCTTTTTGGTCTCAGAATCAGATTTTTGCTCAGGTCCCTCAATTTCAGCCAGAAAATACCTGAAATCACAGAAAAACACACAAACTCATAGTAAAGTCCAGAAAAGTGAATTTTAATTAAAACTAATAAAAATATACTAAAAACTAACTATATCATATCAAAAATATACTAAAAACAATGCCAAAAAGTATACAAATTATCCGCTCATCACAACACCAAACTTAAATTGTTGCTTGTCCTCAAGCAACTGAAAATCAAATAAGATAAAAGAAGAGAATATGCAATGAATTCCAAAAACATCTGTGAAGATCAGTATTAATCAGATGAGCGGGGCTTTTAACTTTTTGCCTCCGAACAGTTTTGGCATCTCACTCTATCCTTTGAAATCCAGAATGGTTGGCTTCTTTAGGAACTTAGAATCCAGATAGTGTTAATGATTCTCTTAGTAAAGTATGATGATTCTTGAACATAGCTATTTATTGAGTCTTGGTTGTGGCCCAAAGCACTCTGTCTTCCAGTATTACCACCGGATACATACATGCCACAGACACATAATTGGGTGAACCTTTTCAGATTGTGACTCAGCTTTGCTAAAGTCCCCAATTAGAGGTGTCCAGGGTTCTTAAGCACACTCTTATTGCCTTGGATCACAACTCTTATTCCTTTCTCTCTTTTTTTTCGTTTTTTTTTTCGGTTTTTTTTTTTTTAAATGTTTTTTCTTGCTTCAAGAATCATTTTATTGATTTTTCAGATCCTCAGTAACATGTCTCCTTTTTCATCATTCTTTCATGAGCCAACATTCATGAACCATAAATTCAAAAGACATATGCACTGTTTAAGCATACATTCAGAGAACAAAAATATTGCCACCACATCAAAATAATTAAACTATTATAAAATTCAAAATTCATGCAATTCTTTCTTTTATCAATTAGGCACGTTTTTATTGAAGAAAGGTGATGGATTCATAGGACATTCATAACTTTAAGGCATAGACACTAAGACACTAATGATCACAAGACACAAACATGGATAAACATAAGCATTAAAATTCGAAAAACAGAAGAACAATAACAAGGAAATCAAAGAACGGGTCCACCTTAGTGATGGCGGCTCTTTCTTGCTCTTGAAGATCCTATGGAGTGCTTGAGCTCCTCAATGTCTCTTCCTTGTCTTTGTTGCTCCTCCCTCATGATTCTTTGGTCTTCTCTAATTTCATGAAGGATGATGGAGTGTTCTTGATGCTCCACCCTCAGTTGTCCCATGTTGGAACTTAGTTCTCCTAGGGAGGTGTTTAGTTGCTCCCAATAGTTTTGTGGAGGAAAATTCATCCCTTGAGGAATCTCAGGGATCTCATGATGAGTGAGATCTCTTGTGTACTCCATCCTTTTCTTGGTGATGGGCTTGTCCTCATCAATGGGAATGTCTCCCTCTATGTCAACTCCAACTGAATAACAGAGGTGACAAATGAGATGAGGAAAGGCTAACCTTGCCAAGGTGGAGGTCTTGTCCGCCACCTTATAGAGTTCTTGGGCTATAACCTCATGAACCTCTATTTCTTCTCCAATCATGATACTATGGATCATGATGGCCCGGTCTATGGTAACTTCGGACCGGTTGCTAGTGGGGATGATTGAGCGTTGTATGAACTCTAACCATCCTCTAGCCACGGGCTTGAGGTCATGCCTTCTCAATTGGACCGGCTTTCCTCTTGAATCTTGCTTCCATTGTGCGCCCTCTTCACATATGACTGTGAGGACTTGGTCCAACCTTTGATCAAAGTTGACCCTTCTAGTGTAAGGATGCTCATCTCCTTGCATCATAGGCAAGTTGAACGCCACCCTCACACTCTCCGGACTAAAATCCAAGTATTTCCCCTGAACCATAGTGAGATAATTCTTTGGATTCGGGTTCACACTTTGGTCATGGTTCTTGGTGATCCATGCATTGGCATAGAACTCTTGAACCATCAAGATTCCGACTTGTTGAATGGGGTTGGTGAGTACTTCCCAACCTCTTCTTCGGATCTCATGGCGGATCTCCGAATATTCACCCTTTTTGAGTGAAAAGGGGACCTCGGAGATCACCTTCTTCAAGGCCACAACTTCATAGAAGTGGTCTTGAAGCACCCTTGAGAGGAATCTATCCATCTCCCATGACTCGGAGGTGGAAGCTTTTGCCTTCCCTTTCCTCTTTTTAGAGGGTTCTCCGGCCTTGGATGCCATAAATGGTTATGAAAAAGCAACGCTTATACCACACCAAACTTAAAATGTTTGCTCGTCCTCGAGCAAAAGAAGAAAGAAGAGAGTAGAAGAAGAAGAAATGAGGAAGAGAGGGAAGGTGGTGTGTTCGGCCAAGAAGGGTAAGAAAGGGTGTTTAGGTTGTGTGAAAATGAAGAGTTGAAGAAGGGTATTTATAGGAGAGAGGGGGGTAAAGGTTCGGCCATTATGGGTGGGTTTGGGAGGGAAAGTGGTTTGAATTTGAAGGGTGAGGTTGGTGGGGTTTTATGAAGGATGGATGTGAGTGGTGAAGAGAAAGATGGGATTTGATAGGTGAGGGGTTTTTGGGGAAGAGGTGTTGAGGTGATTGGTGAATGGGGGAAGAAGAGAGAGAGTGATGGTAGGGTCCTGTGGGGTCCACAGATCCTGTAGTGTCAAGGAAAAATCATCCCTGCACCAAATGTTGCTCAAAATCACCTTTTGAGCCATTTCTGGCGTTAAACGCCGGGCTGGTGCCCATTCCTGGCGTTTAACGCCAGGTTCTTGCCCTTTACTGGCGTTTAACGCCAGTCTGGTGCCCCTTTCTGGCGTTAAACGCCCAGAATGGTGCCAGACTGGGCGTTAAACGCCCAACAGCTAGCATTACTGGCGTTTGAACGCCAGCTTCTTCTCCTCCAGGGTGTGCTATTTTTCTTCCTATTTTTCATTCTGTTTTTGCTTTTTTCATTGTTTTTGTGACTTCTTATGATCATCAACCTACAAAAAAGATAAAATAACAAAAGAAAATAGTTAACTATAAAACATTGGGTTGCCTCCCAACAAGCGCTTCTTTAATGTCATTAGCTTGACAGAGGGCTCTCATGGAGCCTCAGAAATGCTCAGAACCGTGTTGAAACCTCCCAACACCAAACTTAGAGTTGAATGTGGGGTTTCAACACCAAACTTAGAGTTTGGTTGTAGCCTCCCAACACCAAACTTAGAGTTTGACTGTGGGGGCTCTGTTTGGCTCTGTTTTGAGAGGAGCTCTTCATGCTTCCTCTCCATGATGACAGAGGGATATCCTTGGGCCTTAAACACCAAGGATTTTTCATTCACTTGAATGATTAACTCTCCTCTGTCAACATCAATCACAGCCTTTGCTGTGGCTAGGAAGGGTCTGCCAAGGATGATGGATTCATCCATGCACTTCCCAGTCTCTAGGACTATGAAATCAGTAGGAATGTACTGGTCTTCAACTTTAACCAGAACATCCTCTACAAGTCCATGGGCTTGTTTTCTTGAGTTGTCTGCCATCTCTAGTGAGATCTTTGCAGCTTGCACCTCAAGGATCCCTAATTTCTCCATTACAGAGAGGGGCATGAGGTTCACACTTGACCCTAAGTCACACAAGGCCTTCTTGAAGGTCATGGTGCCTATGGTACAAGGTATAGAAAACTTCCTAGGATCCTGCCTCTTTTGAGGCAATTTCTGCCTAGACAAGTCATCCAGTTCTTTAGTGAGCAAGGGAGGTTCATCCTCCCAAGTCTCATTTCCAAATAACTTGTCATTTAGCTTCATGATTGCTCCAAGATATTTAGCAACTTGCTCTTCAGTGACATACTCATCCTCTTCAGAGGAAGAATACTCATCAGAGCTCATGAATGGCAGAAGTAAGTCCAATGGAATCTCTATGGTCTCATTTTGAGCCTCAGATTCCCATTGGAACTCAGAGGAGATTGGTACACGCCCACTGAGGTCTTCCTCAGTGGCGTCTTCCTCCTCTCTTTCCTCTCCACATTCGGCCATGGTTATGGCTTTGCACTCTCCTTTTGGATTTTCTTCTGTATTACTTGGGAGAGTACTAGGAGGGAGTTCAGTAACTTTCTTGCTCAGCTGACCCACTTGTCCTTCCAAATTTCTGATGGAGGACCTTGTTTCATTCATGAAACTTTGAGTGGTCTTTATTAGATCAGAGACCATTGTTGCTAAGTCAGAAGTATTCTGCTTAGAACTCTCTGTCTGTTGCTGAAAAGATGATGGAAAAGGCTTGCCATTGCTAAACCTGTTTCTTCCACCATTATTGTTATTGAAACCTTGTTGAGGTCTCTCTTGATTCTTCCATGAGAGATTTGGGTTATTTCTCCATGAAGAATTATAGGTGTTTCCATAGGGTTCTCCTAGGTAATTCACCTCTTCCATGGAAGGGTTCTCAGGATCGTAAGCTTCTTCCTCAGATGAAGCATCCTTAGTACTGCTTGGTGCACTTTGCATTCCAGACAGACTTTGAGAAATCAAATTGACTTGTTGAGTCAATATCTTATTCTGAGCCAATATGGCATTCAGAGTGTCAATCTCAAGAACTCCTTTCTTCTGACTAGTCCCATTGTTCACAGGATTCCTTTCAGAAGTGTACATGAATTGGTTATTTGCAACCATTTCAATCAATTCTTGAGCTTCTGCAGGCGTCTTCTTCAGATGAAGAGATCCTCCAGCAGAGCTATCCAAGGACATCTTAGATAGTTCAGAGAGACCATCATAGAAAATACCTATGATGCTCCATTCAGAAAGCATGTCTGAAGGACATCTTCTGATTAATTGTTTGTATCTTTCCCAAGCTTCATAGAGGGATTCTCCATCCTTCTGTCTGAAGGTTTGGACTTCCACTCTAAGCTTACTCCATCTTTGTGGTGGAAAGAACTTTGCCAAGAAGGCATTGACTAGCTTTTCCCAAGAGTCCAGGCTTTCTTTAGGTTGAGAATCCAACCATATTCTAGCTCTGTCTTTTACAGCAAAAGGGAATAGCATCAGTCTATAGACCTCAGGGTCTACCCCATTAGTCTTGACTGTGTCACAGATTTGCAAGAATTCAGCTAAGAATTGATGAGGATCTTCCATTGGAAGTCCATGGAACTTGCAATTCTATTGCATTAGAGAAACTAATTGAGGCTTAAGCTCAAAGTTGTTTGCTCCAATGGCAGGGATAGAGATGCTTCTCCCATAGAAATCAGGAGTAGGTGCAGTAAAGTCACCCAGCACCTTCCTTGCATTGTTGGCATTGTTGTTGTTTTCGGCTGCCATGGGTTCTTCTTCCTTGAAGAATTCGGTCAGGTCCTCTAAAGAGAGTTGTGCCTTGGCTTCTCTTAGCTTTCGCTTCAAGGTTCTCTCAGGTTCAGGGTCAGCTTCAACAAGAATGCCTTTGTCTCTGCTCCTGCTCATATGAAAGAGAAGAGAAAAAGAAAATGTGGAATCCTCTATGTCACAGTATAGAGATTCCTTGAAATGTCAGAGGAAAAGAGAAATGGAAAGAAGAAGGAGAAGAAGAATTCGAACTTTAATTAGATAAGGTTCGAATTGTGCATTTAGAAGGAGTGGTACTCCATAAATAGAAGGATGTGGGAAGGAGGGAAGAGGATTTTCGAAAATTCAATCAAAAGATTTTGAAAACATTTTGAAAATTTGGTTGATAATTTTCGAAAATTGAAAGTGGAAGAGAAATCAAGTGATTATTGAAAAAGATTTTGAAATTAGAAGTCAAAAAGATTTGATTGAAAACTATTTTGAAAAAGATATGATAAAAAAAATATGATTGAAAGGTTATTGTCTTAAAAAGATGTGATTGAGAAGATATGATTTGAAAACCATTTTAAAAGATATGTTTTGAAAATTATTTTAGAAGATTTGATTTGGAAAATTAGTGACTTGCCTAACAAGAAAAGACATGATTCAAACATAAAACCTTCCTTAACAGAAAAGGCAAAAAATGTTCAATCAAATCATTAATTGTTAGTAAGTATCTTTGAAAAAGGAAAGAAATTGATTTTGAAAACATTTGATTGAAAAGATATGATTTGAAAAAGATTTGATTTTGAAAAGCTTTGAAAACTTGAAAAAAAATTGATTTGAAAACAAAATCTTCCCCCTAGCACCATCCTGGCGTTAAACGCCCAGAATGGTATACATTCTGGCGTTTAACGCCCAAAATGCTACCTCTTTGGGCGTTAAACGCCCAACCAGGTGCCCTGGCTGGCGTTTAAACGCCAGTCTGCCTTCTTCACTGGGCATTTTTGAATGCTCAGCTTTTTCTGTATAATTCCTCTGCAGTGTGTTCTGAATCTTCAATCCCTTGTATCATTGACTTGAAAAGACACAAATTAAAAATATTTTTGGATTTTTAATAATCAAAATGCAATAAGAATCAAATAACAATGCATGCAAGACACCAAACTTAGCAGTTTGTATACTACTGACACTAATGAACTGAAAATGCATATGAGACACACAAAATACTCAAGTCAATAGAATTCAAAGATCAGAGCAAGTGAATCATCAAGAACATTTTGAAGATCACTAAGACATATGAATGCATGCAATTGACACCAAACTTAGAATGAGACACTAGACTCAAACAAGAAATATTTTTGAATTTTATGATTTTGTAAATTTTTTTGTATTTTTCGAAAATTAAGTGGGAAAAGGTATCAAAATCCTTAATGAGAATTCCAGGAATCAGTGCAATGCTAGTCTAAGACTCCGGTCCAGGAATTAGACATGGCTTCACAGCCAGCCAAGCTTTCAAAGAAAGCTTCGGTCCAAAACACTAGACATGACCAAAGGTCAGCCAAATCTTAGCAGATCACTGCTCCAAGAGCAAGATTGATACGAAATCAACAAGCTCTTGTGGTGATAAGTTGAAACCTCGGTCCAATCAGATTAGACATGGCTTCTCAGCCAGCCAGATTTCAACAAATCATCATGAAACTCTAGAATTCATCTTCAAGAATTTCGAAAAAAAAAATACCTAATCTAAGCAACAAGATGAACCGTCAGTTGTCCAGCCTGAACAATCCCGGGCAATAACACCAAAAAATTGATGTTGTTGCCGGATCTTGGCACTGATGTTACCAAAGGCTTGCTCAAAACTAGAACAATCCCCGGCAACGGCGCCAAAAACTTGGTGCGCGAAATTGTGAACTATACTTTTTCACAACTCTCATAATCCCTGGTAATGGCTCCAAGAACTTGGTGCGCTCAATACCATGGCATTACACAACTTCGCACAACTAACCAGCAAGTGCACTGGGTCGTCCAAGTAATAAACCTTATGTGAGTAAGGGTCGATCCCACGGAGATTGTTAGTATTGAAGCAAGCTATGGTCATCTTGTAAATCTTAGTCAGGCAAACTCAAATGTATATGATGATGAACGAAAATAACATAGAAGATAAGGATAGTGATACTTATGTAATTCATTGGTAGGAACTTCAGATAAGCGCATGAAGATGCCTTCCCTTCCGTCTCTCTGCTTTCCTACTGTCTTCATCCAACCCTTCTTACTCCTTTCCATGGCAAGCTCGTATAGGGTCTCACTGTTGTCAGTAGCTACCTCCCATCCTCGCAGTGAAAGCTAATGCACACACTCTGTCACAGTGCTGCCAATCACCGGTGTGGTTCCCTCCCCTACCGGAATAGAATAACTCTTTTGCGTCTGTCACTAACGCCCAGTAGGTTACAGGTTTGAAGCACGTCACAGTCATTCAATCATTGAATCCTACTCAGAATACCACAGACAAGGTTAGACCTTCCGGATTCTCTTGAATGCTGCCATCAGTTCTTGCCTATACCACGAAGACTCTGATCTCACGGAATGGTTGGCTCGTTTGTCAGGCGAGCACTCGGTTGTCAGGCGATCAACCATGCATCGTGCAATCAGGAATCCAAGAGATATTCACTAAGCCTCAGATGCTTGTAGAACAAGAATGGTTGTCAGTCACCTTGTTCATGGGTGAGAATGGTGATGGGCGTCAATCATCACCTTCATCATGTTGAAGAACAAGTGATATCTTGGATAAAGAACAAGCGGAATTTGAATGAAAGAACAATAGTAATTGCATTAATACTCGAGGTACAGCAGAGCTCCACACCTTAATCTATGGTGTGTAGAAACTCCACCGTTGAAAATACATAAGCATAAGGTCTAGGCATGGCCGAATGGCCAGCCTCCCAATGATCTAAGAACTAAAATGTCCAAAGATGATCTAGAGATCTAAAAGTGATCAAAAGATTTCTATACAATAGTAAAAGGTCCTACTTATAAGAAACTAGTAGCCTAGGGTGTACAGAAATGAGTAAATGACATAAAAATCCTCTTCCGGGCCCACTTGGTGTGTGCTTGGGCTGAGCAATGAAGCAATTTCGTGTAGAGACTCTTCTTGGAGTTAAACGCCAGCTTTGGTGCCAGTTTGGGCGTTTAACTCCCATTTGGGTGCCAGTTCCAGCGTTTAACGCTGGGATTTCTGTAGGTGACTTTGAGCGCCGGTTTGGGCCATCAAATCTTGGGCAAAGTATGGACTATTATATATTGCTGGAAAGCCCAGGATGTCTACTTTCCAACGCCGTTGAGAGCGCGCCAATTGGGCTTCTGTAGCTCCAGAAAATCCGCTTCGAATGCAGGGAGGTCAGAATCCAACAGCATCTGCAGTCCTTTTTGGTCTCAGAATCAGATTTTTGCTCAGGTCCCTCAATTTCAGCCAGAAAATACCTGAAATCACAGAAAAACACACAAACTCATAGTAAAGTCCAGAAAAGTGAATTTTAATTAAAAACTAATAAAAATATACTAAAAACTAACTATATCATATCAAAAACATACTAAAAACAATGCCAAAAAGTATACAAATTATCCGCTCATCACTATATCTACAACGCGACTTTATAAAATTCTTTACTAGCAAAAATTCTAACGTCAAAATGGCGCCGTTGCCGGAGAATTGCAAACGTGTGCCTTATTATTAGTTATTGTAAATATAAAAAAATTCAGATTTTAAAATTTTTATCTTATCTTATCTTATTTTTCAAAATTCAAATTTTTTTTTTTAAAAAAATCATCTCTTTTTCAAAATATTTTCTTTTTGTTAGTTTTTATTTTTATTTTCTCCTACTACTATGAATTCTCACCCCTCTCGCTTTAAGTTTGATTCCAATGTTGTTGTTAGGAATGGAAACTATAATGAGAACAGGCATCAAGGTTGGAAGAATCAAAGATGGGAGGAGCCACAAGGATTTAATCAACCCTCATGGCAACAACCACCTCCAATGGACTATCAACAACCATTCTGTGATGCATATCAAGGCAATGGCTATGGTGAGCGCTCTTTTGATTATCAACAACCACCACCATATGCCTATGAACCCCCTCCTCAACATAACTTTGGACCACCAAACTCACAAGTCCCTTTCCGCCATTCACCTCCATATGACCCTAACCCTCAACCACCATACCAACCACCTTATGAGCCATATGAACCATATATAGAACCACCCCAATTCCAACCCAATTACTCACAAGAACCACCACTTCAATATTCACCATCTCCATATCCATTAATCCAAGAGCACTACGATCCTATTTATGATAGCCGAGCGCATCAAGAGACAAAGGATCGTTTCAAAGAAACAGTGGATCGATTTCAGGCAACCCTTCATCAATTGGAGCAAGCGATAAATCAATTATCTTCCAAACGTTCAGACATCCAACAGACTCCCATGGCCCCATGTGGAGAATCCAATGAAGAACGTAGCATGAGGGAGACATTAGAGACTCCAGTGGACAATAAAGAGCATGACTTTGTACTGGAACAAATGGAGGAAGCCATAATAGTTGCAGAAGAAGAAGTGGTTGCAGACTTAGGAAATGCAGAACCTCCATGGGAAAATCAAGTTATAGAGCCTCCTTCCAAGGCAATTGCAATTGATGGTGAAGAGGGTGTACAACCTCCAAGGCATATCACAGTTGAAGACTTGGAAGAGGTTGATCAAGAGATGGAAATTCAAGAAGAAGAAGCACAACCTCCCATGCCCTTGGAAAGCAATGAAGAGGAGATTGAATTGGAAGAAAGCTACCAAGAGGAAGAGGTTGAAATTGAAGAAGCTTGCAAAGAGGTGGTAATTATCAGAGAAGAGCACAAGGGAGTGGATCTTGCAATTTCATTAAAAATACCTCCCCCTAAGTTACCATCATCCTTCACAACATTCAAGTGGCTAAAATTCATATCCCTTAGCTTTCTAATTCCACTTGAATATGGGCTACTGGAGACGGATGGTCAACTTAGAGCTCTTTGTGACATTAAGAGTAAGCAGAAGATGGCCAGTGGTAAGAATTGTCCTGCAAGGTTCATTATGGTTGGAAGCTTTAAGTTTAAACGCAAAGGTTAGTGTAAAGCTCAACTGAATGGGTCTAGGAAGCTGTTTGGTCGCTGCAGTGAGAATTCAGATCACCTTTCACCCGGCTGGAAAAATGCAGATCGAGACAAAAACGGGTGTAAAAGTAAGGTTTGGGATCCTGGAATCTGTTCTAACATTTGTCACCCTGGGAGCCTAAGAATATGTTTGAAGCTCCTTAAGGGATTTACATGCTTAGTTTGGGACTCCGGAGGCTACTGGAAGTACAAACATTGGTGGGGATTCCTGGATCAGTACAAGCATAAACCACCATAACAGGGAGCTCACCAAATGTCCAACTTAAGGACTTTAACTAAAAGTGCTAGGTGGGAGACAACCCACCATGGTATGATCGTTTCTTTTTCATTTTTTATCTAGTTTTATTTGTTTTCGAGTCTTCTTTTATCTTATTATATTGAACCTGGAGTTTTGCATAACATTCATATTAGCATTGCATTCTGCATTTTTCATGCATTAAAAAAAAATTCCACGCGACGAGACCGCATCAGCGACGCGTCCGCGTCGCAAGGAGAGGGGAGAAAATAAAAACAAACAGAGAGTCACGCTGGAGCGTGGCTGGAGGCGTGCCAGTGGCACAAATTGTCCCACGCGACCGCGTCGTTGACGCGTCCGCGTCACATGGGAATAATGGCCTCCCACGCGACCGCGTGCCCTGGATTTTGACGTAAAAGGGTGCACAACCAATTATTGTGCTAGAGTGGTGCTGGATTGGTGCTGAACGCACAATTCTACCCACACGGCCGCGTGACCCACGCGACCGCGTCACATTCTTCTAAAGCCCACTCACGCGATCGCATGCCCCATGTGATCGCGTCACTTAAAATTTGGCACTAATAATAATTTGAACAGAGAGTTGTGCGAGCGCGAGGCTACCCTCGCGCCAGTAGCATGAATTGTGTCACGCGACCGCGTGACCGACGCGACTGCGTCAATCAGTATCAGCGCAAGTCGCGCAACCGCGTGCCCCACGCGATCGCGTCGCTTGCATCGCACAGCTTATCCTAATTTGCCAAATATCTTATCTTTTCTTCCACAATCCTAATTTTTCCTCCCTCCTTTCTTACTTACTTCTTCTTCCCTTCTTTCCCTTCTCATTCTTCTTATCTTTCATTTTCTTTTACTTAATTGCATACTTTCATTCATTGCATTATTTTCATTGGTGTTGGAATTTTTTTTTTGGGTCATTGTTTTTTTCTAAATTTTTGTGGATTATTTGACAATTATATATTACTTTTTAAAGGGTTGCTTGCATGTTCAATTTAATACTTTCAAATAGCTTATTTACCATGCATGTTATGTGTTTGTGAAAACGCCCGTATGACATTGTGCACTATTTTTAAGATTTCTTTTAATCTACTACTATAAATGCCTACTTTTCACGAATTTCCTTTACTATTTTATTAATTAAATATAATTGCTAATACAAACGTTATTGTTAGTTTCTCACGACTAACAATACATTAAAGCTTTTGATGCTTGATCTATGCTACTCATGCCCTTGCCGGCATGCTAATAAACATCTTGCATCCAATACTCCCCATGCCTTGCTATATTTCCATTGATGAACTGATCACATGGAATCGCGACCATGTCTTTCATTCACTATTTTTTACTTGGCATGATTATCACTCGTACCGCCCTCCTCTTTGCTCCATCCCTTTGACTTCATGTCCCTTTCTCTTCTCCCTTTTTCAGGCTGGCCACTATAACGGGTAAAGAGAAAGCTTCTACAATGAGCAACAGCTGAAGAACCACAACACCCACCCACCTGTACATCTCAGCATGCACCGAGGACGGTACAATCTTTAAGTGTGGGGAGGTCGATACCTTTCAACACCAATTTTTGTTTTTCATTGTTGCATTTGCATGTTTGATTGCATGTTTATTTTTTTGTGCATATTTTACCACTTGGTTAAAGTAATATTTTCTTTTTCAAGAAAGTTTTATAGTATTTCACTAATTTGAATAAAACTTTTTGAAAAACTTGTTTGAAGAAATATTATTTTGGAACATAGTTTACAGCTCGAACACACAAAACCAGTGAGATTTTGAGCCTATTTGATTGGTTGCATTTTATCAACCAATATTTTATTTTTTTTGGTGTGTGTTTTTCTCTCTAAAATTGTGATCTTTGTCTTGCTTAATTCTATATTTCCATTGTTTGATGTATGCATGCACTGATATCATTGAGGCCTTTGTTTCACTAAGCTTACAATACCCATATGGCCTTACCCTTTCATTATCCTTTGCAAACCAATTTGAGCCTAATATACCCATTTGTTCTTTACTCTAGCTCATTACTGACTCTAAGCGGAAAATAATAATGTCCTTAATTTGAATCCTTGGTTAGCTTAGACTAGTAAAAGTGCTTATGATTTATGTGTGGGGAAGTTGGGTTTGAAAATATTTGGTTTGAATAATTGGGTGTTGTATATTTTAGTGAAAATGTGCAAAATAATGGTTAAGCACATGTTATTGCATTCAATACTTTAATTATATGCATTGAAAAAAAAAAGTGAAAAAGAAAAAGAAAAGAGCAATTAATAAAAGGGGACAAAATGTCCCAAAATAAATAAGTGAAGTCGATGCATATGAGTGATGAGCGGATAATTTGTATGCTTTTTGGCATTGTTTTTAGTATGTTTTTGGTATCTTTTAGTTAGTTTTTAGTATATTTTTATTAGTTTTTAATTAAAATTCACTTTTCTGGACTTTACTATGAGTTTGTGTGTTTTTCTGTGATTTCAGGTATTTTCTGACTGAAATTGAGGGTCCTGAGCAAAAATCTGATCCAGAGACTGAAAAGGACTGCAGATGCTGTTGGATTCTGACCTCCCTGCACTCGAAGTGGATTTTCTGGAGCTACAGAAGCCCAATTGGCGCGCTCTCAACGGCATTGGAAAGTAGACATCCTGGGCTTTCCAGCAATATATAATAGTCCATACTTTGCCCAAGATTTGATGGCCCAAACCGGCGCTCAAAGTCACCTACAGAAATTCCAGCGTTAAACGCCGGAACTGGCATAAAATTTGGAGTTAAACGCCCAAACTGGCATGAAAGCTGGCGTTTAACTCCAGAAAAGGTCTCTACACGAAATTCCTTCATTGCTCAGCCCAAGCACACACCAAGTGGGCCCGGAAGTGGATTTTTCTGTCATTTACTCAATTCTGTAAACCTTAGGACACTAGTTTACTACTTATAGGATCTTTTGACATTGTATCCGTACCTTATGACCTCATAACACTTTGTACACGTTTCTTTCCACGGTATGAGCCTCTAAACCCCATGGTTGGGGGTGAGGAGCTCTGCTGTGTCTTGATGAATTAATGCAATTACTACTGTTTCTTATTCAATCATGCTTGCTTCCATTCTAAGATAACACTTGTTCTTAATCCGGATGAATGTGGTGATCCGTGACAATCATCATCATTCTCAACTATGAACATGTGCCTGACAACCACCTCTGTTCTATCTTAGATTGAGTAGTTATCTCTTGGGTTCTTTAATCGGAATCTTCGTGGTATAGGCAGGACCTGATGGCAGTATTCAAGAGAATCCGGAAGGTCTAAACCTTGTCTGTGGTATTCTGAGTAGGATTCAATGATTGAATGACTGTGACGTGCTTCAAACCTGTAACCTACTGGGCGTTAGTGACAGACGCAAAAGAGGGATTCTATTCCGGTAGGGGAGGGAACCAAACCGGTGATTGGCAGTACTGTGACAGAGTGCGTGCATTAGCTTTCACTGCGAGGATGGGAGGTAGCCATTGACAACGGTGAAACCCTACACGAGCTTGCCATGGAAGGAGACTTGCGTGTTTGATGAAGAAGACAGTAAGAAAGCAGAGATTCAGAAGATGGAGCATCTCCAAAACCCCAACCTATTCTCCATTACTGCAAAACAAGTAACCATTTCATGTTCTTTTGCTTTTCACAATCAATCCTGATAATTTCTGATCTCCTGACTAAGATTTACAAGATAACCATAGCTTGCTTCAAGCCGACAATCTCCGTGGGATCGACCCTTGCTCACGCAAGGTATTACTTGGACGACCCAGTGCACTTGCTGGTTAGTTGTGCGGGATTGCAAAAGTGTTATTGCAATTTCGTGCACCAAGTTTTTGGCGCCGTTGCCGGGGATTGTTCGAGTTTGGACAACTGACGGCTTATCTTGTTGCTTAGATTAGGAATAGTTTTTGTTGGTTTAGAGTCTTTTAGTTAAGTCTAGTTTTATATTCTAAGTTTGGTGTCAATTGCATGCTTTTGTTTTTCTCTTAAATTTCGAATTTTTCTTGTTCTTAGTCCCTTTTTGATTCACAAAAGTTCTAAGTTTGGTGTCCTCTTTGTGTTTTTCCTTTAAAATTTTCGAAAAAAATTAGTATTTGATTTTCTAAAATTTTAAGTTTGGTGTCTTTTTGTGTTTTTCTCTTTCCTCTTTTTAAGAATCAAATCTTTTTCATAAAAATTTTTCAATCATATCTTTTTAATTGCTGTTTTCAAAATATTTTTTTTACTAATTGATTCAGTTCTCAATTTACTTTGATCTTTTTCTCTTTTAATTTTTGAATTTTTTATTTTATTTTCCTTTTGTTTTATTTTATTTTATTTTAATTTTTCGGTTATTTCAAAAAAAAAATAAACAAAATTTATCTCTTTGCAATTATTCTCATTTCCCTTTTGTCCATTATGGACTTAAGTGGAATTAATCAGTCCAAGAGGACTCTGGGGTCTTATGCTAACCCCATTACAGCTGCATATGGGAGTAGCATATGTATACCTCCCATCAAAGCAAGCAGCTTTGAGCTAAATCCTCAACTCATTATCATAGTGCAGCAAAATTGCCAGTATTCCGGTCTTCCACAGGAAGAACCTACTGAGTTTCTGGCACAGTTCTTACAAATTGCTGACACAGTACATGATAAAGAGGTAGATCAGGATGTCTACAGACTATTACTGTTTCCATTTGCTGTAAAAGATCAAGCTAAAAGGTGGTTAAATAACCAACCTACAGCAAGCATAAAGACATGGAAACAGTTATCAGACAAATTCCTGAATCATTTTTACCCTCCAAAAAGGATGACACAGCTAAGGCTGGACATCCAAGGCTTTAAACAAGAGGATAATGAATCCCTTTACAATGCCTGGGAGAGGTATAGAGGTATGCTAAGAAAATGTCCCTCTGAAATGTTTTCAGAGTGGGTACAGTTAGACATTTTCTACTATGGGCTTACAGAAAAAGCTCAGATGTCTTTAGACCACTCAGCTGGTGGATCTATACACATGAGAAAGACAATTGAAGAAGCTCAAGAGCTTATAGACACTGTTGCTAGAAACCAATACCTATATTCTAGCAATGAGTTCGTTCCAGAGAAGGAAGTCATGGCATTAGTCACTGACCCTAATCCTCAAGAGCAGATGAATGAGCTTAATCAACAATTGCTCCTGATGACTGAACAGTTAGCAGAATTTAAAGAAATGCTCCATGAAACTAAAGTTGCCAATAAGAGCATAGAACTATAGTTGAATCAAGCAAAACAGCAAATATCTAAACAGATAACAGAGGAGTGTCAAGCAGTTCAATTGAGGAGTGGAAAGACCTTGAATAACACTGCTCAAAAGAGCAAAAAGCCAAACAAGGAACAATTGACAGAGGACAACCAAACCACTGTTCAAAATCCCTCTGAGGACAATAAGAGCCCAGAGAGGAATACTGGCGTTCAAACGCCAGAAAGGGAAGGAAAGCTGGCGTTAAACGCCCATTCCTTGCCCAGTTTTGGCGTTCAAACGCCAGAAAAGGGGGAAAAGTTGGCGTTAAACGCCCATTTTCCACCCATTCCTGGCGTCCAAATGCCAAGGGAAAATCAGACACCTGAGAGTGCTGACAGTAATCCCTCTAACAAGGCTTCTTCAACCACTTCTGTAAGGAATAAACCTGCAGCATCTAATGTTGAAGAATATCAAGCCAAGATGCCTTATCCTCAGAAACTCCGCAAAGCGGAACAGGATAAGTAATTTGCCCGCTTTGCAGACTATTTAAGGACTCTTGAAATAAAGATTCCTTTTGCAGAGGCACTTGAGCAAATACCTTCTTATGCTAAGTTCATGAAAGAGATCTTAAGTCATAAGAAGGATTGGAGAGAAACTGAAAAAGTGTTTCTCACTGAAGAATGCAGTGCAGTCATTCTAAAAAGCTTACCAGAAAAGCTTCAAGATCCTGGAAGCTTTCTGATACCATGCACATTGGAAGGCACTTACACCAAGATAGCCTTATGTGATCTTGGAGCAAGTATCAATTTAATACCTGCATCCACTATCAGAAAGCTTGGGTTGATTGGAGAAGTCAAACCAACCAGGATATGCCTCCAACTTGCTGATGGCTCCATTAAACACCCATCAGGCATAATAGAGGACATGATTGTCAAGGTTGGGCCATTTGCCTTTCCAACTGACTTTGTGGTACTGGAAATGGAGGAGCACAAAAGTGCAACTCTCATTCTAGGAAGACCTTTCCTAGCAACTGGACGAACTCTCATTGATGTACAAAAGGGGGAAGTAACCTTGAGAGTCAATGAGGATGAGTTCAAGTTGAATGCTGTAAAAGCTATGCAGCATCCAGACACACCAGAGGACTGCATGGACGCTGACATTATTGACTCTCTGGTAGAAGAGATCAATATGGCTGAAAGCCTAGAATCAGAGCTTGAGGACATCTTCAAAGATGCTCAAACTGATCAGGAAGAGCCAGAGGAGGCAAAGGAATTTTCGAAAATTCCTCAGGAGGAAGATAAGCCTCCTAAGCCTGAACTCAAACCACTACCATCATCCCTGAAATATGCATTTCTGGGAGAGGGTGACACTTTTCCAGTGATTATAAGCTCAGCTTTAAATCCACAGGAAGAGGAAGCACTGATTAAAGTGCTGAGGACACACAAGACAGCTCTTGGGTGGTCCATAAGTGATCTCAAGGGCATTAGCCCAGCTAGATGCATGCACAAGATCCTATTGGAGGATAATGCCAAACCAGTGGTTCAACCACAGAGGAGGCTAAATCCTGCCATGAAGGAGGTGGTGCAGAAAGAGGTCACTAAATTACTAGAGGCTGGGATTATTTATCCTATTTCTGATAGCCCCTGGGTGAGCCCTGTCCAAGTTGTTCCCAAAAAGGGAGGCATGACAGTGGTTCATAATGAAAAAAATGAACTGGTTCCTACAAGAACAGTCACAGGGTGGCGCATGTGTATTGACTACAGAAGACTCAATACAGCCACCAGAAAGGATCATTTTCCTTTACCATTCATAGACCAAATGCTAGAAAGACTAGCTGGTCATGATTACTACTGCTTTTTGGATGGCTATTCAGGCTACAACCAAATTGCAGTAGATCCTCAGGACCAAGAGAAGACAGCATTTACTTGCCCTTCTGGCGTGTTTGCCTACAGAAGGATGCCTTTTGGTCTGTGCAATGCACCTGCAACCTTTCAGAGGTGCATGCTCTCTATCTTCTCAGATATGGTAGAGAAATTTCTGGAAGTCTTCATGGACGACTTTTCAGTATATGGAGACTCATTCAGCTCCTGTCTTAACCACCTATCACTTGTCCTGAAAAGATGCCAAGAGACTAACCTGGTTTTAAACTGGGAGAAATGTCACTTTATGGTGACTGAAGGAATTGTCCTTGGGCACAAAATTTCAAGCAGTGGAATAGAGGTGGATAAGGCAAAGGTAGAGGTAATTGAAAAATTACCACCACCTGCCAATGTTAAGGCAATCAGAAGCTTTCTGGGGCATGCAGGATTCTACAGAAGGTTTATTAAGGACTTTTCGAAAATTGCTAAACCTCTGAGTAACCTGTTAGCTGCTGACACACCATTTGTGTTTGACACACAGTGTTTGCAGGCATTTGAGACCCTGAAAGCTAAACTGGTCACAGCACCAGTCATCTCTGCACCAGATTGGGCATTACCATTTGAATTAATGTGTGATGCCAGTGATCATGCCATTGGTGCAGTGTTGGGACAGAGGCATAACAAACTTCTGCATGTCATTTATTATGCTAGCCGTGTTCTAAATGATGCACAGAAGAATTACACAACCACAGAAAAAGAATTACTTGCAGTGGTCTATGCCATTGACAAGTTTAGATCCTACTTAGTGGGATCAAAGGTGATTGTGTACACTGACCATGCTGCTCTTAAATACTTACTTACAAAGCAGGATTCAAAGCCCAGGCTTATCAGATGGGTGTTGCTTCTGCAAGAGTTTGATATAGAAATAAGAGACAGAAAAGGGACAGAGAACCAAGTAGCTGATCATCTGTCCAGAATAGAACCAGTAGCTGGGGCGTCCCTCCCTTCTACTGAGATCTCTGAGACCTTCCCAGATGAGCAACTTTTTGCCATTCAGGAAGCTCCATGGTTTGCAGATATTGCAAATTTTAAAGCTGTGAGGTTCATACCCAAGGAGTACAGTTACATGCAGAGAAAGAAATTAATTTCAGATGCCAAGTACTACCTCTGGGATGAACCATATCTCTTTAAGAGATGTGCTGACGGAGTGATCCGCAGGTGTATACCCAGAGAAGAAGCACGAAGGATCCTATGGCACTGCCATGGATCACAGTATGGAGGACATTTTGGAAGTGAGCGAACAGCCACTAAAGTTCTCCAGTGCGGCTTCTACTGGCCTACTCTCTATAAGGATTCCCGAGAGTTTGTGCGTAACTGTGACAGTTGCCAAAGAGCTGGTAACCTGCCTCACGGATATGCCATGCCTCAACAAGGAATATTAGAGATAGAATTGTTTGATGTATGGGGAATTGACTTCATGGGGCCATTCCCACCATCATACTCAAACACTTACATTCTGGTGGCAGTGGACTATGTATCTAAGTGGGTAGAAGCAATTGCTACACCCACTAATGATACCAAAACCGTGCTGAAATTCCTCCAGAAAAACATTTTCAGCAGGTTTGGCGTCCCCAGAGTGCTAATCAGTGATGGGGGCACTCATTTCTGCAATAAACAGCTATACTCTGCTATGGTTAGATATGGAATCAGCCATAAAGTGGCAACTCCGTATCATCCACAGACTAATGGGCAAGCTGAAGTCTCTAACAGAGAGCTAAAAAGAATCCTGGAACGGACTGTAATGGCCCGAAGAAAGGATTGGGCAAAGAGCTTGGATGATGCTCTGTGGGCATACAGAACAGCATTCAAGACTCCTATAGGAACCTCTCCATACCAATTGGTGTATGGGAAGGCCTGTCATTTGCCTGTGGAACTGGAACATAAAGCCTACTGGGCAACCAGATTCCTAAACATGGATGCACAGTTAGCCGGTGAGAAAAGACTGCTCCAGCTAAATGAGCTAGAGGAGTTCAGACTCAATGCCTTTGAAAATGCAAAAATTTATAAGGAAAAGGCAAAGAAGTGGCATGACAAGAGATTGTCAACCAGAGTCTTTGAGCCAGGACAAAAAGTTCTGCTCTTCAACTCCAGGCTCAAATTGTTTCCAGGAAAACTCAAATCCCGGTGGAGGGGTCCGTATGTGATTACAGGAGTATCACCATATGGATATGTTGAGCTTCAGGATATTGATTCTGATAAGAAGTTCATTGTTAATGGACAGAGAATCAAGCACTATCTTGAAGGAAATTTTGAGCAGGAGTGCTCAAAACTGAGACTTGAGTGATTCTCAGTGAAAGTCCAGCTAAAGACAGTAAAGAAGCGCTTGCTGGGAGGCAACCCAGTCATTAGAAGGTTGTACGAATTGTTCTTACAAAGGCAAATATCAAAAATGAAGGAATTCACAGAGTTACAGAAGGATTCAGCTCAAAAAGCAGAGAAAATGAGCTTACTGGCGAAAAAACGCCAGTAAGGGGCATTTTGGGCGTTAAACGCCAGAATGGGTACCATTCTGGGCGTTTAACGCCAGGAATGGTGCCATTTTGGGCGTTAAACGCCAGAATGGGCACCATTCTGGGCGTTTAACACCAGGTGTGCAGCATCCTGGGCGTTTTAGAAAAACGCCCAGTGAGGAAGAATTTCTGGCGTTTAACGCCAGCCAGGGTACCTGGCTGGGCGTTAAACGCCCAATTGGGGCAACAAATGGGCGTTAAACGCCAGAATGGGTGCCATTCTGGGTGTTTAACGCCAGCTTGGTGGGGGGACCACAATTTTGTTTTCAAATCAGATTTTTTCAAACTTTCCTTTTCTCACCCATACTTTTCTACAAAATCACACTTCAATCATTCATCATTCACTTTCAAATCTTCAAAAATCAAAACCTTTTTTTCAAATTTATTTCAAATCAATTACAAACATTGTTCAAAAATTTCACCCTTTTTTCAATTTCTTCTCATATCTTCTCAAATCTCCTTTCAAATTCCTCTTTTTTTCGAAAACTCCCCTCCCCACCTTATAAATACACGTTTGTTCCCCTCTTCCAACCACACCATTCGAATTTTCTCTTCCTCCCCCTCTCTTCTCTCTTCTCTTTTGCTTGAGGACAAGCAAACCTCTAAGTTTGGTGTGCTTTTCCGTGATCACTAAGCCAAGATTCATCAATATCATGGCTCCTAAGGGAAAACAAACCAATTTAAGAGGCAAGAAAGAGAATAATCCAAAGAATCTTTGGAATGAAGAGAAGTTCTTAACCAAAGAACATGAAGACCATTATCATAAAATAATGGGTCTGAGGTCAGTGATCCCGGAAGTTAAATTTGATCTGAAAGAAGATGAATATACGGGGATCCAAGAGCAAATTCGAAACAGAGGATGGGAAGTTCTAACCAATCCTGAAACAAAGGTTGGGAGGAACATGGTTCAGGAATTCTACTCAAATCTGTGGCTGACAGATAAGCAGAGAATGACTGGAACCGCTTACCATACCTACAGAACCATGGTCAGAGGGAAAGTTATATACTTTCATCTGGACAAAATAAGAGAAATCTTCAAGTTGCCTCAACTGCAAGATGATCCTGATTCCTTTAATAGGAGGATGGTGAGAGTAGATAAGGGGTTGGATCAAGTTCTAGAGGACATATGCCTCCCTGGAACTAAGTGGATAACCAATTCTAAGGGTGTCCCAAACCAACTCAAGAGGGGAGACCTCAAGCCAATTGCAAGAGGTTGGCTAGACTTCATTGGGCGTTCCATATTGCCCACTAGCAACCGTTCTGAGGTCACCATCAAGAGAGCAGTGATGATTCATTGCATTATGCTTGGAAAAGAAGTGGAGGTTCATCATGTGATTGCTTGTGAGATCTACACCATTGCAAATAAGAATTCCACTGAAGCCAAATCGGCTTATCCAAGCTTGATTTCCTTGCTCTGTAAAGAGGCTGGGGTGAAGATGGGAGTAGATGAGTTCATACCCATTGAACACCCAATCACCAAGAAGTCAATGGAAGGACAAGTGCAAGACAACTCCATCAAGAGGAGGGCGCAGGAATTCCTCCCTGAATTCCCAAGAATTGACTACTGGTCCAGCCTAGAAGCATCTATCACCAAGTTGCAAGAGACTATGGAGCAACTGAAGGAAGAACAGCAGAATCAGAACTGCATGATCTGCAAATTGCTGAAGGAACAAGAGAAGCAGGGGCGTGAAATCCAAGAGATGAAACGCCAAAAGTTCTCCTCTCAAGCTGAGGGAGCATCCACTTCTCAAAATCAAGGTTGTTGAGTTCTAACTCTGTGAAAACCTCTATCATTAGGAGCCTATTTTTTTCGCTTTTCTTGTTTTGTTTTCTATTTTTAATTTCATCTTATATCTATATTTGAGTCTTGTTCTTAGTTCATAATTAATAAAATTTAAGTTTATGCCTTAAAGCTATGAATGTCCTATGAATCCATCACCTCTCTTAAAAGAAAAATGCTTTAATCACAAAAGAACAAGAAGTACAGGGTTTCGAAATTTATCTCTGAAACTAGTTGAATTAGTTTGATGTGGTGACAATACTTTTTGTTTTCTGAATGAATGCTTGAACAGTGCATATGTCTTTTGAATTTGTTGTTTTAAGAATGTTAAAATTGTTGGCTCTTGAAAGAATGAGGAGAAAGAGAACTGTTATTGAGGATCTGAAAAATCATCAAATTGATTCTTGAAGCAAGAAAAGCAGTGAAAAAAAAAATTTCGAAAAAAAAAAGAAAGAAAAAGAAAAGAAAAAAAGAGAAGGCAATAAAGTTGTGATCCAAGGCAACAAGAGTGTGCTTAAGAACCCTGGACACCTCTAATTGGGGACTTTAGCAAAGCTGAGTCACAATCTAAGAAGGTTCACCCAATTATGTGTCTGTGGCATGTATGTATCCGGTGGTAATACTGGAAGACAGAGTGCTTTGGGCCACAGCCAAGACTCATACACAGGCTATGTTCAAGAATCAATATACTTAACTAGGAGAATCAATAATACTATCTGAGTTCTGAGTTCTTATAGATGCTAATCATTCTGAACTTCAAAGGATAGAGTGAGATGCCAAAACTGTTCGGAGGCAAAAAGCCACTAGTCCCGCTCATCTAATTGGAGCTATGTTTCTTTGATATTTTGGAATCTATAGTATGTTCTCTTCTTTTTATCCTATTTTGATTTTCAGTTGCTTGGGGACAAGCAACAATTTAAGTTTGGTGTTGTGATGAGCGGATAATTTGTATGCTTTTTGGCATTATTTTTAGTATGTTTTTGGTATCTTTTAGTTAGTTTTTAGTATATTTTTATTAGTTTTTAATTAAAATTTACTTTTCTGGACTTTACTATGAGTTTGTGTGTTTTTCTGTGATTTCAGGTATTTTCTGACTGAAATTGAGGGTCCTGAGCAAAAATCTGATCCAGAGACTGAAAAGGACTGCAGATGCTGTTGGATTCTGACCTCCCTGCACTCGAAGTGGATTTTCTGGAGCTACAGAAGCCCAATTGGCGCGCTCTCAACGGCATTGGAAAGTAGACATTCTGGGCTTTCCAGAAATATATAATAGTCCATACTTTGCCCAAGATTTGATGGCCCAAACCGGCGCTCAATGTCACCTACAGAAATTCCAGCGTTAAACGCCGGAACTGGCATAAAATTTGGAGTTAAACGCCCAAACTGGCATGAAAGCTGGCGTTTAACTCCAGAAAAGGTCTCTACACGAAATTCCTTCATTGCTCAGCCCAAGCACACACCAAGTGGGCCCGGAAGTGGATTTTTCTGTCATTTACTCAATTCTGTAAACCTTAGGACACTAGTTTACTACTTATAGGATCTTTTGACATTGTATCCGTACCTTATGACCTCATAACACTTTGTACACGTTTCTTTCCACGGTATGAGCCTCTAAACCCCATGGTTGGGGGTGAGGAGCTCTGCTGTGTCTTGATGAATTAATGCAATTACTACTGTTTCTTATTCAATCATGCTTGCTTCCATTCTAAGATAACACTTGTTCTTAATCCGGATGAATGTGGTGATCCGTGACAATCATCATCATTCTCAACTATGAACATGTGCCTGACAACCACCTCTGTTCTATCTTAGATTGAGTAGTTATCTCTTGGGTTCTTTAATCGGAATCTTCGTGGTATAGGCAGGACCTGATGGCAGTATTCAAGAGAATCCGGAAGGTCTAAACCTTGTCTGTGGTATTCTGAGTAGGATTCAATGATTGAATGACTGTGACGTGCTTCAAACCTGTAACCTACTGGGCGTTAGTGACAGACGCAAAAGAGGGATTCTATTCCGGTAGGGGAGGGAACCAAACCGGTGATTGGCAGTACTGTGACAGAGTGCGTGCATTAGCTTTCACTGCGAGGATGGGAGGTAGCCATTGACAACGGTGAAACCCTACACGAGCTTGCCATGGAAGGAGACTTGCGTGTTTGATGAAGAAGACAGTAAGAAAGCAGAGATTCAGAAGATGGAGCATCTCCAAAACCCCAACCTATTCTCCATTACTGCAAAACAAGTAACCATTTCATGTTCTTTTGCTTTTCACAATCAATCCTGATAATTTCTGATCTCCTGACTAAGATTTACAAGATAACCATAGCTTGCTTCAAGCCGACAATCTCCGTGGGATCGACCCTTGCTCACGCAAGGTATTACTTGGACGACCCAGTGCACTTGCTGGTTAGTTGTGCGGGATTGCAAAAGTGTTATTGCAATTTCGTGCACCAATGAGCTGTACTCAAAACTTGGTATGCATAAATATGTAGTAAACACAGTTGATGGGAAGTTAGATTTTGTATTTTAATTAAATGGATTGTCTTGAGTTAGGTGGAAAGTTTATGTTAATTAAGGATTCAGACTTTAGTCCACTTGGCCAAATACAATCCTACCTTGACCCTAACCCCATTACAACCCTTAAAAGACTTCTTGATTTGTGTATTGGTGCATTAAATTTTTTGTTGATTGTTAGATGAAGAGCAAGCTATAGAAAGCAAGATTATTAGAGAATTGAGAGAATTGACCCAAGACACTTGAGAGTTAGAATGATATACACTACTAGTAAGGGTTCAGTGCTTAATTCTATGTTCCCTACTTTTATGAGCTATCTTCTTCTTGCAAGTTACTTATATTGTATTTCGTGATTTGGATTAGTGAAATCCATTTCATATTTATTCTTGAAGGATTTATTTACTTTTTCACCAAGTAGGTAGAATCATTTTAGCATGTAGTTGCATTCACATTCATAGGTTGCATTGCATGAGTCTCGCCTTTCCCTATTCATTTATTTGGTCTCCTTGAGTTTAGCATGAGGACATGCTAATGTTTAAGTGTGGGGAGGTTGATAAACCACTATTTTATGGTTTACAATGTGTTTAATTGTGTGGTTTTATCATGGTCTTTACCCACTTATTCATATAATTAGCATGCATTTATATTTCCTTCCTAAAATTATTACATGATTGAAAACATGCTTCTTTGGTCTTAATTTAGCTAATCTTAATCCTCTCTTATTACCATTCGATGCCTTGATCTGTGTGTTAAGTGTTTCAGGCTTTATAGGGCATAAATGAGTGAGAAATTGGGAAGGAAACTTGCAAAAATGGAAGGAACACAAGAAATTGAGGAGATGACCAGCGAGAAGTGACGCGTACGCGTCAGCGACGCGACCGCGCGGAAGAAAGGAATTCGAGGTGATGCGGCCGCATGGCTCACGCGACCGCGCGGATTGGAAAAGCACAACTGACGCGGAAGCATGGACGACGCGAACGCGTGGCAGGGAAAAACGCGAATGACGCGTTCGCATGGATGACGCGATCGCGTGACGTGCGTGATCTGCAAATTTACAAAAGTCGCTGGCAGAGATTCTGGGCCGCATTTCAACCCAGTTTTTGGCCCAGAAACACAGATTAAAGTCAGGGAACTTGCAGAGACTCAACATGCTCTCATAATTCATAATTTTAGTTTTAGATGTAGTTTTTAGAGAGAGAGGTTCTCTCCTCTCTCTTAGGATTAGGATTAGGATTTTTATTAGGATTATGATTATTTCTTCTGCATCTCAGGTTCAATGTTCTTTGTATTTATTTATTTTCAATGTTCCATGTTTGGATTGATTTTCTTAATTAATGTTATTTGAGGTATTTCAGTTTATGATTGTTTTATTTATGAATGCTTTTAATTTAAATTAGATAGTTTCCCTTTTGGCTTTGGTTAAATAATTGGTGACTCTTGAGTTATCAAACTCATTGTTGATTGAAAATTGGAATTCTTCAAGAATTAATTTGAGATCCAATAACTCTAACTTTTCCCAAGGAAAGACTGGGACTTGAGGATTCGAATTAATTCGTCCACTTAACTTACCTTCATAGTTAGAGGTTAACAAAGTGGGAGAAAAATCCAATTCTCATCACAATTGATAAGGATAACTAGGATAGGACTTCCAGTTCTTCATACCTTGCCAAGAGATTTTATGATTATTAATTTATTTTCCTTTATGTCTGTGCCCATTGCCCAAATTCCAAAACCCCCAATTTACAAAACTCATAACCAATAATAAGAACACTTCTCTGCAATTCCTTGAGAAGACGACCCGAGGTTTGAATACTTCGGTTATCAATTTATTTAGGGGTTTGTTACTTGTGACAACCAAAACGTTTGCACGAAGGAATTTTTGTTGGTTTAGAAACTATATCTACAACGCGACTTTATAAAATTCTTTACTAGCAAAAATCCTAACGTCAAAGTTCTACAAAATCACCCAACCCACAAGATACAAGAAGAGATCATTTTTTAGGCATATCAACAATCTTGCCATCCTTGATTGTCTTGGAGACCCCGATAACCGACGTGTCGAAGTCAGGAGCCACGACTTTCACCTGGGCTTTAAGAGCCTCCTCAGTCGCTAAGATCGCACCTTTCCCCTGTTTCACGACTTCCTTGTACTTAGCCTTCCACTCTGCGAGCTCGGCCCGAGCAGCCTCGGCCGACGAGACGGCTTCATCGCGCTCTTTCTCCATGGCAGCCACCCATCCTTGAGCAGTATTGACTTAACCCTCCAAAGTCATTTCCCGCTCGATAAGTCGCGAAACGGTGGCATCAGACGCCTGCAGCTTTTCCTCAGCAACGGAGGCCTTCTCCTTGGCAGCTCGAAGCTTCTCATTAGATTGGAAAAGTTGCTCCCGAAGAGTTTCAACTTCAACCTTGAATTCATTGTTAACCTTTGCAGCAGACTCAAGCTTCCTTCGCATGGACTGCATTCTAGATAGTTCAAACTCGGCCTTCTGAGCTATGACGGCACCGCGAAGGAGAGTGCGGTACATCCACCTCGCCTGCTCCGTAAGCTCGGTTTCATGAAAATGCTCCTCCGTGCCGGGAAGCAGTTGGGAATCTATGAAGTTCCCAGCATCAAAATTCTCCCCATCATAGTAAGAGCTCCTTCAGGGCTGGAGGACGGCTTCCTCTTCTTGGGGTTGGGAACCTCCTCCACGTCTTCATCAGTTGGTGGATTGGAGACCGAACCCCCAGTACCAACCACCTTGCGAAAAGGGGAGTTATGCACCCCTTCGGGATCATGGACCGGCGTCCCGACTTCCTGGGTCACGACTTCCTGGGCAGATGTAGCTTTGCCTTTATCCCCAGACGGAACCACCGACCTCTCGTCAACTGCCTCCTCATCACTCTCGGCCAGAAAAGTTTGGAACAAATCATGGAGACCCATCACTTAAGCAGACATCCCCACTGCAGCGGAAAAAGAAACCGTTTAGTCACGAAAAGATGTAAGGCAAAGCAAGAAGTAAAGGAGAAAACGCAAGTTAAAACTACTCACAAATATAATTCCTAGCGACCTCCCGATCACACATAAGAAGGTGAGGGTTCACATGGTTCTTTCCAAAAAAGACGGCCAACAGCACGTCGGCAACCTTCTTGTCCACAGCGGACATACCCTTATAAGTCACCTTAATGAAGGTGTTGGACCCCGGCCCAAAACTCTAATATGTCGGGATGAGGCGTTCCCCTTCTAGCAACAACCAAAAAGGATGGCGACCTCTGACTGGGCGCACCTTAAAATACTTATCCTTAAACCATGATAGGAGTCCTCAAATAAGCCAAAAATCCTTCGACCTTGGGCAGATCGGAAGGACATGAACCCCTTCCTCGCTTTCCCTTCCTTTGAAGGGTTTGTGAGGTTGAAAAAGTAAAGGAAAACGTCAACGAAAATCGGCAGCTCGAGATATTCACACACCATCTCGAAACAGCGGATGGAAGCCTAACTGTTCGGATGCAGCTGCGATGGTGCCACGGAGATCCGGTTAAGAAGCGCTATTTGGAAGGCGAAAAAAGGGATATGAACCCCCACTTGGGTGAACATGGACTTATAAAACCAAATCCAATCGGCAACCCAGGGGGAATGGAAGTTGATTTCGTATAGCCACTCGTGGGGGGAAGGGATGAAAACATCGTAGTTGGATTCCTCGTCCGTTCCTCCGCACATGTACTCGGCTCGGCAAAACTCGGTGAGCTCTTCCTCACCCATTTGGTTAGGGGAGTCTCTCAAGTCGGAAACCACCCAGGCGTAAGGGTCATACGCCGCGGCAGAAAGGGAAGCTCGTGAGACAATGCGAGGCATACCTACAGTGGGGATACCACTCAGTTAGTCTAAGAGGTCGGGAGCTCGGAACAAACTCCGAAACTACACTTAACCTATTCTGCAACTGAAATTAAGCATGGCTAAAGCAAAATCCAAACAAAAGCCTACCCTGGAATGGTAACCCCTCTAACACACCTACTTGACGCTAAAGACCAACCATCACACAAAATCAAGCAAACAGCATGCATGAAAAAGAAACAATGGCAAAGGCAAAATGAACACCAAGTAGAAAATAAAGAAATGAATGCTTACCTGGATTGATTATGGAGATTTGAAGGAGAAGGCAAAAACAACACCCTGGGAATTTTTGAAGAAGAAGAGGATGGAGATGGCTGGAAAGAAGAAATGAGAACGAATGCTAAGACAAACGCAGAACTGTTTTAAAAACTACCACGCAAAGAAGCGCGAAAAGCCTAGGGGCAAGATAGTCTTTGCACGCAGGGCTTTTAGCCCATTATGAGCATTTAATGCTCTGCGCGAACATTGAGGCGACGAATGGTCATCCCAGCAACGAACAGACACGCGCGCAAGGGGCACGTCCTCTCCACGGATGGCCGACCTGGCGACAACGCGTGAAAGAAGAAATAACACGCCACCAACAACCCTCACGACTATTGCTGGCGTGTTGGGGGCACTGTTACGGCCTGGCCCAAATGTAACATGGGCCGACCCGACCCACGAACCACCTTACCCGAACGATCGGGTATGAGGCGCCCAAATGCTGACCCGGACACGCGTCCAGGACAGCTCCCCGCCACAGCTGTATAAGGAAGTTTCAAAGAAGGTGGGTTCTGTCCTTGTGGGACCCGCCTCTGACACGGTATATATGGGGAGGGTCCTACCCCTCCCCCAAGGTACGTCACATACCATTTTCTCACCCTTTGCCTGCACACTTAATTAACAAGAGCGTCGGAGTGTCTTTACAGGTGACACCCCCCTCCTTCACATACATAGCTCGGGACGTTGGCAACACCCGTTCACCCTCGCGACTTGGCCCTAGACCATACCCACCTAGCTATCAACCTAAGGATTCGCCCGATCCGTCCGGTACCGACCTACCGAACAATTATTATTATTATTATTAAAATAAATACTTAACTCCTAATCCTTTAATATTAGTGAAAAGTAAGATCTATGGTGATGATGAGGTTAGTATTTAAGAATTTGATTAATATGGAGTTAATAATTTGAGTGACAGTAGTGGAATGTTTACCGTTCAAGAAAAAAAAATCGTGTGTGTGTTTTCTTGTTTTTTAAAAAAAAAAAAAGAAAAAGCTGAAATCTTGGTAAGAATATTAAACTAACTTCTTAATCTTTAGAAGAACTTAAACGATAATAAATATAAGACTTAAATTATATTCCACTCAACTACATTTAACAGAGGATACATGCATTAATTTATTTATATTAATAAGAAAAAGGAAGCTTTTATAAATTAGGCAATATAGAACTTTTAAGAAGAATAAAGTTTACTGTAGTAAATAATAATTTATTTTAATATATATTTTATATTAACAGTTAATTTTAGTGTTTAAATTTAATATTCTCCTAGTATGGTTAGATTTTATATATGATGAAACGTGATATGCATGTTTCAATCATTAATTCTTTGCCACTAAAAATATTTTGTCCATTAGCTATTAATGAAATAATAAATGATTGTCTAGGTTAGGTATGGGTATAGTAGCAAGTTTAAAGTTAATGGTTCTCATTGTCTGAGACTCTGAGCTCACTTGTTGCAATAGCAATACACAACACAAACGCAAAACACAAAGGAATACGATAACAGCAGAACATAAAATATAAAAAATAAGACACAAAAAAATAAAACATAAAAATTAATATTTTATATTTTATTTAAAAATTTTGAAAAGATAAATAAAATACTAAAAAATATAATTATAAAAAATTAATAAAAATAATAAAAAAACAAAAATAAATTATGTCTTTTATTATTTTTTTATATTTTTTTTGTTAAAATAAACATAAAATATATTAATTTAATATTTTTTAAAATAATATTTTTATTGAGCAATGCTAGGGGGCCAGCAATTTTTGTGATTGTTAGCCATCAATTAGCCATCAATGATGATTTGATGGTGTGAGATTGGTGTGAGATTTCATCCAATGGCTCACCTTCCTCTGCTGGTTACATGCTGGCCAAAATTCAATAAAAGTGCTGGCCCCTAGACTTTTCCATTTTTATTTATGTTTTATCTGCTAAACACACTTTTATATTTTAATATTCTCATGCCTAGAAACAAACCCAACCCAAAAGATAACAAAGGAATTCAAAACTTTTAGTAACTTGTGAGTGAAATTTCTATTATGATATAGTAAGGATAATATACTTAAAAAATAATAAAATTCTAAAGGGTTGTGTTTTATCATCAATCATTATCAGTTCTTACCTTTCTTTCAATCTGGTGGTTATATTATCATGCATGCACGTGAATAGATAGATATATGGAGAATGATGTAGCTATAGAGCTTGAAGCAATGCTGGAGAAGGCACAACCTTTGTTTACAACCAAAAGCTGCTGCATCTATAAAGTGCCCCATCAAATCCGCCAATCAAGCGAAGATGCATACACCCCGGTGCTTGTTTCAATTGGCCCTCTGCATCACGGAAATTCTAGACTGGTAACCATGGAAGGGCACGAACAATTTTATTGTCAACATTTCATTCAAAGATCGGAGGCAAGTTTGACCGATTTGGTGAATTGCGTGCAACAGTTGGAACCACAAATTCGTGCATGTTACTCGGAGAAGATCGATCTCACAGTGGATGAATTGGTGAAAGTGATATTCATAGATTGTTGTTTCGTAATTGAGCTTTTCCTCGGAGGTCAGTGGGTGATAAATGATGTCATCCCTTCAAAATCTTGGATGATTACTCGGGTAATGCAAGATTTGATATTACTTGAGAATCAGGTTCGTTTTTTTGTCTTTGAGAAGATATACAATCTAGCTTTTGCTTCTCGTTTAAATGGCGGTGAATTCCGTTCATTCATGTGGGTTGCTGTTGGTAGGTTTTCAAATCACAACAAACAAGGAGTGTTACCACCGGCAGGTGGCAGTATAGCACACTTCACTGATCTGCTTAGATACTTGTACTTGCCACCATCTCATAGAATACCTTCAAAGAACCCTGTACCGTTAGTTATTGGTCACAGTGCATCTGAGTTAGTTGAAGCAGGAGTCAAGTTCACAGTAAATAAACCATGGCACGGCATTGGCATACTAGATTTGGAATTTGAACATGGTATTCTTAAAATCCCGCATATTGTAGTACATGATTCCACTGAAGTTTTGTTGAGGAACATTATGACTTTGGAGCTGTGCCACTATCCTAATGACCACTACATCGCTGACTACGTTAGCTTCCTTACTCGACTTGTCAACAGAGACAAGGATGCCGATGTCCTCATTAAAGCTGGAATAATTCGGAGTACGATAAGTGGTAATGATACTTCAGTGGCTAAGCTATTTAAGGATGTTGATAAAAATTTTACAATGTCAAATATCAATGCTAATTATCTCAAAATTTGTGATGATTTGAAAACTTATTACAAGCATCCTTGCCACACTAAAATGGCAACTCTCAGACGCGATTATTTTACCACTCCATGTAAGACAGCAGCTTCCATCGCTGGAATTGTATTACTCCTTCTTACTTTTGTTCAGACTATATGTTCTATTCTCCAAGTTTAATAAGTAGTACTAAGGCTACCACATAACCACATGCATTCACAAAAGGCTACTTAAATTTGAGGTGTGTTAATTATTATTGCCAACACTATGACAGATTTTAATTTGTACTCTTTCATTAATTTAAGATTGTAATATATGTTACTACTCTTTTGAGTTTGTAATTTATATATATTATTATTGTTGCATTCTATTTTAATTTGTCAATAATAATTAGATTTAGCTAGAAAGCAAAACAAAACACTACCAAGTGATTGGAGAAACAAATAAACATGCGCGTTACTCGGAGAAGATGAGATCAATCTCACAGCGGATGACTTACGAGAATTGAAGGTGATATATATTGATATTCTTAATTGAGCTCTTCCTAGGAGCTGAGTGGACAAAGTATGATGTTTTCTTCTCAAAATATTACAACTTACAAGTCTCACATATTTTAAATATAAGGTCTCTAAATAGTTTATAAATAAAAATTTTTATCTCATAAATTAACTTTTAAAGTTAAAATTGATTCACTCAATCTCAAAGTTAATATAACTTATAATTTTTTTTGGTGACTGAAATAAATTAAACAAAGAAAAACAAAACAAACAAAATAAGGAACTGCTTAAATAGGGGGACAGTCCCGTTTAAGACTATTCTTAAACTCCTTCCAAGGTGAAAGAAGCTCCACATGCGAAAGTTGTAACTTCATCGCCATCTTTGCTATAGTATCTGCCACCGTGTTTGCATCTCTCATAATCAAACGAAAGTCAACACGCCAATTCCAATGCATGATATCTCTTATTTTGAGCACCAATGGATCACTAAACCCAAAACCATCTTGTGTACCAAGATTAAATACTTCCACACAATCCGTCTCACAAATAACATCTCGTTGACCCACATCCCAAGCTAAGAGATATCCTCTCCAAGTAGCAAACAATTCTATCTCCTTGAAGAATACTATTACTCTCAATCATTCCCAAACAGCTCCCATTACAATCTCTGATAACACAAGCAAAACCAACACTATCACCCGAACCAAAATAACTAGCATCACAATTAATCTTAAAAGTACCAATGAATGGGGGATTCCAAAAACCATTTAGAGTAGAGGGAAGGGACATACGTTGTAATTCAAAAATATTCATAAGCTCCTTTTCTGAAGTTAATGCCAGACAAATCACTTTTTTCGGAGGCCAAGTTTCATGGGATTAAAGATGTCATTATTCCTTACTCGCCATATCCACCAAAATCCCGAAAAGAACTTGAACGGATGCTCTCTGCTATGATACAAGAACCAGTTCTTCAAATCCAAAGGAAGACAAGAAATATCCAACTTATGCCAGATAAGCTGAGCTTTTGGACAATCCCAAATACAATGTAAAACCGATTCCTGGCTAGAAAGACATCTTGGACACCTATCCGATGACGACATCCCTCTTCTAAAGCGAAAACTTGCAGTAGGAAGAGCCTCCTTAAGACACAACCAAGCCAAAAGCTTATGCTTTTCCGGAAAAAGCTGATGCCAAAGCCAAAGCCAGTTCTCCCGCTCCTCCCAACCAAATAGCTGCTTACACAACCACAAGTAACCATTGCGTGAGTCATAGACTTTGGCAGCAGACCCACTCCAATACCAACTCACTTCTGGACCTGCTTGTTCATCTGGATTGTAAGAGAGAATATTACCTTTCAGATTTTGAGGTAAAGGAGAATAAAGAGTATCCAAATGCCACCTACCAACCGACCAAATATCTTGTATCCGGAGATTCGAATAAAAAATGTGAACATAATCCATCTCATTAGATAACCGTCCTTCTCTCCTCCAGCTAGAAAACAAAAAAATCTAGTTCAAATCTCCAATACACCAAGTAAACCCATCCTTCAACACTTCCCAAGCCTTGCAAAGACACCTCCAAATGGGAGAGTCATTGTTCTTAGAATAACTAAAACAATCATATAGAGATGGTCGGTATTTGGCATCCAACAATTGGACCCATAGCTTGTTTGGCTGCTGGAAAAAAGTCCAAACTAGCTTCCCAAGAAGAGCAATATTTACACAATAAGGATCTCTAATCCCCAAACCTCCATATTTTTTTGGAGTAACCATTACCTTCCAACTAACAAGATTCAATCCTCTTCCATCAACTTGTCCTTTCCAAAGAAAATTCCTCATCATAGACTCCAATTTACTAATGATTCCTTTGGAAAAAATAGATACCTGCATCTGGTACGTGGGAATAGCAGCGGCAACATAATTAACCAAGCAAAGTCTACTAGCCCGATTGAGTAAACTCCCTTTCCAGCTTGCTAACCTACTCCGAATCTTATCCAGGACACCATTGAAAGCTGAACGAGTCACCCTAGAATGGCTAAGGGTAACTCCAAGATACTTGCACAAGTCCTGGACAAATCTAATAGAGGATACCCTAGTGAAAACCTCTTTTCTTGTTGCAGAGACATTCTTGGAGCAAAGCGCTTTAGACTTTTCCACATTAATCTTCATCCCAGATGCTTTGCAAAAAGTCTCTAAAATCAACATCACATTTTGCACTTGTCTCTTTGTAGCTTTACAGAATAGAAGCAAGTCATCCATAAATATTAAGTGGGATATTCTTGGTCCTCCTCTAGAAATAGCAACCGGCTCCCACAAGCCCAAATCAACCTAATGACTAATAAAGCATGCCAATAGCTCCATACACAACACAAAAAGATAAGGTGACATAGGGTCTCCTTGTCTAAGACCTCGGCTAGGAGTAAAGCCATTCAGACGACTCCCGTTCCAAAGAATAGATAAGGAAGAAGCAGTGACACAATTCATAATCAAATTAAGTGTAGGAATAGGAAAACCAAAGCTCTTAAGGGTATGAGATAAAAACCTCCAGTCAACTCTGTCATAAGCTTTCTCCAAATCAATCTTAAAGGCCAGCGTGCCTTTCTTTGATTTAGTCTTCTTCATAAAGTGGAGGACTTCTTGAGCAATAATGATGTTGTCAGGAGTTCCTCGTCCCGGAATAAATCCTCCTTGAAGCGGGCCAACAATCTCCACAAGATGAAGACAAAGCCTATTAACAAGGACCTTCATGATGATCTTGTAAACTACATTGCAGAGACTAATTGGCCTGAAATCTTTCATAGATACCGGTAATTCAACCTTTGGAATGAGAACCAGTAAAGTCTCCAACATTCTCGGATCAAGAGTAACACCGGAGAATGCCTGTTTAACCATCTTCCAAACATCAAAACCAATGATCTCCCAATATTCTTTGAAGAAGAAAGCTTGAAACCCATCAGGACCCGGAGCTTTAAAAGAGTTCATGTGAAAAGCAGCTGTTCTGACTTCCTCCATAGTAACTGGTGCCGTAAGATTATTGCAAGCTTTCTCATTCAGAGAAGGAAGATGCACATCACCAAGGTAACCCAAATCAACATCATCCAAATGACAGAATAAGCTTTTATAAAAAGACTCTGCTTCTTGACTCAGAACCTCTGGACCAGTTTTCCATACTCCATCCTTGAGAAAAAGGCCATGAATCTTATTATGCTTCCTTCGCGCAAGAATTTGAATATGAAAGAATCCTGTATTCCTATCCCCGAACCTTACCCACTGCTCTCTAGACTTTTGGAACCATAGGAGCTCTTCTTGTACTAGAGTATTATTATAATCATCAAGCAACTGTTTCTCTTTCTGACGCAAATAAATACTATCCACCACTTCCAAACGCTTTTGTAAGTAATTAATCTGCTGCTCTAATTCACATTTCTTAACAAAAATGTTACCAAATACCTTCGAGTTAAACTCTAGTGAATTCTTCTGTACTTTCGAAAGCTTGCCATGAATCTCTCTATTACTAGACCACCATGACTGGTTCATAATATCCCTATACCCAGGATGAGTAGCTCAAGCAGCAACAAATCAGAAAGGTCGATTCCCTTTAGGCTGACGACGACCTTTACAACGCACCAGAATAGGGCAATGATCAGACTGAAGCCTATTTTAAAACTTCTGCATAAGCTTCTGGAAAGATAGATAACCAACTACTATTTATACAGACTCGATCAAGCTTTTTTGCCACGTCAATATAATTTTTCACCTTCCTGTACCAAGAAAATCGCCTCCCAATAGTCTTCAGATCGAACAAACCACTATCCCCTAATGAAGTAGCAAACATGTCTGCTCTTTGATGAGAAAATTGACAGCCCTTAGATTCATGAGAAAATTTGACTTCATTAAAATCACCAAGAACAATCCAAGGTCCTTGAAAAACCATGGATTGTGCAACAAGATAATCCCAAAGGAGAACCCTTTTATTAAATTGAGGACTGCCATAAATACCACTACACCTCCAAATTAAATTATCAAAGTGAACCTCCACAATAACACCCTGATCAAAAGCATCAATGAACTTACAACAAACACCCTTCATAGAGGATAGAAACCAAATACCTCCCTTATGCCCCTCTGCTTCTACTATACCAACAGAGTGATACCCCAACCTTTCCCAAAATAATTTTAAATGCTGAAAAGGGGAGTGAGTTTCAACCACAATAAAGAAAACAAGTCTAAATTTCCTAACAAGTTCCTTACAATGCACCCGGGATAACTTATTAGAAGCACCCCTAATATTCCAAACAATCATATTTAAACTATCCATAAATAATAGGGACAGAATAAATAAGAACATAAACTCTAAACAGAATCACCAACCTCAATAGGTGGTTTGTTCTGCGGTACTGGCACACTCTGATCCTCAATAATTGCCACCTTCAGACCCCCCGACACTGCACCTGCCATGCTTCCATCTACTAAGGTTTCCTCTGTTGTGCGACCATTTTTATCAACTGGCGAGTTCTGCAAGGAGGACGGCCAAGGACGCTTCCGTAGAGAAATTCCACGACGTGCAGGAGTTCTGCGCGATGGAGATGGCGCAATTTCATGTTTTTCTCACTTTCCCATCCTAATGCCAATTGATTTGCCTCCATCACCATGCAAATTGGGCCTTGGAACCCTTATCGAACTAAACTTGTGCTGCTTTTCATCTTGGTCCTTCAAACCTGATGACTGGCCCATTGTGAATTTTCCCTTACGCAGCACTTGTTGCCAGCCTTCTCCATCATCCATGCATGCCTCATTAACATGACCATCAGGCACGTGAGGAGCCAATAATTCCGTAACCACATCTTTCCCTTTAACAACTCCTAATTTCTCACCCAAATTACGAGGATTCTCACCCAAATCACGAGCTTCTGATTCAGCCTCTTTTTGAATCTCATGATTGTTGTGTGGCACTAGTGTCGGGGCTTCATTATTTTTTCCATCACCAAAGAAATTTCCGTTTCCTTCCAAGGACTCCTTCTCCATGCACAATGATTTATCATGCCCAAACCGTGCACAAGTAGCACAAATCAACTGTAAACTCTCGTACTCCACTTCATAAGTCACACCCTCCACTATAATATGTTTGATTACAGGCAACTCAAGATTAATTTGAACACAAGCTCAGACATATTTTCCTCTTTATGCAAGCTTAGTGGCCAAATCTACTTTTACCGGAATCCCTATTGCAAAAGCAATTCGCAGCATTACTTGTTCTTGGTAGCACCAAATTAGAAGTCCCAAGACTCGATTCCATACCAGCGTTGATCCAAAAGATTTTTTGCATGGCCTAAAATCCACATCCCATGGCTTTACTGCAACATAGTGACTATCTATCAACCACGGGTCACCAAGAATGACTTTCTCACGATCCGCAGCAACATCAAATTTAACCAAAAAATATCCAAATCCCACATCCAACAAATCAAACCCTCCTTTGATGCGCCATACTATCCAAAGCTTATGCATGAGAGTCGTGTAGCCATAATGCTTATCCAGCACCTTGATCACGATGGCTTCCTTATAAGGTTCAGCTAGACAGCTCTTTGCCTCCTTGGTAAAACTGACACTTGGTGGACGAGAATCACCCTGCTTACCTGTCACCGTCGCGATACCATCCCTAGATAAAGACCCTACTAATGCAAAGGCCTTAGAATTTTCTGCACCAATGACTTTATCTCTAAAAGAGACCTTGAATGGCTTTTCTAACTCTTCTCGAGAAGAACCCTCCTTAACACCGGATACACACGCACCCACGCTCCCCCCTTAGCCGCTCTCCCCCGCTCTCTCCTTCTCTCATTCTCCTTGAGTACGGAGTACGTACTCTTTCTCTGCTAGGGTTTTTTTTCTAAGTGATTATATAAATAAACTTATAATTTAATAGATTATATTATATATGTGTATAGTAAAATCAACTATAAATATATTGCTAAACTTAAATTTTAAACATGTCTAATATGAATATACTTTTAGTGAATTGAATATGATGACTATGGTCTCTCTACAAATCAGGGAATGATTAATGGCAAAGTTTTGACCTCTTTAACAACCTCTATCCTAAAATGAGTTCCAACAATCTTCACTGCAAATTTATCCGATCCATGGACCACCAAAATACAAGGGAATAGCTTGAATAAACAATTGGAACCTAAACAAAAACTGAACAAAAGAACAAATTCTTTACTTCTATATGTGATAGTTTTCCCTTTTTCATGTCAGCCTCTCGGTTTTTTTTTTTTGTCATTTCTATATATTTACCAGTTTTATTCACTCTTTCCTTAGCTAATTAATCAATATCTTCATCAATCATTTGAAAGTATCATATTTTCATCATCCACATTGAACTGAACACTAATATCATTAACGTTCCCTTGTATATTTTCACATACCAATAATTATCAGGTAAACGACCCGACGGAAACACTTGTTTTTTTTCTTCTAAATCTAATATCTAATAATTAGTAGGAATTATAAAGCAGACTATCTACTCTGTCCTTTCTATGTACAGTGCATGCAAATACATATTATTTATTTTATCAATTCATATTCAAATTCTGTATAATATAAATACAAATTACACTAATTTATATATATATATATATATATATATATATATATATATATATATATATATATATATAGGTATGTATCTTGTGTTGGTAAAAAAATGTCAGTTATAAATAGAATGCTTGCCTCGTTCGAATATAGATTTAGCTAGCTAACTTGTAGATAGTCTGCTTTATATATAGATATATGGAGAATCATGTAACACCCCAACTTTCGACACATCATGACCAATGCCAAATGTTCAGGTGTTACTCATCGTGCGGCCTACTTAGCTCTAAACTCAGTTTTTTATAAATTAATATCAATAAAAGCCTTTATCGGTTTAATCGTGAACAGATTACTACTCGTGGAATAGCGTTTAGTTGCTCGCAAGGTTAGTTTCTTCAGAGTTGTCGTGTAAGAAAACACAAGGCAACAGAAAATAACATATATAAACATATATATAATATACACATGAGTTAAGTTCAAGGATACGTGTCATCCATCAAAGCCGAGTATCACACCAAGTTATACGTACAGATACAAAAGAAGAAATCAGTCACAACCCTCACACGGGTTTCCTAAGCTGGAACCGAACTACTAAGACGTCCTACCCCTTTAAAAGTACTACAAAAGTGAGGGGAAAGTGATACTAAGATCATCAAATAGGAGCGAAAGATCCACTGTGACTAACTCTGGAGTGATCTCCGAACATTGTGCAAGAAAGAGGTCCAAAACATGCTCCATATGAAGACTCCACCGCGCGCCGGATCCTCATAGCTCAGCGGTTAGAACGAACCTCACAGGGCTCCTTTGCCGGACCCGTCTGGGGAGGGGAAAAAGAAAGAAAAGAAGGGTGAGAACCTAGAGTTCTCAGTAAGGAAAAAAAAAGGAACCTAGGGTCTTTATCTCTAAGTTGTCGCGAAACAGAAAAAGAACAAACACAGAGACTCAAGGCACAAACATATTTATAACAAGTAAGTAGCATGAACAAGAAAGAAATGGCAGTAAATAATTCACAAGAAGTTCATATGCGCAAACAAGATGATGCATGCCTGTTCCTAGCGCAGGCCATGAGCTCATGCGTCGGTTGTCTACCCGCAACCCGACGTTACTCAGAGTGAACCCCGAGTATGGTCCCTTTACTGTGTCAATTAGACACCTTGGCATCACGGTTACCCGTGTCAATTAGGCCTCATTATAATAACATTTCAATGTGTATCACAGTAAGGAACAGTGCTATCAATTAGGCGAATATTCCCGCATTAGCAATCTCAGGCTATCCATTAGGCGGGCACTTTCGCATTAGCAGTTCGGCACAAGGCCCATTCGATATAATTCTCAACTTTTATTTCATTCCTTGTTCCTCATTTTTCTTTCTTCACTTTATCTCTCAATATCATTGTCTTTAACTTTAACCTTTCTTAGGGGCAACTTACACATTTTCATTAAACTAAGTCCTTGAACTTTTATAGAAATTCGGACATATTCTCCTCTAAAATAGCACTAAAACCACCCTTACGGGTTCCCTCAGCTTTAACAACGTTCAAACTTTTCTTAACTATTTACCAGGTAAACATTCTTAATTGGTCATTATACTCTCTTTAATCCCTTTAGTTATTGTAAAATCACGGATTTAGAAAATAAAACTTGGTTCTGGGGCATTCCGACCATAACTGAAAATTGTACAAATGTTTTAAAATTCTGCTATCATTGCAGAAAAACAGCAGTGAGCAGTAAATTTGTTAAATTCACTAAAAATCCAGTTCTCATCCATTGCCTTTCAAAATTTATGTAATTAAACAAGACTCTTTCAGCTTTCCAGAAAACCAAATTTTAGATTATTACCATGTCACATGAAAAAGTTATGAGCTAAGAAACACAGCCCTGTTTTCATAAACCAGTTCAGAGTTTCCAGCAAACGACTGATTTTCCAAGTGACTTATCTAAGTCTACAAAATAGATATGAACATGAAACTTGTACTCACTTAAAATATACTGATAGATCTTCAAAATTCTTTTGGAATCAACTCAAAATTCTGTTTAAATTAAAAGTTATAGCATCTGAAAGTTGGTACTGCAGAACCAGAAAACCAGAAAAATCTGCAACAACCACTAAACTTCAAAAAATCATATCTTCCAAACCGCTTGGCCAAATTCTCTGAAATTTTTACGGCATGTTCAAGACACACTAAAGTTTTACAGAAAAATAATCTCATATAAAAATTAGGTCTGGACTGCTCCCATAAAATCATTCGTTTTACTGCCAATTATGCATATTTCTGCAGAAATTCTGCACAAAGCATTTCCAACAACCTCACATACCAAATCCTATATTCAAACCTAGGATTCATCTAAAACCATAATTTTACCTTTCTTTTGACTAACTAAAGTTGCTAGCATAATCAACACAGCTATAAGAGTTTATATTCATTAACTTACCCCTTGTTCCAAAGGCCTACTCATAACTCAAACTCACTTTTCTGCATCTTTATCATAACAAAAATTCACTATACACTTTTCAACAAACAAACACATGATAAACCATCAATCATAAGTAGTATACACAGCTGCAAGTAACATATCTTGTATAGATTATCCCTTACCTCTCTTCGAAAATTTCACAAACCAAAGTCTGTCCTTTGCTATATTAAATCAGAAAACCCTAGCAAACATAATTAAAGAGATTTGTCAATTCATAGAGCTAATTGGCTGAGTTGCATATGGAGCAAGAGAAGAGTTTTTACTCTTGTGATGGGCTGAATTGATTGGTTTGGTTACCAATTAAAAGAATTGGAGCTCAATAAGGGTAGAATCTTTAATTTAGGAAAAATCAACAGAACACAAGTTACTGGTTCTTACCCAACAAGAGGAACACTAAGAAAACCAGGAAAGGAAAGAGGTAGGGTTCCTTCTTTGGCTTCGGATAGCAGCTCTCTTGATGACCCTTCTCCTTCTTCTTGGTGGTGACGCACGCAGATGATGATGATTTATGCTGGGTCTTCCTCTTCCTTCTTCTTGGCCGCCACTCTTGCTTCCTTTCTTCTCTTCCTGTGGTTTCCAGGAAAATTGAGAGACTAAGCTCATCTATATATATCTACAGAAGGTGGGAAGAGGTGAGCTGGTGTGACAAGGCTTCGTGGCCTCTTCCTCTTGCAACACCACATCACAGTATTGATTACATGAAGAGGTAACCATGGTCTTGGACAACATGTTCGGTTGTGAGAGAAGAAGGGAAGATGAGTTTAATCAGAGTTTCTCTAGGTCTGGGTTATTTAAGGAAAGCATAGTTTGGTTGAACCGGAAGAAGGGAAATCAAACCGGTTCAAAATTTTGAATTATCTAACTAATATGGTTCAAGGGAATACTTATTCCATAGAATAATTGAATCGAAAAAAGGTTCGTTGCTTGGAAGCACTAAAAGAAAAGTTTTGCGCTATGTGTTCTAATTCTAATTCATTATCTATGCTACTTATATATAAACCTATGCGTATCAAAGAACGCTGTAAAGAATAATAAAAAAAAATCACAAGCCTTATGGGGTAGGGTGGTTACAAATCATGTAGCTAAAGAATTGGAAGCAATGCTGAAGGAGGCACAACCTTCGTTTACAACCAAAAGCTGCTGTATTTACACTTCAGTGGCTAAGTTATTCAGAGATGTTGATAAGAATACTATACTGATAAATTAATGTCAATTCTCTCAAAATTTGTGATGATTTGAATGCTTTCTACAAACATCCCTGCCGCACTAAAATAGCAACTCTGAGACGCGATTATTTCACCACTCCATGGAAGACAGCAACTTTTATTGCTGGAATTCTATTGCTCTTTCTTACTGTTATTCAGACTGTATGTTCCATTCTCCAGCTTCTTTCTTAAATAACTAGTACTAAAGCTACTACTATAGCCACATACATTCACAATAGAGACTACTTAAATTGAAGATTTGTTAGTTAATATATTATTGCCAACACTCTATTATAGATTTTTAATTTGTATTCTTTCATTTATTTAATTAAGACACGGGAAAATATGAGGAACCAATAGAATATTTGTATAATGTGTACAATGGAGATTTAGGGAGTATTAGAGATATAACTATTAGTGTTATCTTTTTTCATCAGTTGAAGCTTTTGGAATGATTATTCTAGATAGTATGAGAGATGTTCATTTTATAACTCATATAGCCTATTGTACAAATAAGTCATTGTCTCTTAACGGGACTCTTAAAATACATATTGATCTGGTCTTTTATTTAAGCTTTGTAATGGATATTATTATTGCATTACATTTTGTCAATAATATATGATAATATTAAGAAGATTTAATTAGCTAGAAAACAAAACATTACCGATTGCTATTGCATTGTTTTTCACCTTGGATTCTAATAGGTAAATATTATATATTATATCCTAATTCACAATTAAATTAATCTCTAAATTGCTAGCTTGTTATTTCAATAATTATTCTCTTTTTTTAGTTTTGGACAATCTCCTCTCTTAAATAACTATTAATAATTGTCTGTTTTATAACAATTATGTTACA